>NW_006238936.1:556852-574940 GCF_000226075.1 Solanum tuberosum | reverse complement strand
CCTCCCTTTGAGCTAGCTTTTGGGGTGTGAGTTAGGCCTAAGACCTAATTTAACATGGTTAGTAATCCTGAAAGGTATAGACGGCTTGTTGGAAAGTTGAATTATCTCACAGTGACTAGACCTGACATCTCTTTTCCTGTGAGTGTTGTAAGTCAGTTTATGACTTCCCCTTGTGATAGTCATTGGGAAGCAGTTGTTCGTATTCTGCGATATATAAAGTCAGCTCCCGGTAAAGGACTACTCTTTGAGGATCAAGGCCATGAGCATATCATTGGATATACAGACGCTGATTGGGCAGGATCACCCTCTGATAGACGTTCGACATCCGGATATTGCGTTTTAGTAGGAGGTAATTTGGTGTCGTGGAAGAGTAAGAAACAGAATGTGGTTGCTCGATCTAGTGCAGAATCAGAATATCGAGCAATGGCGACAGCAACTTGTGAGCTAGTTTGGATCAAACAGTTGCTGGGAGAACTAAAATTTGGCAAAATTGATCAGATGGAACTTGTGTGTGATAATCAAGCGGCTCTTCATATCGCATCAAATCCAGTGTTTCATGAAAGGACTAAGCACATTGAGATTGACTGTCACTTTGTCAGAGAAAAGATACTCTCGGGAGATATTGTTACGAAATTTGTGAAGTCAAATGATCAGCTTGCAGATATCTTCACCAAGTCCCTCACATGTCCTCGTATTAATTACATCTGTAACAAGCTAGGTACATATGATTTGTATGCACCAGCTTGAGGGGGAGTGTTAGAATAGAAATAAGAATTTCCTACTTAGAATAGGAATAGGAATAGGAATAAGAATATGAATCCTAGTTGGAAAAGGATTCCAATGTAGTGTCTATAAATAGGGTCTCAATGTAACTATTTAGACACACAATTCAATATTATTTTTCCCATATATTTCTCACAATTAGATCTACACGTCCCCAGTTAATTCATATCCATTAGACATTAAAAAGATCTGATTTTGTGGGGCTTGCAAAGTATATGAATTGGAATCACATTATTTTATGATAAGGGAAACCCGCAGCAGGGTGGTAAAACCTCCGCTCCTATGCAATAGCTCGCAAACCACATAGGAGAGGTAACCCACACTAGGCAAGCCCGGTGCGACGAGCTCGACCCGGAAGGCAAACCTCTTGCTTTCGCTAGCAAGGGGTTTCGAACTTGAGACCTCCAACATGGAAGTCCCAAGCCCAAACCATTGGACCACCCCAAAGGGTATTGGAATCACATTATTTTGTTCTAGCCTCTTAACAATGACTAGAGTGCAAACCTGTTTCTAGGACTCTAAGCAGCTTAAGCACTCATAATTCAGTTTCAATAAATTGTTGCTGGTATTGATGGTCCGACCACCATAAAATGTCCACAATTCAACTCATAATGTTGCTTCACATTTCACTATGAAGTATGTCCCATTCCACATACTGATATTTGTTTGTTTTATTTTTTTAACTATACTTTCATATTTGTACAGTGCAGAATGAAACATTTAACATTGACTGATCTCTTGTAGAATACAGAGAGAGAGAGAGAGGAAAGACACACCTACTTGAAGCCAAACAAAAACCCAAAACACACAGAGAAGGATCAGCTAGATAAATGCTAAAATAAGACATCATGTTATAAATCACACCTGAGATATCTGCTCTGCATGAACAAAAATATTTCTGAATATCCGACGAATATATGTGAAGAAAACTGCAAGAGATCAAATTCAGTATCTTAGAGAGCAGAAAGCAATAACTTTAGGATAAAATAACAGTAGGGAAAAGATGAGGGTTTCACAAAATTAAGAATGGAACAACATTTGGTCAGCATGAAGCAGACATTTTTTCTGTAGTTGAGAAACGGTAACAACACTGGAACAGCATCATTTGTACTTCATCATTTGCAAGGCAATTTATATAGTTAGGGAAAAGAGTTGAACTATTAGGAGATCTTGTTATCTTCTGTGTATAGTATTAACATAGTAACCGACTAACTCAATTGGAGTGCACTAAAGAAAACTCTTCACCAACAGAAGATCTTTGAAGAGAAGTGTTATCAGTGAATCACACAATTTTAAAATGCAATGAAATAGGTTCTCTTCAATGATACACTAACCATCTATCGTCTCCAACATTGTCATCTGCTGCCAATTAATCCTACGAGATACAATACCAAGAGCAACATTTCGGACCTGCCAGAATTATTACCAAAAAGAATCAGAATTTTAAAACAGTTCCCTTTTTTCTTTTTCTTGTGAAGAATTTTCAAATTATTGCCGACTATAATCAGTGCATTCTACATAATGATAACTCCACCTCTATTGAATTTAATACAAAGAATAACAGTTACTCACCTCATCAAACACAAGATTGATAAATCTCAAGGAGAGCAGGAGAGTAAGGATAACTTCAGCAACAGGGACACCAAGGTTGGCCAAAGGGGATATAAACCACCGCAAGGCAAAAGCTATCTGCTCCGGTGTTGTGGTTGATAGGAATACACTTGCACTTTGGAAGATCTTTAATCAAACAAGAACAAATTTAGAATCAGAGTGTTACTGAGAGTTAAATTCAAACAAGCCTGCAGGCACTTGACGTTGATTGTTTCCTTAAGTTCAGAAGAGAGCAGAATATTGGAGTCCAGAGGGGATAATGCGATATTCAGGAATGAATCTCTTTCATTGTCAATTCCTTGTACAGCTTTCTCAAATCCAGAAAATTCACCTCTCAAATAGTTCGGTCCATAGGTTTATATTACTTTTAAGATTCCCAATGACTTCACCAAGCAATTCAAAAGAGTCAACAAATTCTGAATTTTAGACAAGTTGACTTAAACAGAATAGCCAGACTCTATTTTTCTTCTTAAAGCTGCATTAAAGAATGTTAGATTAAAGGTGGAAGATCTTCAAGTTTGACCTTAAACATTAACTGACTGAAACTAGTTCACATTAACTAGATGAAAAAGCAACCACTTATTTAGATGATTAAGAAAGCAACCATTTGTTTTCATTTGAAAAGTGTACCTTGATGCTGCTAGAAGGAATACAGAACTAGTTTGCTATGTCAACTCAACAACAAATGGCAAGTCACTACTCACAGTGAAGGTTAAACATGCTGATGTAGTAGCGGTTGATAAGCCTTTTCTGGTGAGTTGTAATGGACCCAGCTTCAAGATTACATATTTATAACCTTCCAAAGATGCAGGAAAAGATGGTAATCCCATCATTGAAGGTGGGGGAGCTCTTGAAGAGATAAGGGAAGGTGCACTGTCAGTACTTAGGCCCAGCATTATAAATAAGATCCCGGACAGCAGTGTGACTCTCCCGAGTTGATCCTGTAACCATATTAGACAATCGTCAAGGGAACTCTCAAGCATTGGAAAATTTGTAGTGAAACAAACAAGGCAAATACCCCACAAGTCATCAGAAATAGAAGAAAAACAACTGGAAGCATGAAACTCATTAAGATTCACGGCCAAACTTACCTTCCACACTTGTGAAGGCTGGACCAAAATAGATAGTATAGCTAAGTACGCAACCAATGACAAACGTATGACTACATTTGATTTTGCCGGTAAAATAACCAGAGTAAAGAGCCATGCCTGCATAACCAAGAAATGGGGGATCCAAAGTAAAATCAGTCTTTAACTACAGAACAGATGACATCGTGAATGAAAGAAACAGAATAAAACAACCTTTCTTTTAACACTCTAACGTGACCTCTCTTAGTGAAGAAGAAAGCAATAAATGCCAAGCATAATGCTTGTAGAACTCGTGGACAATAGATGCCACAATACTTAAGCAGTGCTGATTATAAATATTCCATTATGCTATGGGCAAGACATGCAGCTTCAGAAGGGATATACTCCATCCACTTCCTGCAGCAAAAGATGACCCCATTGTCTATCAAGCAATTATATTAACCCCTTGACCACCAACCTATCTCCGTCACATTTCTTAATTAACTTCCTCAGTAGAATGTTAAGCCCTTTTCGATTACACACCCTCGCAAGCAAATAACAATAAAAAAATCTGAAATTAGTGCAAGTATTTGTAGAAATTTTCATTACAACCACAATTGTGTCTCACTCTCAAACAAGTTGGAGTCGGCTAAAAACCTTAGATAACTTATTAAAAAAAAAACTGATATTAGGATTCCCATGATCAGGGTTCACTTACAACTGAGATTATATAAATTCAATTGATAATACCGAGAAACGCATTTTAAAGACATCAAAGCAAGATCTCAAAATGGAAGAAAGAGCTCTTTTCCTCACTCCTATCTCTACGAACAGCATAGTTCACAAAACCCAGCTCTATTAATCCACTTAGCATAGTGAAAAAAACATGTATAACATTATTCACAACCTGCTCTGATGAACTAAAATTAACATTTTCCTTTTATGGTATTTAATCATTAGCACAGCTAATCAAGCAATCCCAATTATTGAACCATCCAATACAATCAGAAACAACCCATGGACATACAAAGCTAAATAAGAAACCCCAATTACTGAACCATATTGTACACTTCAGAAACAACCCATAAAAACTGAAAACTCCCAATAATCAAATTAAACAAGTTCAACACTTTTCACACTAAAAACCTCAAAAAAGACAAATTTTTATACCAATTTGATTCTTGGATCAACAGAGTGCACAAAAGTGAATGGAGCAGGTATGTACTGTGCAATGGGGCTAGAAGTTGCTCCAGATATAGCTCTAAATAGTTTATCAGCTCCAAGAAACTTTTTTGGCGACCATTTATCAAGAATTTCTGCCCAGTTCACTGCACCCTTAACACCATCCCTATTTGCTGCACAATTGATAATGATTCTTGATTTTTTTGGTTGAAGATGCAGGAAAAGGGGCTCTGTTCTTTGATTTGGAGTGAAGTGATTCTTAGGTGTGAAGGCATGGATTGAAGAAAGTGTTGGTGTTAGAGTTGGGTAGTTGTGGAGGAAATTAGCATACATGGGTGATGTGATGAGGAAGGAGAGATTACAGGGATGTGAATGAAAGGAAATTGTAATTTATTTTTTCTTCCTTTTGTGTCCAATTGGAATGTTTTATGGGGGTATAAATGTGATTTTTAATTTGCTTTTGCTTATATTTATGTCTTTTATATTTGGATGTGCACGACTACGTATTCAAATTTGTATAAAATTGAATAAATAAATTATAATATATGGCGTTCTTCGTGATAATTTGTGTTCGACGTAACGTTGTACGTGTTTTATGTCACATAGAAGGTGTGTATTTACCAGTTCAATTTTATCTAAATTTAAGTATCTATTTGTAACACACCCAATATTAAAGGATATAAATATCAATTGAAATAAGTCAAAAGTCATATTTATGTATTATGCGTTTATAATTTGATACTCCCTCTGTCTAACAATACTTGTTCATTATTAACTTTACACACTTCTTAAGAAATTATAAATAGAATGATAATTTTAAATATCATCATTTGAATATAATTGATATAATGTTTTGAAAAATATAATAAAAATAACTATAATTAGTGATAGAGATAAATTAGGAATTAAATGTAAATTTCAATGGCTCTTCTCTTGACAAATTTCCACAATACGAAAAAGATTTGACACGCATACCAGGAATATTTAATTGATGAAAAATACTCCTTTTGATCCTTTTTATTTCTCCAATTTTAATTTTTCACTTGTCCCTTTTTATTTTATCATTTTTGATAAATTAAGAAAAGATAATATTTTATATTCTTAATTTATTTAGAGAGTTCATATTTTTAAAGGAGGAAGAACCTCTTTAATGAGTAAATTGATTTTAAAATTTTATTAATTAATAGAAGTAAAATAATAAATTCACTATATCAATTATTATTTTCTTAATAAATGTGTCAAATAAAAAATGAACAAGTAAATCAGGACAGAGGGAGTACTTTATTTATGAGAAATTTAAAATTCTATTTGAGGTGATTCTTTTAGTGGCAAGTTCAACAATTCTTATTAAAATGTATAATTCATTGTTCGTGCTTCGCAATTATTCTAACATCATTCCAAAAAGAACACCCCTGATAATATTTCACCGAAAAATAGTATTTTCTCCGTCTCAAAAAGAATGATTTAGTTTTTTTTTTTGGTCTGTTTCAAAAAGAATGACCAATTTCTTTTTTTGGCAACCATTTAACTTCTATTTTTCACGTGGCATGTTTAAAGCCACAAGATTAAAAGACATTTTGATATATTTGACATAACTTTAATTTAGAACCACAAAATTAATTTTTTTTTTTTTAAAACTCCATTTTAAGTCAAACTAGACTATTTTTTTTTAAATGAAAGAGGGAGAAAACTAGCAAATAACAAAGTTCTGTAGACTGTACATATCACATCTTTACAAAGTCCATCAAGAAAAAGACAACCACAAAAAACGAATTTAATATATATTACACACACACATTAAAACTTAAAACTTAAAACTTAGTGAAATGATGGGGAAAGAAATAAAAATTATTTATGGTACATTAATAAATTGTAAAAATTCTCAAATTCTTCCTCTTCTTAAACCTCTCGTGTAATAACATCTTCAATTCCAGCATGAATTGCAACAGTGCAAAACATTTGTGTACCACCTAATATTACCAACATGGTCTCCAAGGTCCTCTACAAAACATAGTAAAAAATAATTAAATTGCAACTAAATTTTTCGATTCACCCGAATATAGAATCAGCGACTCAAATATTGACTCCGCCTCTTGTTTACTTTCTTCTGACTAAAAAAAGGTATATGAAAAACTTACCAAGTTTGAGTCACTCCACCCCTTATTAATCTCCTTACAAGCCAACCTGCAATCACAAACATAAAATTAAAAAGAATCACATTTCTTTTTGTTTTTTCTTACTCTGAAATTTTTATGTCATGTATAATTATCAAATAAAAAAATATATATATAAATGACATATGAAAGTGGTACTCCCTCTCCGCTTTAGTTGTTACGTTGCGTTTTTCTAGAGTCAATTTCACTCAACTTTCAAAGCTAGTGAAAGAATATGAAAAGTACCATAAATTGCAATTCTTTTTCATATCAATATGATGAGAAAATACATCGTAAAATGTTAGTCAAAGTCCATATCGTATGACTCTCAAAAAGGAAATTGTGACAGGTAAAAAAGAACAGAGGAAGTAATATTTACCCCATAGCAAGTAAAGTGAGTAGCCAAGTGGTGAGAGAAGAGGAAGCAGCTGCATGTAAATTTGGTGCATTCCATTGTATCACATTGTGAATTCCAGTGAGTGAGGAAATGAAGCCCACAACTCCAGCAATAAGTGAAAATATGATGAGAAAACCAGTTGCCATATTCCCAAAAGGAAAGTATATAGGAAAGATCTTAGCTGGGATTGACAGACTTGATGCTGCAAATATTTTTCATCACATTAAAAATCATCAACGCGACGCCTTTTTCATGTAAAACATGTTGTGGAAACAACTTCTACCTTGACAGGACAGTGCTCTGAATGACAAAAAAAGAAGAAGAGAAAGGATCGATGAAATTACCTGTTGCTTCGGATCTCTCTATGGCATGATTGACAGCCCAACCAGAAACTACAGCAACAATGAAGTAAAGGAAAACATTAAGAACCAAAAGCATAAAGGCTGCTGATTTGCCTGCCCCTGACGCCATGGCCTGACAAGTTTAGCTTTGACAAAAAGCAAAGGAGGGAAATTTTATTGAATCAAAATCCTTTTTGTGATTTCAATACTGAATGCATATATGTATATAAAGCCATGATTGTTCCATTCTTTATCCAGACAACATTGACAGCTTGTAGCTTTTTCTCCAAAGAAATGAAAAGAATCTCTTGGACTAATTTATCAGTAGCATTCTGATAGGGGAAAGGAATCACTTTGGCTTCACACAGATGTAAAAGGTATTTAATAAATATTCTAAAGAAAAGAAAGGCAAGCTTGTACATGAGATTATGCATCTTTTATTCACTTGAAGTCTTCATTTACTTTGCACATCAAGTACAAAGTTCTGGAAAATGGCATGCTGGATACATTTATACAAGTCCATGTAACATGAATATGTATATGTTGGAAAGCAACCAAGTTTAAATCCAGATAAAGGACGAGAGTCGTGGCAGATTGATGGCCAACATGAAATAAACTATTATGATGAATTCTCTAAAGAACCTGAGCTTGAACATAGCAGACAGAAGATAATATCATATAAGTAACTTAACTAGCTAGTTTGAAACTGTAAGTGTACATGACTGATTATGTGTTCAAAGATTTAATTCGGAAAAATCACACCAATTGGAATTTCAGAGAAATGGATTCATCTGGAGAAAAGAAAGGTAAAGATGTTCAAAGTAGTCCAACAATTACACCTCAACTCCAAAGTAGTCTCATGTCTTAAGGAACCTCTTTCTAGGATGAACTGGTAAATTTTGATTCCTTTACAAGAATTTCCCAAATAAGGGAATCTCAACAAGGTACAAGCTTCAGCACTTATCTCATAACTCTAAGAGGATTATGATGAAAACAATTTCCCCTCAAATACTCTAAACCTTCAATGAGATCTTTTGGGCAGCAAGAGCTTCAGCCTCAAGGGTTGGCTCCCACAGTATAGTAGTTTCGGCAAGTAATGCGGTCACAACATAGGGGTCCATGTTTGAAGCTGGGCGGCGGTCTTCCAAATAACCTGCATCCACCAACCCCAGAAACAAAAAAGGAGAAATAACAGCATCAGAAGGACCATCAATGCCAAGGCCAAAGTGTTTAGCTAAATAGTTGCAAATTCTTTAAAAGGCCATGAGAAACAGTGATACATGGATCATGGATAACTGTTAAGAAAAGAGTTAATTCATCTCTTTTTATTTTGAGATCCAGTATTTTAACTTTCTTTGTATGCTAAATGTATGTTGATAAAAGTGGTCCGCAAAATAAGCTACATTTTTCATCATTGCACAGAAAACTAAAGGATACTAATGTTACTCCACTAATAAAGCAGAAACTTACCCTTGCCTTCCTTCTCAGTGTCACGCCCCACACGGATTGAGCAACCACGGTTAGCAACTCCCTGCATATTTAGAAAATCAAGCAGGAATGAGGATAGTTGGTACACACTATTTATGTCCAAATGAAGGAAAGATCAGCAGCAGGCATACCCATGAAAATTGGTCAATACTAGCAGTTTCATGCTTTCCGGTCAACCTTCTCTCATTTCCTTCTCCATAAGCACTTATATGTTCCTTGTGGCGAAGGGATAGATTAAGAATTGCTTTCTTTATCACTTCAAAGCCTCCCTCTTCTCTCATACTCAGTGTACTGCAAACAACAAACCATGAATACCTAGTAAGTGAATCCTTCAAAGGAGTTTTACTATGGAAGCCATACATTGGTTTCCAGAAAACAAAATTGCTAAATTGGAAAAATGAAAATCGGAGAGGGGGGACGGTTAAACAGAGAAACAAGAACTTGGGGAAAGAAAAACCATGAAACAAAATGATGAATCGTAAAAGTCACTTGCAACTAATTCGTAGCTGTAGCAACTACCACATATTGAGCAAGTGATTTCGGTCTTAACAGATTCATATCCAAAATTTTATCTTTAAGATTCCTAGTTTCTCTCTTGAAAAAAAGGAGCTACCTGTAGTTAGTGTGGCATCCTGCACCGTTCCAGTCACCCTGTGAATACCAGGACCAGAGAAGAAAAAATGGAGTTTCATAATTGTACTTAATTTGAATAACAAAAAAATCATAAAGAATTTTAGATCACCTCAATTGGTTTTGGATCGAGTGAGAGGACAACTCCTGCTTGTTCAGTAATTCTCTGTTAGGTCAGGGAATGAAAAAAAAAAAAAAAAGAAGAAGAATGAGTAACCTGATTTCTTAGTTCGCAACCACTTCAAATATAGAAGGACATAAACCACAGCAACAGTCAAAGGAACTAATTTAGGTAATAAGTCGCTCATTTCATGCCACTAGAAAAATATTTCCTTCATTCCCACAGCCGGGACCTGGAGCTGAGTTGATTAGGTATTCAAGTATTGTTAGTTGAATTAGGATGATATGCTTGGCAGATGCCCTTACCTGCAAAGGACATTTATGCAGATTTGGGAAGATAAATTACCTCGAGGAGGTATCTAGCACACCAGATATGATCTCCACCTTCAATTCCAACACTAGGACCTACTTGAAATTCCCACTGAAACAAACAATTAAGTTGATCCTCCAATTAGAGTACTATAAGTGACAGTGAATTTATTGTACTAGAAAGAGAAGTGATGGAAATGGTACCTGTCCTGGCATAACCTCTCCGTTAGTACCACTAATGTTAATTCCAGCATACAGGCAAGCCTTGTAGTGAGCATCTGATATATCTCGGCCAAATGACTTTTCCACTCCAGCACCACAGTAGTAAGGACCCTAAAGTTTCCACAAAGATAAATAGATGTCCGACAGTTAATTAAATTGAACAGATTTTACAGCATCATTAAGATTGCATTTGTGCTGGATGATTTTTGAGCTGTGTACCATTCTTTTGTGTAAAACAATTACCTGAGGTCCAGGGTAGCCTCCAACAGGCCAACCTAAGGGCCAGTTTACATTTGGCTGGAGTAAGGTGTACTCTTGTTCTATTCCAAACCTAGTCAACACCAAGTGCTAGACAACATTAGCAATGTGATATTAAAATTCAAAAACTGGGAAGCAAAATGACACCAAATAACAACATATACTCTTTTGATCCCATTTTCCGGGAGAGAAAAAAGGATCTTGCTAACATCAAGAAATGATTGTTTCACCATGTTATCATCCAACAGCAAAAAGAGAGTTCTTTTACCGGAACAGTTAAAAGAGTATAAGAAACAGGTTTTAAATGTTGCCGAGGGTCTATCCGAAACAACCTCCCTACCTTGTAGGGGTAGAGTCTGTGTATACACTACCCTTCCCAGACCGCACTTTTGGAATTACACCAGGTATATTGTTGTTGTTGTTGTTGTTAAAGAGTATAAGAAGCAGGCTTTACAGCTTAGCATTTATTTGCGAGGAAACACAATGTCTTACTAAATTCATTTTCCTAGAAGTTTGTTGATGAGGTTTTACATAATAAATGAACTATAAGCATATTTTATTTTATTTTGGATTATTCAAAGGGAACAGTTGGTGTTCTCTTGGTTTTAGAGACCTCAACAAAATAATGCCGAAGAATAGACACACAGTACATAAAACTAGAAAAGTGAGGCAGACGAATTTAAAGTTACCATGGAACTTGAGATGCAACTTTTGGGTCGCTAAAAATTTGAGCAGCTTTATGGCGTTTGTTTGTAGGAATTGGCTCTCCAGCTGGTGTGTAGGTATCACAGATAACCTGTTTCAATTTAGACAAACAATAGTGCCAAACTTAAAACCAATGAGATTAAAGATTCAGTAAAACATCATGAATCAGTATTGTTTACTAAACAACTCACCAAGATGTTGTTACCACCACGGAAAGGGTCTTTGAATATTGCCTGAGGACTGAGGTTAAATGATCAAGGTTAGCTTTAGAACGGGGAAAAATGAAAGGAAGAATTTTTTTTAAAATAAAATAAGGAATAAAAGAAACAGAAGAAAATTCTTCGAAAAGAAAAGAAAAAAATTCAGTTGCTGATCTTACTATAGAATGACTTCACTGTCTTCTCCAGGTGCTTGTCCAGTACTTGATCCATCGTAGTTCCACTTTGGGAGCTCAGAAGCATCCTTGACTGGTTTTGAAATAGTCTGAAAATTCAAAGGGAAGCAATTAAGAGAAAATACATGAGATAATCCAAATTCAGTTTCCTAAACTTTTGTTGGTTAATTAGAGAAGCAGCATTATGTACCCTTGATTTACTGCGCACGTCAATTCCAGTCCCCCCGATCCTGTTTTGAAGGAAATGTAATAAGGTTAGTCTATCCATAAAGAACTAGATGTAGGCATGTAGCAAAGGTAGTGAAAGTGAAGAAATAACAGACACGATCTACAAATCTTCAAGTGACAATGTTGAGAAAACAGTATGAGATGCGTATAGCAAAGAATAATATACCAAATATATTCAGCAATGATCTTATCAGTGTATGGAGTTACGTCCAAGTTTAGCAGCTGTTCCATTCTGTTCACGGTGCCATTGTCAGACTGGAGGGCAAAAACTCTAAATTTGGCAGAGCTTTTAACAGCAAGTCTTTTGTTCTGCTTCAGCACCACAGAGCTCCACATCTTTGAAGTCAAGGGACTAGCATCTGTTGAGCTCTTTGTCATTCTCATCTGCCATTGTGCAGATGGAGCCAGAATCTGAGCCATGTTCACCTCCTAACCAACTGTAAAAGTTTGAATAACAAAACAAGGAACTTTATCACCAAATTAAGAGTTAAAAATTCCATCAGATTAAGATGCTCATCAGATATACTAATTATCAGGATTTTACACTTCACTTTTAAGTCATCTTATTTTCATGCCATTAATGGATAACAACAACATACTAGTGTAATCTCACAGGTAGAGTTTGGGGAGGGTAGAGTGCACGCAGACCTTACCCCTACCTTGTGGAGGTAGAGAGGATGTTTCCAAAAGACCCTCGGGTCAAGTAATGCATATCAAAGCAATTAGACAAGCAAAATATAGAATCAAAGAGGACATAGCACATAATAGGGAAAACATTCAATATCATACAGAGAAAAGTAAGAGTAATAACAGCCAAATAATGCGATAACTAAAGCCCCAGAAACAACACAGGTA
Organism: Solanum tuberosum; assembly: GCF_000226075.1. Taxonomy (NCBI): domain Eukaryota; kingdom Viridiplantae; phylum Streptophyta; class Magnoliopsida; order Solanales; family Solanaceae; genus Solanum; species Solanum tuberosum. The sequence goes on along the minus strand of NW_006238936.1, from coordinate 562,197 downwards.
AATAACAGGAAACGAAGGCAAGGAACTAGGAGAATAATGAGAAATGGATTAACTGTTAAACTTCAACTAAGAAATGAGTAATGAACCATACCACTCGGCCCTATATCGAACCAAGATCTCTTCTAGAATCAAGAAATAGTATGTAACAGAACGATGATCATATTGCAATCTAAATCTAAGTTAAGGATGCAGTCGAGTGATACATTCAAGGAAGAAAATGTCATTTCTACCATAACTTAAATACCCTCCCACTAGAGTTATTCTCCATTGTACCACAACAACAACATTCCCACTGTAATCCCACAAGTGGGGTTTACGTGTAGGCAGACCTTAAATCTCACAGAGCAGATAACAAAGACTACTAACATGATGACTCTAACATCAGTAGCAGTTTATCCATATAATGCAAAGGTCACAACACCAGAAAGAACAAAAAAAAGATAGTAACTTGAGATTCAATTTAGGTCTTAAAGATGAAATCTTGAAATAACAGTGAATAAAACCCCACACTGATCCACGCATTTTGTTATCAGCAATCAATACTCAAGAAACTAAAAACCCCACAAACCCAAACTTACAAACAGCATTATTTTGCATGAAACCACACATTTCAGTCATCAATGCTTAGAAAAAAAACAGACCTTGTTAGTAGAAAATGAGTTACATACCTAAGTGGACAATGCAGAAAAGATGTTGTTGAGAGAAGTGAGAGAAGAAGATGAAGATGGGTGAGTAACAAAAAATTATTTTGAGGAAGTCTAATTTTAAAGGTAACAAAATTGAGTGGACATGGCAAGTTTCTTGGCTTTTCCATACTAGATAGGGGTGTCTGTTGAGTGGCGGAAAATAGTTTTTAGTTTGAATAAGGTCACCTCCTACCAGATTCAGTGACTTCTATGTTTCCCCTATCATTTAAGATAAGGCATTTTCTTCTCTAATCTTTTTTTCGTTTCGGCATCGGAGTTCGACTAATTCACATTCGTGTTGTATAAGTCATATGATTCATTCAAAAGAAACATTGTCACTAAAGCCGTTTTATGCTGAAAACTTAAAACTAAAACGTCTAATTAAAAAATGAATAGTCTCATCTACTGCACTATAATCTCTGATGTCTTGAGAGATCAAATAAAGACAAGATTTGAATAAATTAATCTTTTTTTAAGTAAACTAATCAGTCTATTTAATTATTTAATACTCTGGCTTTTGTCATTATTTATGTTTGTTTAATTTTGGTCAGACATTGATGATGATCTACTTCAAAAGTTTTGGGAAAAGGTAAAAAGTTGTTTTCCCTGATCGGCTTCTTAATTAATACTAATAATTAATTATATATTCTTTATTATAAAAAAAACTTTTTGGAAGTTCTTCCTTTTAATTTTTTTTTTTTTAATTCAAGAGGACTTAAAGAAATGAGAATAATAATAATAATAAAATAAAAAAGGGGTAAAAACTTACAAGTATTTCTCAGACATAATAACTTTTTATAGTACATAAAAGAGTATGAAAGTTAAGAATGGGGATACAAAGTTAATAAATAATCGAATATTATCTAATTTTCTATTAAGTATTATTAACTCTTCTATTATTTAATTCTTCGATTTTTATTACTTATTATTTATTATTTTATTTGACTCAATTATTTTATTATTTATTGTTGCTACTAATCTTTGATCTATTTATCATGGGTTCTTTACTACTGTATTTCCTTTTTAATACCTGATTTGAAATATTTTACTTAAATCGAGGGTCAACATTGTTATCTTCACAAGATAGTAATAAGATTTGCATATACACATTAATTTTTCAAAACACCATATATTCCTTTTTTCTTAATTTGATATTCTCCTATATAAGAACCAGCGATTATATTTCTTCACCTACTTGTTTCATGATTTTTGTTTTGATAGTTTATGAACAAAGTTATTTCTTTGCCTTGTGGTTAAAGCTTCAATTATTGTGTAGGAGGTCCTTTTTTTTTATTTGGTCTGTTTGATTTTCAAATTATTTTTCTTAATAAGGTCCAACTAGCTACTGCTATTCATTTCACATTTTATCTGAGCTACTAGTATATACTATAAGAGGTTTCAGGTCAAGTCTTGGCCAAGGTGATTTTCTGGAAATGTGTGGGGGCCCCTTTAATATTCTCTCATTTTTAATTTTTTAATTTATTTTTTAAAAAAAAAATTATTATATATTTAAAAATTATACTAAAAGTACTATAAACTATAATAATCGACAATTTAAAATAATATGTTATATTTTATAATTAACAACTTCTAATATTTAAAATGTGGGCCCCACTTTAGTATTCTCTCAATTTCAATTTATTTATCTTGCGTTTCTTTTTAATTTGTCATACATTTGAAAATTATATTAAAAGTATTATAAATTATAATAATTAATAACTTTAAATATTTTTAAAATATATAAAAATCTACCATTACCAAGTAAATTGGGACAAAAGAGTAGTATATATCATTTAAAAATTATGTAACAAGTATTAAAATTCACAATAATAACAATTTAAAATATTTAAAAATTATATAAAAAATTTAATTCACTATCCGAATTCTACGTGTCATATAGGTCGGGGAAAAAGATTAAAAAAAACATATATCGGGTCCTAAAATCTTGTGATTAAGAGATATGGTACAAATCTAGTTCCTTTTTCTTACAATTTCAAATCTTGGAAAAAAATCTCATTGCTTTATTTTCCTTTTTGGGGTATTTGCGGAGTTACTTTAGGTACTCCCATGTTACCTTTTTATTTGTTTGATTTTAATTTTGATTCGTTTATTTGTCTGTTTTTACTTATTATTTTTGATAAATTAAAAAAAATATATATATATTTTGCCTATTATATCTTTAATTTATTTAGAGAGTTAGTAATATTTTTGAAAAAGGTAGATCCTCTTTAATGAGTAAATTAATTTTGGAATTCTATCAATTAATAGAGGTAAAATAGTAAAATTACTATGTCAATTATTATTTTCTTAATAAGTATGTCCAATCGAAAATTGACAGTTATTTTTTACTCAAACACTTTAGAATTTGGGATATCCCCCAATGTTATATGGTTACAAAAGGCAATAAAATGAACAAAAAAAAGTTTAAATACTTGAAATTTTTTATTTATGTGTTTATTTAATTATGGATAAAAATCATTTACATCCCTAGTTCTATATTAAAAATCAATTCTCCCCTTCAATCATGAACAATTGATATTCTTCAAAGTCAAATAAGGACAAGAGTTTGAATAAATTAATCAATTATTTTATTATTTTGTATTAGTAGCTTAATCAGTCATTAATTATTTAACACTATTGCTTGTATCATTATCTGTCTTTTTGTTTAATTTTGGTCAAACATTTATAATAGTTCAAAAATCTTGTGAAAAAGTCAGAAGTTGTTTTCCCTAATCGATTTTTGAATTAATAATAGGAAAATTATGCTTACGTTGAAGAAAATATTTAGTTCACTGTAAAATATTATATCGAATTTAGTCTATATTTGTGTATAAGCGTATCTTTTATATATTATGATATACTTTATATAAGTCTACACATTAGGTATAATGTTTTTTTCAGATATAATATTGTATATTAAGTTACGTATCGTAAAATTTTTGTTAGGTTGTATATTTTTGAAACTTTCCTTTTTTAATCTCCACTTTCAAGAATTTACAGATTTATTAAGGACATATTTATTCATCTTGATTATTAAAAACTTTATGCGGGCTCTCCCTTTTAATTTTTTAGATTCGAGTGGACTTGTGAATGGTAATAAATATTACTTGTAAAATCTTATTTGTATATGATATTTATATTTTAAGAATATTAATTTGTTCTGGTCAAGTTATAAATTAAGATGATATCATCATTTTAATCAATTAATAATTTAGCGATAAAAATATGTGCCATGTTTGCAATTATTGGTATCAACATCCAGCGTCAGTATAATTAGTATACTATAAGAATGAAGTAATAATAGTAATTAGTACAAAAGAGAACAATTGATATTATTAAATTCATTGACTCTACATTTATATGATAAAGGAATTAATCTTTATAGTCGCCTCTATTTAAATAACAACTCTAGATTCTATTTTTCTACAATTTATAATTCAAATATTGGCATAAAAGCTCAAAACTTTTTTTCTTGTTGGATTTTCCTTTGAGGGTCAAATGTGGAAAGTTGGATATCCCTCAGATCTTTAAGGGATACGTGATATTTTTAATATGGTTCGAATAATTCTTAATTCAATTAGCTCTTGGGGCTGAGTTTAGATTGACTATTGTCTCTGTTAATGTGGCATGGTCTCCATCACCATTCTTATTCCAATGTTTGATCCTTATATTAGATTGATCGTTACGGGCTTGTAAATGTCCACACATCAATTATCTAGTTTTGGGTCTGAAAGGGGTGAAGAGACTCGTATCGGCCCTTTAAGGAATGTGGGGTCTCTTTAATGAATAACTTTAAAAATGACTACAATTTGAACTTAATTAGATATTAATAGTTATAGTTTGTTTGATTACAATTCATAGCTATGTATTATAAGGAGGAGAGAGAGAATGAATACATGGTGTGTTCATTGTATCATAGAAATGCAATTTATTTGTATCACGAATACAATTGATTTGTATCAACAAATACAATTGTACCAAGTGTAACAAATATAAACGAATACAATTATATCAAGGTATATCATATTGTATCAACAAATACAATTTGTGATAACGAATAGCAAGTGTATATGTTGCTTGTGTATTCACTTTGTATCAAGTGCATCAACGAATACAATTATATCAAGTTGTATCAACAAATTTACAATTCTATCAATTGTCTCAACTCTCAACGAATACAATTATACCAAATGTATTTGTTCCTTATATATTCAATCTATATTAATGTATTTGAGTGCATCACTGGTATTCATGTGCAATATAGGCTGTATCAACAACCATTAGTGTGATAGAGTTCAATTTATGCTTCCACCTCAGAGAATAAAGATCAAAATCAATTTCTATGTAGTATTGTTATCAAATCCTAAATATTGCTATGTAGTGTAATTTTTTTGAACTATAAATATGTATAATTATGTATAATATATATATATATGTGTGTAAAAGACATATTTACCTTATGTAATTTTTCCCTCTTCTCTTTAATATGACGTGATCAATTCTCACCTTTTAAGCTATATAACCTTTAAAAATTGAGTTAGCTCGAAAATCTGTTACTTTGGAGAAAAATAAAAATATATACTAAGTAATTATTTGGGATAAGGGTCTGAAAAATACCCCAACTTTGGTCGGATTTGCTGTTGCGATACTAAACTTTCA
>NW_006238936.1:508938-555465 GCF_000226075.1 Solanum tuberosum | reverse complement strand
GCACATATATACCTTTAAAATACACTATTAAATAGTTCAGGGGGTAAAAAATACGGTATTAAATAGTCTAGGGAGGTAATAAGTCCTCGTGAAAGTTTAGTATCGCAACAGCAAATCCGACCAAAGTTGGGGTATTTTTCAGACCCTTATCCCTAATTATTTCATCCCTTGGTTTTAACCTCATAAAATAATAAAGTTACATTATTATCATTGAAAAAGGGTCACATAACTGATAATATGTACACTATTGAATGCATAGTAACTTGATAGAAATACACCATAGAAACACATGCTTATAATAATTGTATTATGAATGGTTGAGGATTGTTTGTTAAAGATGGATGTTGACTTCTTTGTGCCCTTTTCCTTTAGGGACCATAGCAAAGTGGAGTGCCACAGATAAGAAAGGCAGCAAATTGTGGTTCATATAATACAGAGAGAATAATAAACCATAAAGATATATCTCTGAGGGATGTACGTCTCATGATTATAGAATTCCAAATATCACAATGGACAAACATTGCAAATGTGTACTATAGATAGAATTTTAATGAGCAACAAACTATAGTACGAATCATGGATCATAACATTATTGTGTGTTTTTCAATTATTTTTAACGGTCAGAGACAACTTTTCATGGGACAAGATGGGTTGCTTGAATAATATGCACCATATACTTTTAATTATGAGGTTGTGGGATCGAATCACTAAGACTATCTCCAATCCACTTCTATTTTACTCTCTATTCTCTATAATTAGAGAGTAAAATAGAAAATGGTCTCTCCAACCAATCTCTATTTCACTCTCTATTCTCCATTTATAGAGGGGTGAATAATAGTTCTCCAAATTCATACTATCTATTTCACTTTTTGATTACTTTATTATTATTTCTATTATATAATATTTGTAATTAACATATCATAACTCATATTAGACCATTAATTAAATCTATAATGATCGTAATTCCTTTTTAATGTAATTTAACATTTTAAAAAATATATTATTTAATATATACTACTTTCATCCCAAATTGATAATGTTTCAATTTTAAAAAAAAATCGTCACTTTAAGTGATATAATATAAAATTATTATTATTATTATTCACTATGAAGAATGTACAAAATTAAAATGATAAGATGAAAATTTATAATTTAAAAATACAATACATAACACAATTATTTAAATACAAGATAACAATATAATACATAACATAATAATTTTGAAAATCACAATAATAATTTAGTAGTCCGGTAGGAATCACAAATATTCGGAAAAAAATTAGAGTTTGAACTCCGTAATGTATTAATAGAGCATTTATGAGAGCAATTTAATAATCTTGAAAGATGAGTATTTATATAATTGTATTTCATTAATGATTTTACTTTTATTTGAATTCTCCATTAATATGTACTCCCTCCATTTCAAAACAATTGAATTGTTGGGGTGTTTCACACCCTTTAAGAAAAGAAGATTAGAACATAAATTAGACGTTACTTTTCATTTTTAGCCTTATTAATTATTGTCAAATTAATCTTTAGAATAATTAAACATTAATCATAATAACTAATTTCAATACTAAATAATTCAAAAATGTCTTGAACTCATAACATAGAAAATAATTCAAAGCAATTAACGTTTCCTGAACTCATTACATAGAAAATCTAAATGAAGGGTAAAAATGGAAGAATATTCTAAGTAGTCTTGAATATTGAACAGTTAAAATGTCTCAACAATTCAATTATTTTGAAATGGAGTGAGTATAATAAATAATATTTGCTTGCAATTTATGTTATTTAGCAATTTAGAATAAAATATAATTTTATATTAAGTAAAGAATTTGAAATAAAATTTATATTACATGAAAATTATATCGGTGATTATTTGGGGAAAAAAAAGAAAAGATTTATATTATGAAATGAGAAAATAAAAATGAAATAGAATTAATAATATAATATTGGGGAGAAAAAAATATTATTTTTTAGAGAGTAAATAGAAAATTTGGTTGGAGTTGATTGTCTCCAAATATAGAGTTTAAAATAGAGAATATGATTGGAGATGTCGAGTGCAAAAAGAGTGGAAGCTCCTCAAAGAGAATCTGGAATTTTAACACGATGTGTGCATGATTATTTTTTAAGATGATATAATTACCCCCATTAAGAAAAAATACATCATCACCCATTCAACTATAACACTTTTTTAAAAAGACATCGAAACTTTATAAAAATCCTAGTACCCATTTAAAAAATTTAAAAGTGGTAAAAATATCACATTTTTTTGTCAACCCCAAGTATAAGAAAGAAAGGGCATACACACACCAATTATTACTTACGTGTCAATTATTTTTAATTTTTGATATTTATTTTCATATATGGAGTATTTCTTATTCTACAAAAAAATCTATTTTCTTCTTCTTCAATTATTCATTTATGTTGCACTGCGTAACCCTAGCCTTTTTGCTACTCTTCATCGCCGCCGGCAATCCTATAACGCAACCACCACTATCATCTCAACCATTTGCTATAACTCAATCAAAACTAAAATCGGAAAATCAAAGAAACTATCAAATCAATGGCTAAGTAAAATTTCTTCCATTTTTTTCTGGTGGTTAATTTTCTTTTTGTGTACTTTGTCTTTGATTTTTGCTCAAAATCAAGATGTATTGTATTGTCAAAGACTGAAACTCTCTCTGATTCAGATGGGGTATTTTCTATTTGGTCTGAACATGATCCCGGCGATTCTTCCTCTGTCGCCGTCGCCGCCGTCAATCTCTCATACACTTCTCTCACCTGCCCTTTTCAATCTTCATCCACCACCTCCATCCGCTTTCATCTCTCTCTTTCCATCAATCCCATTAACTCTATTATCAGAAAAGATATCAGTATTTCGATGTTTTAGCATGTCACGTGAAAAATTGAAATTAAAGAATTATCAAAAGAGGAAAAAAAGACATTTTTTAAATTAGAAATTAAAGAGTTCTCAAAAAAGAAAAAAAATATTTTTTAAATTTAAAATTAAAGATTTGTCAAAAAAGAAAAAGACATTTTTTTTAAGGAAACTCAAAAAATTGGCCAAATAACTTGAAACATATAAAATATATACATTATGCTTCCAAAATACTACATATTTTATGTCATATTATTATTAATTATTTGGAAGGTGAAACAAGTATTTCTTTAGATATTTTTTTTCCAAATATTTAATATATTTTAAGTTGTAAAATGTATTAATTTAAAATAATTTTTGTATATATAGTTTCTAAGTATCGTAGAAATCTATTTTTTTTTCTTTTTAAAATCTATAAGTAAAATTATGATCTATCTAACATGTGTTGTTTCTTCTTCCTCTTCCTCTCCTGCTCCTTCTTCTCCTCCTTCTTCTTCTATTTTTTGCTACTATTTTCTTTCTCATTTGAACAAATGATCATGTGTTGCAAAAATAGTAGAAGAAGAGAAAATACATAATATTCCCCTTCAACTTATATTTTTTTTGTAAGCAGATACCTAAAGTTCTATCATTCCATCGAATAATTTTCAATCACAATAAATATATTTTTTTGATCTATTTTTAGAGCATGTATTATGTCACATTTGAGAGGCACGTGAATAGTAAAAATTCACCCCAAAACTAGTGTTTTAGTGTTACGTGATATTACTAATTTATTTATTTTTCTTTATTAAGTATACCCACTTTTCATAACCTCCATTGATAGTTATTGGAGAGCTTTCCATCTACCAAAAAAATATTCTCCCCTTTTCTGAAATGTTTTGTTTTTACATCTAAGCTCAAACTACATACATTTGGTAGAGATATGAGGAATTCTTGCAAACTGACTAATGTGAGACTCCATGATATTTTCTTGCATAATATGCATAGCGTGATATGGTTATATGAGGTGTATATAATCTGGTATAGCATGTCGGAAGAATAAGATTGCCAATAGATAGTAATATTAAGGAACTAAAATAAAATTTAGGTCAAAAGAATCCCTTAAACAAAGTTTGGAGTTAAAGAAATGGTGCATGTAGCACCCCTCCCATTTGGAAGGTTTAAACTAACATGTACCTTCGAGATAAGAGTACGAGTGTCTAATATGCTAAAATAATATATCATGGGGTATTATAATAGCACAATGATAGTACTTCACACACATAAAGTCTTGTTAGAAAACCTCTTTATCGTTAAAACATTTTCAAAAGAGACATACATTAATAATTCCATACTTCACAAGAAGATTTAGTTGGAAAAGTAGATATACTTCAAGAGTGAGTTGAAAACTAGGCATACCTCAAATCATTGGTATGAACACCCTAGGTGTACTTACAATTGATCAACGATAGCTCTCTAAAATTTCATGAAGTTCTACTTCAATGATATAGAATCAAACTTTTAAAAAAACTATGTATTAGAATGATGATTCACATGTTAATTCGTGATAAAATTGAATGAATTGAGTAGAAACTCACCTTAGGTGTTTGAGAGAAAATTTAGGGTGTTTTTCTCTAAAAAAAAAGTAATCTAAAAACAAAGTGGAACAAAATTACCAAGTTAAAGAATTATTTATAGAGCCTAGATCAAGTCTCACTAGGATTGAGACACTTTGTCGGGTGAATACTAAAGGGAGATAAAGGGACTCGCTAGAGTGTAAGGTAAGAACTCTCCTCGCTTTGAGCCTCACCGAGCAAGGTCTATAGTGAGGCCAACCCATTCTCTCAACCTCATTGAGCAAGATGATACGAGCAAGGTCAACACAATTCATGTTAGATGTATACACTAGGCTACACAATTCATGATGATATAAAGAGGAGATTGGGAGGATCTTATTAGACACCAATGGAAGGCCTTCCTTGTGTGGATGATAGCTTGGAGTGTGGAGGGCCAAAGTGGCGAGATTCAAGATGAGGAGATGGTGGAAAGGATTAGCCATTTATGGCTATATTTTAAATAGCTTGAATAAGCCAATTTTGGGTTATTTGTGTAAAAAGGCTACACTTGTAAGAGACATCCTATAAATAGATGCCTTAGCCATTTTTCTTAAAAAGATAGATTTTGAATGTTGAATGAAGAAACTCTTTGAAGAGTGTAGTTCAATGGTGGATTCCCTTTAGGTTAGTTTAGTTTAGTGTAGCTAAATCTATATTAGTGATGGTGAATTCTCATTGTTGATTTAGAACTTCTTAACCTTGATTTTATTTGAAACTGCTCATTTGTGTGGATTCAATTGAGTTGTTTCTTTTCGAATTCAAGTTTATCTTCTTTCTTGATTTAATTGTGGACTCAATTAAACCCTTCTTTCTTCACTTCCCATCCCAATTCTCATCTATCTTATTTTTGTGTTGTTTGAATTCCACATTTGAATTCATCCCCAATTGGATTCTTATCACGAGGTCACCCCTAATTTCACACACTTGGATGAATTTTTAACTTTTACACGTAATTTCATAAAATACTCATAACTTTTTATACGAAACTGTGATGGATGAATGGTTTGATGCATTGAAACCCAAGTTTGATTTCCCATAACAGATAAATAACTTCACACATACGATTTATCATAGTTTGGGTCAAGTCACATGCATTTTGCTTAGTTCAACATGACCCAAACTCATAATTGTTACTCTGCCACACTCAAAAAGTTTGAAAGAGAGTTTTGAAGATGAGAATAAAGTGTGGTGTGTCCATTTATGTGAATTAGTTCAAATGCATGTTGATAAGATCAACTACAAAAATCATCCTCTTGTAAAGATACTAGTGAAATATAGGAAAATGAAAAGAAACTTATATATGGTATTCATTTATTTAGAAAAGTCCTACAACAAAGTCCTACTACAGGTCCTATAGAGATGCCTGTAAGGTACAAATATTTTTGTGGCTTACATTAGGGAATATAATGACATGCGTGACAAAGACTCAAAAACACTTCCTAGTTGTGATATTATTGCTCTAGGGATTATCTCTTTATCTGTTTTATTTGCTTTGGTGATTGATGAATTGACACGACATATTTAAGGTAATGTGTCATGGTGTATGTTATTTGTAGATGACATAGTACTGATTGATGGGACTTGTGACAAAGTTAACACTAAGTTAGAGGTTTTGAGACATACCTTGGTGTTTAAAAGGTTTAGGTTGAGTAAGACTAAATAATAAAATATTTGGAGTGGCAGTTTAGTGATGCAACACATGAGTCAAGCGTGGAGGCAAAATTTGATGACCAGGACATCCCCCCAAAAGAACATTTCAAGTATCTTGGTTTTTTAATCCAAATAAATCTGGAGATCGATGATAATGTCACATATCATATTGGTACGAGTAGATGACATGGAGGCTTGCATCTAGAGACTTGTGTGATGAAAATATACCACCAAAACATAAAGGTAAATTCTTATCACGATTCAAACCACTATGAGTAACACCCACACTAAACTATCGAGTGGGAGAACCATGCACTAACCCAATCAGAAAGATATAACAATCTAAAATGACAGTTTAAAGCAATAATGAATTCAGTTCCATAAACAAAATCCATTATCAAAACACTAAGCGGAAATTAATCCCCTAGAATCTGAAAGTCGAGGTACCAAAACTCTAAAATAGTCAAGAATAGGGGATGCAACCTTGAACCAGAAATCAATAATCTAAAATTATCTAAGTCCGAACAGATTGACAAGGAGATAAAGAAGAATCCATGACAGTCCAAAAGAATAATTACCCTTGAACTTAGACATTGTTGATCTCACAATTATGGTCTCGTAACATCCGCTTGAATATGCTTTGTACTCAACAAGAAAATAACAGATGTAGTATCAGTACACAACCACAATGTACTGGTAGGATCATTGACCAGTTCCAAAAATATGAATGTAAACATGAAATCAAAATACAGTAATACAAGCCAACAAATATATCAATGAGTCACAACAGACATAGACTCTCAGACAAAACTCTGGACTTAGCAAACCCATGAAACATACCCACATGATCACAACAATGCATACCCGGTCCTCTCATGAAACCCTTATACGAACAACACACACAATCACACTCACAATGAACAGTCACACTTGAAGCCACAAGTAAATTAAACATGTTCATTACATGAGATTTATCAACGTAATGCCATTTTATATTCATCCCTTGTGTTTCCGCACTTGCATTGCACAAGTAATACTACATAACAGTTAACATGCACACGTCACATAACTTGGAAAAGAAACAATCATCACCAACCTCAAATCAAGCCTTGAAAACTCTAAAAAACTTGAGTTTTGCCATTTTGTAATGCCTTGACTTGTTCTTAGTCTAAAATAATAACAAAATACGACAATCAATGAACAATGGCCTAACATTAGTTGTATTATACTCAAATCCAAAACCCCCAAGTCATTTCCATGATCATCCCACTCAAATCAAAGCTTTCCAACTATTAATTCAAATCAAAATCCTCCCTTAAGTGTATCACCATAGATTTTAAGGCTTAAGAATCAAATTACAAGTTAAGAGAGTATTTAACTTACCTTTATCTAAGAAAATTAGTAGAGAACTGAAGAAAATTGCCCTAAGTTGCCCTTTATTTTCCCAAAAATGAAGTTGCAGATTAATGAGAGGTTCTGGGACTTTTATAATATTAATTCATCATGGCAGACCTGTTATACTGGCCACCAACCTGCTATAGTGTCTCATCCATAACGGTATTCCACCCGTTATAGCGACTTGCATGGAGACAAACTCAGAAATCTTTCCCAAAGTCTCCAATTCGTGACACACCCTCTAATCTTGACGTTCTAAAATAACTCTTTCACGCTGAGTTCGATATCGGGAGTTCTACTCATCTGAATTCACTTCCGAAAATTCCTATGAACCTTTTAACTTTCTAGATAAAAGAAAATCCAACCCATACTTAAACGTTAACCCCGATCCTTTCTCGAATTGCCCTGGACCCCACCTTACTCAGATTTCATCTAAGATTGACTTAGCCTAAACTTTTCAAGTCACTACCCAAAAGAATTCCTTACCTAATTCTTTCACCATTGGTCTACCCATAATGATCATAAGGAATCGTTACAGTTTTACATAATGATGGTTACATAGACTCTGTTGTATGATCGAAGAGTTGACTAGTCAAGAACTTTTATATTCAGAATATGCATGTAGCAGATGTTGAATATTGAAATGGATGTGTGGGTATACCCAGAGAGATAAGATTATAAATGAAGATATTCAAGATAATATGGAAGTGACCTCCATGGTGGACAAGATGAAGGAGGTGAGATTGAAATGATTGGGCATCTAAAGAGGAGATGTATATATGCCCTAGTGAGGAGGTGTGATGAGTTGGATATGATGTGAATTATGAAGGTAAATGTAGGCCAAAGAAGAATTGAGAAAAGTGATTAAGCAAAACATGACACAAATACAACACTCTTAGGATATGACCTTAGATATAAAGATATGTAGGTAGCAAATTGTGGTAGAATGTTGGTAGGTAGTTGAGTGTTATCACACTTTTTGAGGGATTAGACTTGGTAGTAGTCTAGAGCACAAAGTATGTTGTAGTATTAGCCTTATTCATATTTGTTACCATATGACGTTGTTACTATTCCATTATGTATTATTTCTATTGCTTTTCATATTAATTGTCATATTTTCTTTGTTGATGTATTTTCTTATTTTTGTTACAATGAGTTATAGTCCCACATTGGTACAATAATAGATTGGTGGTCTATTTATATGCACTTTGGCAATCTTCCCCTTATGAGTAATTAACTTTTGAGGTTGAGTTAGATCCATGTGTCATATCTATACATGGAATCAGAGCAAGGTCGATCACCCGTTTAGACTCTTGATCGACACTCCAGTTGGGCTTGAGAGTGAGTGTGATGTTAGAGTAAGTTAGTGTCTCACATTGATTAAGAAATGGACTGATGTATGGTGATATGCTTATAGAGACTTGAGCAATTCCCTCCTCATGAGCTAGATAAAGTGTGCATGTACTATATCTGTCCCATATTGTGTTTGTGAGATTCATATTTTGTTACTGTTGTATCATAAACTTTTAGAGAGAAGTATTGAAAACAGTCATGAACTTTACACAAATTATTAATTTTAATCTCCAAACTATTGATAGCCTTAAAAACACCATCTACTTGACCGACTAAACTCAAATACACCCCCGGTTTGCCACATGACAGTGGTCTAAAACTCTTGTAAGAACATGAAGTTTTTAATAAAAAGTCGAAAAGAAGTGTTGAAAACACCCCTAAACTTGACGAGAATTTAAGATTTTATTTTACTCATATTACAAGATTGGAGGTGTATTTAAGTTCAATTAATCAAATTAATAAGTGTTTTTATAAGTGTCAACAATTTAAATATGAAACTAATAATTCACACAAAATTTGAGATATTTTTAATACTTCTGTCCAAGTTTTTTCGAGAATGAACTTGGAAAAAGATTTTTTATTTCTTTTAAGAATAGCGTGAAGGAACACGTGATATTGTTGGATGACACTAGAGGGTCGACGACTTCTTTTTTGTTTTTTTTGTTTTTGTATGCAAAGAATCAAATGCGAATGGAGTCCAACGCAACCAACCAAGGGTCATACACCTCTTTTCTCGTTTCCTTCTTCTTTTCTTCTGGGAAAAAGCCATCATCTGCCCCCTCCCCACCGCAATAGCGCTGCTTGCATTTCTTACCTAATTTATCACAAAAAAAGAAACTTGTACAGTTTTCTATTTGGGAGAGAGAGAAAGAAGATCTTGGTTTACCTAAATCTCTCATGGAACAACTTGTCAACTTCATTATTCGACCCCCAAGGTATGAATTGATAAACCCTTTTCGAGTTGAGCAATTTTTTTGCTAACTGCAATTGCTATGATATGTAAATATGTTTGTTTTTGTTTTTCTGTTTGTAAAGTTTGAATCTTTTTCCCAATTCTGATGTGGGTTAGTTCGAATTTGATGTGCGGGGTTTTCTTTTATGGCAATTGCAGATGTGGGGCTCTTCTTTTTTATGGTTCTATTTATTGTGCTACTTGTTTAGGTTTGTTGATCTTAGGAGTTATTATTTTGTACTTCATGTGCTAAATGGGTAGGTGTAAATCAATGAGTTGTGGATTTCCTTTAAATGTTTGGAAGTTCTGGCAAGGTCATTAGTTTGTCTTTATTTTAGAGTGTGATATTCTTTTGACATTTGAAAATAAAGTGTTCTCATCCAGGAAATGAAAATTCTGCAGTAATTTAGGGAAATTTGCAAAATGTTTGCCTTTCCTCTTTATCTTACATTGGATAGTGCATGTTTTGATTGGAACCCGTAACGGAACTAATGACTGTGTGTGTAAGGTATGTTTCTGTAGTTTGGACTTTGGAGGTGTCTCTTAATATTGCTTTTCTTGAGGGAATCAACTTTAAAAAGCTACATTTCGTGTTTTTTATGAAATGCAAACATGTTGGGTAGGTGATGAGGACTTCATATTTAGTAAATTATATCCATCTCATATAGTGGGAATCCTCTTTTCATTTTACGAAATTTCTTTCTGAAATTTTGTATCTCTTCCACTTGCCAATTTTCTGTAGTTAATTCTGGACGACTTCTGGCCTTAAGAATCTAAAAGAGGAGATATTTCTTAGACTTAGGGTTCTGATTCATCCATGTGGTACACGATAAAACTAACTTTGGAAAGGATATTTCCAGAAATAATCTGGAGAGATTTTTGCTTGTTATGCACTGGGAGTCAGAAAGGCGCTTGAAGCAGCGAGATATCTGTTTCTACGCAAGATAATTGAGGTTACTACCATCAGTTATCTGTCAGAAGCAAAAAGTTTTTTTGATTTCCTTATAACATAATATGTCTTGACAACTTATGCATACCTATATTCTTCTTCCAATCTCTTGAACTATAACAGATGTAAATCTGAAACTAAAGACCCTACTTCCTGTGGATTGCAGGGCTGAGTATGACCCTAAAAATGATCTGCTTGATGAAGAATTCATGCTTAAAGGAAAATGGTACCAAAGGAAGGATCTGGAGGTGAGTACATTGGTAATTAATAGCCCATTGTTTTCAATAAAATTTAGGTCTCTGAATTACTTCAATGTTTTATGTACTCATAAATAGACTCTGTTTCTTTACCCTTGTTCACGCGTGTTCTTCATTTGACTTAGTCTTTGTTAACAACCAAGTAATGAATTGGAGAACTAATATGAGACAGTCGATGTTGGACAACCAGAAACTGATCTAGAAGTATATTTACAACCTATCAAGTAGGTTGAAAGTGTATCACGTGAAGACACATCTAAAATTCTATGGGAGTGAATGAAAATGAACCAAGTAGAGACATCTAATATTCTATGGGAGCAAAAGAAAGAATTATCGTCAGCTAATCAATTCTCAGGCCAATGTGTATTCAAATATAAACTGTTTGTTCATAAGACAACAAATGCAAGCAAAAATAATAGCCGACACTTTTACTTTGTTAATTTGACCAACTGAAAGAAAAATCTGTACGATTATTTTGTAGTATCAATATCTTATGAAATGTGTTAAATCCCTTTGCTCTTTATAATTAGGGTGTAGAAACTTACTTCTTATCTTTCCAGTTCAAAATAATAATAATTTAGGGTGTAGAAACACTGAACATATAAGAGGCATGTTATT
Source organism: Solanum tuberosum (assembly GCF_000226075.1). Classification (NCBI taxonomy): domain Eukaryota; kingdom Viridiplantae; phylum Streptophyta; class Magnoliopsida; order Solanales; family Solanaceae; genus Solanum; species Solanum tuberosum. The sequence continues at coordinate 543,809 of NW_006238936.1, read as the reverse complement.
CTCTAGCCTCCGCTAGAATGATGTATTGAGAAGCAACAAGACAATTGTTATAAGTAATTCCCATTGAGGAACACGCGTTATGGAGAAAATTCATAGCAGAGAAATGCTGTTTGCAGCTGGGAAATGGAGGATCAACCAAATCATGATGCCAAATTTAACTGTCTTATGGAAACACTTAATGAAGGATTGGGAGACTTCTACTGAAATATCTAGTGTGAAGTGTGTAAGGGGGCAAGAATTAACTTTTGGAAACACAGATTGTCTGATGACTTCCTTATGTGGCGCTCTCCTAATAATCTTCAGCATGTCGTGCCACACGGAGGAAGCACAATATGAGACCTTAGATTCTGAAGAATTTGCTAGAATGGGGAGAAAGAGGAGCTTAATGAACTTTGGTTCAATTTTTAATGTCAAAAAAAAAAAAAAACTTCAATTCAATTTTCTTTGTAAAAATAGAGGAGCTTAATAAACTGTTCAAGTCTTATATACAAGCAAAAGATTTCCCCTACGTAAAGAAATAGTAGGCATAGACTGGACCAATTAGGGGCAAGTTCACAGGTGAAATTTTATTTACTTGTGGCTATTGAGAAGGGATGAAGATACTTCCCTTATTCATCTTTGTGGATCTCCAAAACTCCCTGAAAAGTTTGCTCTTTTTCATGAATAATTGCTTGAGGAGCAATTCTGAGCAGTGAACATAAGGAAAAGAAACATCCTCTGCATAATTTGGTGCTTAATGCATATAGGGACCCATGAGAAGAAGTAAATAATTTGTTACCCCATTGCTCCATAGCATATCGGTTATGGTGTGCCATATGGAACATGTCTTGAGTGGAATAGGTGAGGCCAATAATGCAAAAACTGTCAGAGAACATTAGCAGGATGTAACTGTGGGAGATAGCTCCATTCCTGATCACTAGGACTATATGGAAATAGAGAGTCATAACTCATAAGTGCATTTAAAGAAATGGACCTTGGGCCCAACTCAACCCCGAAAGCCAGATCATGGGGGGAGGATTGCCCAAGACCATGTAACGAGACAAGGACCAATCTCACCAATGAGTTCCCTCCAACAATATTGTCTTTCTACCTTTCTGATGCAACCTGATCTTTGTAATTGGTGTAGATTCCAGTTAGCAATCGCAGAGATTTGCACAATCTATAACTTTTAAAGCATTATCTTAGTGTTGTTCATTTTTCTATAAAATCTACCTTTATCATAAAAATGTCTTTGGATGAAGATTCTCCACCTTTTTGGAAATCTTATATGCAAGATTTTTCTTTTCAATCACTAAAATAACTTATCTTGTAATTTAAGAAGTCACTCCACAAGGTGTTAGATGGATACCTTAGATTGGAAAAAACACTAGAACTTTAGAAGGCAAAGTCGATCTTGCAACTTTGTACGACTGCACTGCCATTTTCGTTATTTGAGTATACTTGTATAGATGATTAGGTGGAGTTTGTAGAAGTTAGAAAGAACTTTAATGTAGAACTCAGTTTTGTCAAATGCTCATTTGAGGCACACTTAAACCTTGAAGCTCAGGGAGGGCTCCTCACGTCGCTTCTATGCTTTAGTTTAGGCTAGGGCCACTAGGCACTAAGGCGTGTGCCTCAGTGCACCTTTATTTTATCTTGAATTGAGTACCTTATTAGTTGTTAAGGAAAACATTATGAATGAATTTGTTACCTTAATGAAGTTCTGTACCAGAATCCTAACATTGTATTAGTACTACAGAGTTGTATGATTCTTTCTTATATTGAAGTCAAGCGAGCCCTCAGTGTATATATGTACATGGTTTTATGACAAGTAGAGTTTCTTAGAAAATCAGCCAACCGTAAGTTAAGTTTAAGAGGGTTTTTTCTTTCAACTGTTTTCTTCTTTTGGCAGTTGAAAGTTTGACATTTATTATGACCACTTTTAGACAAGATCAGACTTTTCTACTTCCCTATAGCCACAATGAAAGAATTATTTTTCTCAAAGAACATTAGGTGACTTTTTCCCATCTGCCTAAGGTTTGGTGAGCAGAGTAACCCGTACCTATGCCAGGTACCTAGTGAACTGGTCGAGGTGCACAAAAACTAGTTCGAATACCACCTTCATAAAAAAAAAGTGAAAGCTTTTTTCCTTAAAATGATTTTTGTAGTCTCTCTACTTATTTGTTATGTAGACTCCGGCGATTTGTGTGGTTACCTAATACAAAAGCAATATGCTTTTACTACTGCTACTGGACCAAGCTCGTGAAATGGACTGCTGTAAGACTTGAGCTCATAACTTTTATAAGGGTTCTATCATGATGAATTGTGTGACTACCATATCGGAGCGTTTAAGATGATGCAGAATTTTTTCTTACTTATTACATACTCGTTAGATCATTGCTAATCTTCTTGAACAGTTTACCTAATGCTTGACTTTCGAGTTTTTATCTAGTCATTTTAGATTTAAGGGCCTTGCTATTTTTGCAGGTTAAAAATAGTAGGGATGATGTTCTTAAATGTAGCCATTATATGCCTCTTATTCGTCCAGAAGGAAAGCCGCTACCTTGTGTGATATACTGTCATGGGAACAGGTTAGTGAAAGTTAAGTAGCACTCTTCCCACTGTGATGCTAGAAAATTACTGTACGTTTCCTCTCATGCAGCAAGTATATGGAGAAGTTTTATTATTTTAATGTGACTCCATTTAAGATATTATTTTTTCACTAAGTTGTTTTGGATGATTCTTTGGCAGCGGGTGTAGAGCAGATGCCAGTGAAGCTGCTATTATATTATTGCCATCAAACATCACTGTTTTCACCCTTGACTTTTCTGGATCTGGACTTTCTGGAGGAGAGCACGTTACGTTGGGGTGGAATGAAGTGAGTAGATGATTATTCTATTTGAGTTCAAGTGAAAAATAATTCTTTGGTTTTCGTACCATTGTTGGCGTTGTTTATGTATTTCTTTTCCTTCTTTTTATTACAAGTCAGGGTTCTTCTCACTTTTCTTTCTCCAATGTTTACAAATATGGTGGAGGCAACATAAAGGGATAATTGAAGTGAATATTATTTTTTTCAAAAAAATATTAGGCTTGATTAGTTGGTTAAAATATGTTCTGCTTTATTTTCTGCTTCTCAAAAAAAAAGTTCTGCTTTATTTTGTACTTGTCTTCCTTCTTTTTTTGTTTGTTGCGTGTTAGTGGATTGAAGTTTGTTGACCCTTTCTTTCAGTGATTATTCATCGTTTGTCCAAATTATAATGCATGTTACTAATAATTTGTTCTAGTTTGTGGATGGTGGAGTTGGAAATCTCTGAAGCAAAAAGAATATAGAATTTGATTGTTTAGCTGAACCTATGTTGTTATGGTGGATGTTATTTCAAATAATGCTCACTGAATGGATGGTGGTGATAAAGCGAGGACTATGGCGTTGAATTCTTATCTTGTATAAACTTCACCTTCTTTTTCCAAGAAAATAAAAAAATGGTCCCTTATGTTTGGGTGTAGGTTCAATGTAGTTCCTTGAATATATTCCTAAGAGTTTTTGGTCCTTTAAGTTTTCCAAAAGTGAGCATTTTGGTCTCCATCAAATACTTAACATATTGTCTTTTAAATATGACGTGAACTGTGAAATGAGAAAACTCACATGTGAGGTGAAATTTCTACTATTTTTGGTCTATTTTCTAGAGTCCGGTGCTGTTTTCTGAGGTGCAACTTCTGCTATTTTTGGTGCCTAGTGCAGTTTTTGTGTGGTGATCCTGGTGGTTAAATCTTTTTTTTCCCCAGTTCCGTTTATATCTTTTTTTTTTATGACAAGAGAAACCCGCAGCCGCTACCCTTTGGGTGCTCACAGGGTAAAACCCCCGCTTCTATGCAATAGCTCGCAAACCACATAGGAGAGGTAACCAACACTAGGCAGTTCCCTTTATATCTAACAAACAATGTTTGTTAAAATATCTAACGGAAACCAAAAGTGCCCTCTTTTGGCAAATTGAAAGGACTTAATCTGCCCAGGAGTATATTTAAGTGACTATTTTGAACCTATCCCAAACACAAAGGACCATATTTGTCGTTACTATTATTATTTTTTCAAATACTTTCCTTCTTTCCCCCTTCTACTCCCTGTTATAAGCAAAAGAAGATGGAGAATATTTTCCCTACATGCTCTTACTTCTTTTCTCTTCACACCCCAAGCTGGGTGGGTGGGATGACTGTGGAGGAGATTGGGGGGGGGGGAGGAGGTGGTATGTTAATTCTGAGCCATGATTTGTGTCAGAATCTTTTACTTCTACTTGGATGCTTTGTTGAGTTACTACTTGTTGCAAACAACTGCCTGCTGCTGTTCCTTCTACTAGTAAGGTTTTTTGACATTTTTTGCCTGTTTCTCAGAAGGACGATCTCAGAGCTGTGGTTGAATATCTGCGGACAGATGGCAATGTTTCTTTGATTGGCTTGTGGGGCCGTTCAATGGGTGCTGTTACTAGGTAATCTAATTTCCTTGCTTTTATGTTGATCATACTGCCTCATGTGCACTGCTTTGCTTTTAGATTCTTTGCAGCAGGGATGGCTATAGATTACAACAGGTGGATGTGGATCATCAGTGTGTTTTTGGTGCTCCAGTGGCAGGAGTTGATGTGCCACTTTTCTTTTGTTTTTTTGAATGGACTACAGAAAAATGTTGCTACTTTTTATTGGATTACGACAGAACATTGTGTTGTGGACATACTAACTTTTGTTTTGATGGTCAAGTGGCCTTATAGCGTCTTAAAAAGGGACTGGTATCTTGTAGCAGACCTTAGGTGAAGGGGTAAATTCGCCAGATTGAGTTGAAGAGAGTATTTAAATTTTTTAATGAGCTGTAGCAGTGAGCTTGGAGTTAGCATCTTGATCTGGCAAGCATAATATCTTATTATGAAGTTAAGGATTAGTGGAAAAGTATCTAGATCCTTACTCATTGAATAACCTGCTGGTCATCTGAATTGTTGAACAACCAGGGAAATATAAGGCTTGGAGTTGCTTTCCTCAATTTTAATTTCTTGAACTAATATGAGACACTGGTGGAATTTCTTATGTTGTAGTAGTACTGGATGTTGCGTATCAGATGGCCCAGAAGGAAAGTGTCACATTTATAGATATCGAACAATTGAAGGCATACCAAATCCACAATAGCGGAGAACATTGTAGTTGTAGTTCTTTGACATCCATAACAGGCCATTCTGGTATATGATTACTTTGACCAGAAGTTTGTGCTCCTAGTATGATGTATTTAAATTCAAAATGTCTTGTTCTATGATGTGGTCAGGTTTAGGGAGCCAAGCCTGTGCGTATAGGTCTTAGCAGTGTTTTCAAAGTTGAAAAGCGCAAACGAGCTCTAAGGTCTGTGGGGACTTTAAGTGCAAAGTGCAAATAAAGCGTGGGCTTTAATGAAAAAAGGCGCAAAGGGAGAAAAAAATACAAATGTATATGTTTAGTCCAAGACTAATAATTATAAACATGAATGACAAATATATGACCAAAGAAATAGAAAAAAATTTATGATAAAGTGAAACATCAATTGTTTAGTGTCACTTCATAAGAGGCCCATTGGCAAGGGAAGGTTTGTCTTAGAACCTTGATGATGACACTGAAGTGCACATAAAGCGAGGCGAAGCGCTCAACACGTTTTGAGCCTCGCTTCAGGGCTTAAGTGCGCCTTTGACAACACTGGGTCTTAGGCATTCACAAACTTAGTCATAGGTGCATTGTGAGTCAAGTTAATGGTTGAGACGTGAAACATGTCAAATCTCCCAAAACATATTTAATTAATGTGTTTTAGGATCACATAATTTGTATTACTAAAACATTTAACATGTCGCAAAACATACTTAAATTCAATATTTTAGGATCAGAAATTTGTATTACAAAACCATTTATCACACCATTCATGTTGCCGTTAGCTGAAGAAAGGTTTGGTTGGCCAAACGTAGTAGTTGTCAACTATAACGGGTGAATAGTCAAAATTGGTCTTGATATGCAAAGTTCTCATTAGATGAGAATTTTATTTTTGATTAGGTATATCTAGAGAAGATGGGATGCTTTGTGCACAAGATTGTCTTCAGTTGGAAAGTGTTAATATTACTTTGGAGAAAGGTTTTCTTTTTCTGGATAGCTAACACATGGGGTAATCAGTTTGTCTTGATATCCGAGTACATGTGCATGCAACCTCTCTACCTCTTTGTTTTCTGTATTATCTATACCTATAACATTGTGCTTCAGTGGCAGCAGTATTGAAGTGACTGACTTAAATATCGATTTTGCAGCCTCATGTACGGTGCTGAGGATCCATCCATTGCTGGAATGGTTTTAGACAGTCCCTTCTCAGATTTGGTTGATTTGATGACGGAACTTGTAGACACTTACAAAATACGGCTGCCCAAGTTCACCGTAAAGTTTTATAGTTGAAATCTCTGTTGCAGATTGAAATTTACTTTGTTCTTTTCTTGGGTTATTCTCAAATTTTCTCTTTGCAACTAAAGGAGTGTGGCCTCCTTTTCTTCTTTCTCCTAATTCATTACTCTTTCTAAACATTCTCCTTTTCTGTTATTTTTAGGTGAAATTTGCAATCCAATATATGCGCAGAGCAGTTTTAAAAAAGGCAAAGTTTGACATAGCTGAGTTGAACACAATTAAGGTATTTCCTTTGGGAAGTTTTTTTACGTATGAGTTTTGATGATATAAGCTTTTTCTTTTTTATGTTTGAAAACGGTCAGCAATTGATAAATGAACAGTGTTTAAGTGAAGATATTGTAGGAAATTTTCCTAACCAGTTTCAGGTTTTCGTGGGGGTGCATTTTCAGAAGTGACAGTTCATTTTATTTTTAGCACAATTTTGTTTACCAACTTTGATCTTTTCTTAACACTAACTTTTATGTAGGTTGCAAAGTCATGCTTTGTTCCTGTTTTACTTGGTCATGGTGTTGATGATGATTTTATACAGCCCCATCATTCAGATCGTGTATTTGATGCTTACATGGTAATTGTCTAATTTATCCCTCCCCCCCTCCGGAGAAAGGGAGTAAAAGGAAAGAAATGGATAATTTTTTTCCTCTGTTCTTTTCTCTACATACCTTATGTGTTTGAATGCATTTCTAATGTTCCTTATTCTTCTTGAAGTAGATGCATCGGTTTAGACCGTTAGTTCCTTTGTATGTTCCTATGTATATTCTATCCGATACACTTGCATTGTCAGTGAAGTTGAATACACTAAAGCAATATGACAATATGTTCTCTCTTGAACATTTGTACTGTATGAAATTGATTTGCAATTTGTTGGACATAAGATTTCAAGCAGTTCTCTTTTGTTTTTGCATTACTTATCCTTGTAAGTGGTATTTATTGCTGTGTTCCCACATATGGCGTATGCCAGTATATCCAATTTTTTTTTTTTTGTTTATTGTACTTTTAATTTTGGCAGGGAGACAAGAATATTATAAAATTTGAGGGTGATCACAACTCTCCGCGCCCACAGTTTTATTTTGATTCTATAAGTATCTTCTTCAACAATGTTTTGCAACCACCAATGGATGAAGCTGGTGCTGCATTCTTTGACATGCCACGAGATTATTTTGGCAAGGTATAGTTCTACCAATATCCATGTCATTGTTGGTTCAAGTGTGAGGAACTGCTGAGTTAGTCTCATAAAACTCACTGGATTTGAATTCTAAATTATTTCCAGGGCAGTTGGAGTACAGTCCATGAACTGGACTATATGGATGATGTCCATGATGGTATTACTCTTCTGTTCTCTTTAATTTGCCGCAGGTGTTTCATTTGCTTCAGTTTCATCTTAGAAAAGGAAAAACAGGGTTTATTCTGAAGTTTCACGCGATACGACTATCGGATGTGATACATGTTTAATTTGTTATCAGTTGCAGCTGCACCAACTAGTAGCACCGAAGATGTAATAAAGCAGGTTCGCTCCAAAAGACCCATGAGTCGGATAGAGGTAACAGAAAAACCTTCCAGTTATTGCTTTGATTATTGGTAAAATAGATTGCATGAGCTCCATCAGATTATGGGAAGATCCGGATTTTTAAGAGGACAAACTCAAGCATTGGAAAAGAAATTTATATGCGGCCACGTTTGCTTGAATTCCTTGTTCAGTTGAAAAGGAGTATGGGTGAAAATGTGTAGTTACCGAATGCTGGAGACACAACTAAATACAGGGAAAAGGATCAATTTGTCCCTTTACTATGCTAAAAGGATCAATTTTACCCTCTGTTGTACTATCTGTACGAAAATACCATTGCCGTTACCTAAATTGTTCAAATATACCCTTCCTCTGTTAGGGTTGTACATGGGGGACACTCAATCCCATGTGGCACTTACATTTTGATGAGGTGGACGCCACGTGGTATACCACCTCAACACTCCAACCCATTTTACCCTCCTTTCTACTTGTTCTTCCACTACTAGCATGAATATGTCTCATTTGTGTGAACTTTATCTACATGAGTATGAGGCCAAGGACGAAAGTCCAACTAACCTGGCTGATGATAGAGGTTAGCTCAATGCCTAGATGTAGATTATCGTACCCAGTACGTATTTTTTCTAAATTATTTCAGTTGGTAATTTGAAAATAATAATAATATGGATTTGAACAAATTAGCTGATTAAGGAAAGAAAGGATTAATCCCAAAACATGGGAGCGATGAGAAAATCCAAAAACCGTTGGGAAGTATACTAATTAGCTATGCAGCTAAACCAAAGTGCAGAATCATTGAGCTGTGGTGAACTTTAGCATCTCTATGAGTAATGAAAAATCAAAGGTATCATCTGTTACAGTGAAAAGTTGAGGGTTAAGAATTTAAGATTGATTTTTCTTGTTTCTGATCAAGTAATGGACAATGAATGATACTACAGATAACAACAACAACAATATCCACAACTAGGTAAGGTGAGGGTAGTGTGTATGTAGATCTTAGCCCTACCTTATGGAGGTAGAGAGGTTGGATAGACCCTCAGGTCAAAATATAGAAAGGTTGTTTCCGATAGACTCTTGGCTCGAAGACAACAATTCAAAGCAGTTTGGAAAGCATGACAAATAATGAGTAAGCATGGAGAACAATAAGGAAGTGAAGAAGCTATGGCAAAAATAAGGAAAGCAAGACAACATTTTGCAAAAGGGACAGTAGTAACAACAAAAGAATATGATAACCTTAGTACAAGGAACAATAGATAATAATAGAAATCGAAGAACAAAATACTAAGAGAATTATACTACTACTATTCGTATTGAAAACTAAGAGAAAGGTTTGTTACTAGTAGGGTTTATGTATAAATCCTAAAGGAACCAACCAAAGGTAGTAATTTGAGCGGAAGAAAAAACAAGAGAGAGATCAATTGAGGAAAAATAGCCAAATGGAGAGATCTTTGTTATTTTAAAGATGTCTCAAACAAGTCGTGGTGATGAACATAGGACTCATATGGGAGGCAGTTAAGGGACCAAAGTGCGACCAACATGTTGAAGCACTCCTTATGATAGCCACACGATTGGATGATATTAATGTCACCATAGCTGATTAAGGAGGAAATATGTTTTTCATACAATGTGTGAGATAAAGGGTAAAATTTGCTTTATGATTATTGTTAGTGCAAGTGGTGCTATTGTGGTGAGTTCATACTTGGTGAAGAAGTTGGAACTTACAATGCATCAAACACACTTTCTTAAAAGCAAAAATGGTTGCATGATTTTGATGAGCTTATGTTGACTAAGCAATGCATTTCTTTCACCATTGTGAGATATTATGATAATGTTTTTTTGTGATGTTATTCCAATGCAAGATTGTCATATCATGCTTGGGCGTCCATGACAATTTAATAGGAATGCAAGTCATGATAGGAGAAAGAATAGATTTTCTCTTGAGCTAAATAGGAGAAGATATACACTTCCGCTTTTAACTCCATCACAAGTTTATGAAGATCATAAACGTTTTGAGGAAACAATGAAATTTTTTGAGAGAAGAATGAAAGGAGTAAGAGAATGCATGTTGACATCCCAAGAGCGAAAAAATGAGAGTATCTACTGTATGAAGAGAATGTGATGTCAAGTGTAAAAAAGGATGAGGAGGATCATAAGATAGAAAAAAGGGAGGGATGATCGTGAGATTGAGAAAGAAAAAGAAGTGAGTTTGATTGAGTGAGGTTATTTTTTATTCTAGCTCTGACATTCTTACTTCTTCTAGTTATTTTAACTCTCTTACTCATGGAAAAGTTTGTATTGAAGAACCATCATAGATGAACTTAATCTTAAAGTGGTCGAAACTACATGCCAAGTGCATGTTAATGAGAAGGATAAAGTTGAAAAAATTATTATGGTGTTGTCCAAGGTAAAACTCATGACAAGAAGTCCAACAAGGCAGTTGTGGATCTAGGGAAAACGAGGTGATGTTGTTCCTTTGCTACCTAAGACAATATAATGAGCTGCTCATGGAGTCCAATAAATGTGCGAGAACTCTCCCTTCAACATTTTCTCTCGAATTATTTATAACAACTTGAATAACATTTTCTGCCCCAATCTTCTCTATAGTGTCTTGAAACAAGGAGACCATTTTGATAGAATCGGTAGACGAATTGCTTGCATCAATAGATTCGAGAAATACACTTCCTTTTGGAAAATTCACCATCACATAGATGATCATTTTTTTTTTGGTTCTTGCCGTCCACTTATTCATCACAATGGAACTTCCAAACTTGTTCGATTCTACACGATCATCCTACACATTTTTTTCTCTCTCTTCCACTTTAGTTAGATAAGGACCTCTTAAGTTCATGAGAAGTGGGGCTTCATTTCAAATTGGTCTACGATCTCATTGAAGGCTCATAAAGTGTTGGTATGATCGACAAAATTGAAGAAGAGACCTGCATTATTCACCCACCATGAAAAAGATGCAACTGTACAATCCCTCAAAATATCCATGGCAACAATCATGTTAACTTTTTAAAAAAAATTGTTTTTCCCTACATTATCTCCTCGGAATAATGTTGTTCATGCTCTTAAAATTGAAACAAACCCGCCCTTAAATGTGTGTGAGGGACACCCTTTCCATCAAATATGTCAAACTTTGGTGGCTTGCACCCCACAGGCATATCAATGTCTGGATGGATGCACAAGTCATCACAATCAAGGCTCTCCGTTCCCTTAGTGACTTGCAAATTGTTAAACGCCTTTCTTAGACCATGAAGTTGGGCGTTTGTCGATGCATCTTCTTTCAATCGAGCATCTTTCTCCATTTCTACATATTGATTGACCTCATGCAGGACATTGACCACAACTGGCATTGTGAAGGTGGGAGCTCCAATGGCATATACACATGGAACAAGTGGCTTGTAAGGAGCGACGATGTGTGCCCCAAATATCTATTGCATTGCCGGGTTGGTAGGTATTACAGGTCTTGAGTAGAAAGGTCAGGAAAATTCTGATTGCTGATGGAGAAGCTGGTGGGACTTGACCATGAGTAAGAGCATGCTGAGTTTGTTTAGGCAGTTTTGGTAAGTTTTTGAGAAATAGATGGGCATCTTGAAAGTTGGGGAAGTGGTAGCCAAAAGTTTGGCCAAGTCTCGCACTTGATGTAATTCCTCCCTTGGGATCTCAAGCTCCTGTGCCATGTGAGCCATTTTCTTGTCATTTTTCTTTGTCAGTCATCTTTCTGTTGAATCAAAGGTTGTATCGTGAGTCAGTTAGTTTGCAAGTCGATACAAATCAATGTTCTTTTGGGGAATAATGATGAACAAAAAGAAATAAAAGGGAAGCATGTTAGTTTGAGAGATGTTGAAAGATGTAACAAATTTGTAACACGTATATATGCCAAGTTGGCGACATTCAAAATGCATCCTAATATGGAGTCTCTTTTTGGTAGAGGTAGGCCTACATTGCAATCTGTTTGATGATAAATGATCCATTTAAACACATTTTGAATTTGGAACAAAACATAACTTTCATTCATCAAAGGCGATTTGGATCTTACAAATGAAGTAGGCGAGTAAAAGCCTAAGAAATGGAAGTACAGGGGTGGCCACAAGGCACACAAAAGGGATAGATCATACATCTCTTTGAGGAAATATGATAAAGTATAAATGGGGAAAGATAATCTAAGGCCATGTTGAAGCATCATTGTCGTCGTCGCAATCACTCATATATCATAGTATGGCCCCGAGTGGTACTTTGGAGACTCCGAGGTTATACTCAAGTGTCGTGTCTATCACTTCATCTCTCGGATCGTAGATGTTGGAACCCGTTTCTGAACCTTCCTTATGGTCTTCTACATATCTTCTTCTAGGTCCTCATTGGGGTCCTCTTCTAGATCTTCTTTTGGGTCCTCTTCAGGATCCTCTTCTGGGTCCTCTTCAAGATCCTCCTCTTCCTCAACCACTTGTATTAAATTGGAACTCTCTGATTGTACATGGGCGTGGTGAGTTCCATGAGAGGAAGTACTTCTCTAACCTTATCGACCCATTTGTTGTTTGCAAACCCTATGATCTCCTCTGCAGTTTTGGTTGAGCCAGATGGCTCACAGTGGTTCGCCATGCGTAATACATTGGCGTGCACCATCTTTCTTCTCCTATGTTCAATGCAATCATGTAATACCATTCTGATTGCAAGTTCCTTGTTCCTTACCCGCGCTACTGGGATTGAGGTAAAACCATCTCCATGTAATGCCATGGTCAACCATAGCAGTATGTATTGGACAACTCCAAATTGTTGCAAAACTCAAAGAGGCGCATATGGTTAAATGCCTCCTAACCCGATCATATGGTTGAATGCCTCCTAACCCGATCAACTTGATAAAATACAAGTGCCGAGTCTTGACAAATGCCAATCCCGCCATCCAAGGATATTTCCACCGGATGGAATCTCCAGTAAGGCTGGTCAAAAACGTGCGCCAATTTTCCTCTCCAGTGGGCACATTCCAATTTCTGAGGCGATTCTCGTGGCTCTGGATCCTGTTATGGGCATCTATGCTGTATACCATTTGTGGATGACATGAGAAAAATGTTCTATTGCCCAGATCTGTAAGAATAGGATGCAGCCTCCAAAGAAGTTATGCCCTCTTGTGCATTGTGATAACGATCGAAATACCTCGGCAAGAATCATATGCACCAAGGAATGTCTTTGCGGCTCTGCGAAGAGGTTCATAAATATCGGTAAAATGTTGATGTCGATAGAATGATATCTCATTGGGAAGACCATGGCTCCCAAGAAGGCCATCACGAAGACCCATGGCCTTATGTATACCTATTGTCTACGGGTGCAAGCGAATTCTTCTCGATGTTCGTCGAACCTTTCCAACGTTACTTGGCTTTTCTGAAGTCAAGGTTGAGAACATTCTGTTGAAGGTTATATGATGTTTTCTTTTATTTTGTAAGAAGAGATTTAGCGGAGAGATCCATGATGCTGAGGGTTTTCGTGATGGAAAAGGAGTGGTCCGAGGCAAGAATACTTAAGGGATAGTTTCTGGTGACAGAAAGGGAAGGGAAGGGGTAGGCATCTACAGGGAGAATTCCAAGGGATAGTGGATGGGGAAAGCAGTGGCAGAGCCATGATTTTAACTAAGGGGAGTCAAAATATAAAGAAGCATACACACGAAAAAGCCGAGAGGATTCAACATATAGTATACATAATTTTTTTTTACCCATCTACAATGTAATTTTCCAGGGGTGTTAATTGACATCCCTTTTTAAGCAAGGTAGCTCCGCCATGGGGGTTAAGGGGGATGAGATAAAAAAGGAGAGATGTTGAGGATAAAAGAGATTATTTATTTATTGTGAGCTGTGCTAACCCCAGTTAATGCATCTGGTTGGATTCAAGTGGTTAGGCTTCTATGTGTGTCCACGTGGTCTTATGAAACCATTCTTCTAGTAAGTCTGTGTTGCATATTTGCAGTCTGTTAAGTTAATGTAATCATTGGTGAGCACAACTTTGCCAAAAGATCAGTTCTTTGGTAATAGTGTATCCTATATTTGATGTCTCATTCTTGTTTATTTAATTCTGTTCAGGTCCCTTCTGATATATCTGCTCAGGATAACCAGACTGCAGACCAGGTAATCCCACAAGTTTCAGATTTATTTTACTATGGAAATTAGACAGCGAAAACTTTCTTAGAATGTTATATTCCTCAAATGCTCTTCCATTTCATCATTCACTTGAAATATCACACTCTAACCGGAATAGTTTGTCTGCTTTTAAGAATTTATGGAAATTTCATGTTTCTTGGCAAGTTGGCCTCCAATAGAATATAATTGATAAAAGACGCCCTTGTTACTTTTCCGCGTCTGAAATGTTAGTATGGCTTGGCAAAAGTAAATTGTGTTGCTGTATAACTAATTCATACTTTTTTTTCTTCTTCAGGAAGAAGGTACTGGAACCTACTCTGCCCCATCGTCTTCAAAAATGATCAGCTTTGAACTTTCCAATGGTGAACCATTTGGTCCCAATGTTCCTGCATCAATAGATGATGATGACTATGTGGAATACCCACTTGATAATATGGCAGATTTTCCAAGTAATGTAGATGAAGAAGAAAGGGTAAGTATGTTGAATTTTACAGAATTGCATCACTTCAGTATTGGCTTCAGTATTCTTTGTATTCTTCTTCAGCTTTGACATTTTGACTGGTGAAAAAAAATCAGATGTTAATGAAAGCAGTACTCGAGTCTTTAAAGGACCTGGAGGTTAAACCTCCTCCTGCTGAACAAGCGTCCTCAGATGCTGTCATAGAACTTCCTCAACCTCTGCAGGACACTAGAGAGGAGTTGTCTACTGCAAAGCAATGTACCCCCTCAAAAGAAATTAGTGCAAGTGCCGTAGTTTTTAATGAGCACGATTCAGACGCCAAAGTCCAAGTTCCAGATACTAAAAAAGTATCAGGAACTCCAGCTAATAGTACTTCATCAGTGAAAGAAGTGGAATGCAATGGAGCTTCTCATCGTGAGAAGTCTGTCAGCAATCAAAGTTCGTCCAGTGTTGACACGGTTGATGGTACTAAAGCTACTGTGACTGTTGTAAAGAACCCAACAAGTAATGTCATGGATGGTTTGTTGCGTCGTTGGGATCTCAACTTCTTCAAGAACAAATAATGGTTTGAAAGATTGACTTTTTACAAAGATACATTTGGAATGGATTACGGGTAGCAGAAAAAGTTATAGTGGTTATACAAATTTGCTGTTTGCTGGATGTACATTTTTGGGGGGAGTAAATATTTGTTCTTTCTGTCAGGAGTGATGAGAAAGTTGGGGTAAGTGGTTGTGGGAATTGAAGGGGGGTTGGGTTCGTTTGGCACTAGTTTACATAGGTCTTCCTTCTTTGTGTACAAGGATTCAGCTATGCATTTACTCCCCTGTGAAGTAATTAGGCCCATTATTTGTTGTAAATTATGGACTGAGCAGAATGTGTTTTGTATATGTACAGGTGATTTGCACAATTTTTCTTGACAAAATTGGAATTGGTAGCGCTGTCAAGTTTTTCTGCTTCTTTTTAAAGTGTTCGTGTATTGTATGCCAAATGGAACAACTTTGAATCATTCAACATGAAACATTGTTTTTACTTTTTGAGGTGTCTGAAATCCTGTCAGTGATGATTTTATTTGTTTGAAGTCTTTTTTCGATTTGCAGGTAAGCAATGCTTATCATAATTTAGAAACAACTATGTTTAAAGTCCATTTTGTTGCAACTTTGGAACAAATTGTTCACAAGTCTTGACGGAACACAAGACTTGCACCTAAATTTCACCAAGGCGCATTTGCTTTAAATTGATCCAAATCAACTCTAAATGATTTCAAATTTGATATCGAACCTCTAATATCAATCCAAACCAATTTCTGCAGTTACATTCAACTCAATTTTTAAAAAATCAATTGGACCGATTTTATCTTGTTTCCACAATCAAGCTCAACATTATTCTTAAAGTTTCTTCAAGCAAATCAATCATAAATAAGCAATGGAGGAGTTGTCGCGAATATCTTTCTTTGCTGATTTTTTAAAAATAGGGACAAAAGTTAAACATCAACTCATAGTTCGGCTCATCACAATCAATCAATCAAGTATGTTCAATCTAATGGAAGTTTGTATTCCTTCAAGCAATAAAGTAGTATTACATTGGAAAACAGGGAAATTATTGTAAAATCACGAAATAATATCTCTTAATGTCTTATGTTACAAGTTCTATACATAAATATTAAATTATAGAAAAAGAATGATCTACCATATATTTCAATATGTACAACATTACTGCCTTCCATTGGTATACATTGTTGATGCAAGAACTGTTGAGGCTTCTATCATTCTTTTTCACCAGCCAACAACTTCATTGCAGTATCCACCAGTGAGTGGATTGTCACGCTGTGTCGATTCATTCCAACTGTTCCTGAGAAAACATTAAAGCTCTCTAGCTCTGATGTTGTTTCTATGATGTACTCGAGCTCCGTCTCCATTCCCAGATTTCCCAACACTTGAATGTTTGTTCTTTTATCCCTCATCATCCAGATTGACAACTCTATGACAAACCTCCTAATTCTTGGAACTTTTATAGATGGATGTTGATGCTTCCTAAGAATCTCAACAAGTTTTGCAGCCAATTCAGATTCTTGAATTTTCGTGCTCTGGAACATGAAGATTGATTCCTCTGGTGTTATAAACTTGAATATATGCGCGCCTAGTCCCATCATTACTTCTTGTAACTTGTGTTCCTCTGTCATGATTGCTTTGAGTACCTGAAATGGTTATAAAGTTATGTTTATTTCTGGTTTGAGAAATTCGATTAAGTAGGAACTGAATGAATAAGTTTTTGTGGTACTTACAGTTGGTCCTGCAGAAGCAAGTTCCCTCAATTCTTCAAAGTAGCCTTCTCCACTGTAGACACACAAGTTTCTCAGGATTCTTGCTGCATTTATTCGAAGCAATGGAACTTCCAATGCTTGGACAAGCTTGCCAGTCACCTTCAGTTTCAATATCCTATGGCAGTTGTTCTTGCTTTCAAGTGCCAGCATAGCTAAGGCTTCTCCTGCTGCAGTTCTTACATGACCATGATGATTTGACATGGCCTCCTTGAGGAAGATATTGCACAATTCCTTAAGGATTCCACCGGTGCCTCCAATTCTCTCTGTTGCATCTTCCTCCAATCCCAAACTTTTCAAGATCTCTATTCCCAATTGTTGTAAAGTAGGGTGTCCCTCTCCATATCTTAATATGTCTCTGATATTGCTAATGGTGAAGACTATTTCTGAAATTTCTTTTCTTAGCTCCTTACCTGTGGCGCCTGCTGTGCTTACAAGCATCTTCACGACCTGGAGAGACCGTTTTAGCGTCAATATCTGTGTTGGTGTGGCTGATTCCTCTCTTAGTAATCTCTCTCCTGCTTGTGTGAACTCTATGATTTTGGGCAGAAGACCTCTAGTATTGCCAATCTTCCCACAGTTGTCGTGGTCGCGAGCAAGTTTCTTCAGAATGAGCAGCCCCAAATGATTGAATGTCCAAAATCCATAGTTCTCATTGTCAAAGATGATCCTCTTTTCACAGATTTCATCACTTGCTCCAGTTGGCATCCTGCTGATTTGAAGAAGTGAAGATATGGACTCCATAGCACCAGGTATCCCCGCAACACGAAGAGAATTTTGCTTTTTACCAGTAATCTTCGATATGATCTCTGCTGCTGATAGCCTCAACTCTTCTTCTTGGATGTCTTTCCAATTCAACATCTCAACCAACCTCTCCATTACTATTATGTCTGTTCCAATCTTCTGAAGGGTGTCATAACAATATCGTGGACTCGTAGCAAATTTTCTTAGGATTTGAGCACCAATAAGCTGTTCATCTGGTGAGCTAGAGGCTAGGAGTTCCATAGCAAATGAAACCATGTCCATCTTAAGACCATCAAATATGCTCCCATTAACACATCTTGAATAAGCATCATAAAAGAACCTCCTAACACAAGTCATACCTGATGGCCCCAATTCACATTCTTTGTTCACCTCCTCCAACAGTCTACAAAAGTTGATCTTCCATTCCCAATATGCTTTTTCCAAGAGAAAAAGCAATGCCTCCGTGAACGCGAGGGAATAGAATATAAGTAGAGCACTTTTCCTGTTCCTCTTATCGGTATCTCCTTTGGCCACTTCACCAAAGTTCCTCAAAACAAGCTTCATCAACGAAAGCACCAAACATGCTGTTGCAGATAATATTTGGAGCCAGTACAACATCTTACTAACATTTCTTGCAATGAACATCCATCGTGCATATGGAAGCAGAGGAACCTCTGAACTAGTCCACATTCGTGTTGGCACCCTCCGCTTATCCCATTTCCCACGAGCTGTCTGTTGTGAATTCCTTCCAATTTCCCTACTGCTTGCCTTTGTAACATCAGAAAAAGGCTTGAAAACTGCTTTTGCAGCCTTGACAATGCTCCTTGTACTTGATTTAATCGCGCGAAAGCTGCTGATCCCCACATCAGCAATAGACCATGTTGCTTGATGCTGCCACTCAAGCTCATGACTCCTGCTAAAGATTCTTGTTCCTTCAATCAACAGAATAGTTGTTATGACCCAAAAGTCTGTTGTGTCTAAAGTGATCGCAAAGCCACCAAGAAGCACAACTGTTGCCCATATGAAACCAAGTGTGCCTAGTCCAGTTGCTGCCTTTTCAAGCACTGCTAGCCTTAGAGCAAAAAGAGTAATCTTTTTCTCCGGTGCACGAACCACTCCCCTTTTCGGAGAAACAGAATTTGATGTACTGCTATTCTTTGTCTCAATTGTACTATGAGGTTCAAAGATAGTTGGAACACCACTTTCTGTTAAACTTAACATCCCATTTATCTCTAAATGAACACTTCCTTCACTCTCTATCGATGATCTACGATCCATTTTTTGATCTCTTTTATTGTGTTGTTGTGTTCAGAAAAAAAAATTAGTTAGAAATATATATAGGGAAAGAGGGGAAAGTGAGCTTAGAGTACACGTTTAAGTTGTGGAAATGAAGAGGAAAGACAAACGTTAAGTTGTGTTTCTTTCCGCTATTATTTCAAGGAAAGTTAGTTTATAAGTTTCTGCTGCTTAAGTTTGTTTGTTTTGGCTGCCCTGCTTTTAAGTTTGCCAACATGCTTTTCCACTTATCGTCGAAAAATTATATTGTATACTTCTAAAAACTCTCAAAGGAAATTCATGACTTCGCTATTGTTGATAGACCGACCCAATTAAGAATATTTTGGAAGTTGGTCGGTCAAGATAGGCACTTCCCCCTTCACCCGAAAAATTCACAAATGGTCGATTTTGAAAAGGAGTTAGTATTTTTGAGTTTTACTTGTAAAATTTAAAACTCCAAGACGCTATTGCTATTTCTACTCCATTCGCTCCTTCTTCGACCTAATTAATATCTCACAAAAATCAATATATGAGGTGAAAGTTTCTAAAATTCCAATAATGGTTATTAATAATAGATACTTCATCCATTTTAATTTATTTGTCTTGCTTTTATTTTTAGTCTGTTTAAAACAGAAAATGTTTTTTTTCTTTTTTACAACTATTTAGTTTTAACTTTTCATATGTCATGTACAAGACCACATAGATTAAAGGATATTTTGATACATGTACATATCTTTAGTTCAAGACCACAAAATTGAAAAGTTCTTAATTTCTTAAATTTAGTGTCGAATCAAAATGAGATAAATAAATTAAAACGAGGGATTACAAGAATAATTGACTAAGACAAAAATAGTAGGAGTAGCTAAAAAATAAAATTCAGAAAGCAACCTTCAACCTTTCCCCCTAATTTTGGCTTATAAAGTAGTTTCCCCTCTATGCAAAAGTATAACAAATTCTTACTCCTTTTTTACCAGATCTTTCTTGTGGAAAGTAGACTTTACAGATATGACAATTCAATAACAACACTAAGGAAGTTTTTTTCTTGGTTTCCCATTCGGTGTCCGAAGCTTACATTGAAGCTCTGACTAAATTTGAATTGCGCACTGTAGGACCCATTTGGAAGTAGCGCTCCAAACAACATATAGGAAGTTAAGTCAATTAAAAAGTAGCTTGAGCCTGCCCATGATGATGTAACAAGTGTAACTTTCTTGGAGAACAAGTTATTGTAAGATGAGAATTAAATTTGTTAGCCATTCTCATTGATGATCCAATACATCATTGTTTTGAAGTATGTATTAATATTGCGATAGTTCAGTGTATTAAGTTTTTATTAGGTAAAGGAAAGATCAAATTATTTTACCTATATTATACTCAATTTTATCATGTATTTTATAAAAGGTTATTTTCACCGTTCATTGATTATATTTTGTGAAATAAATATTTAAAACATTGACAAAGATATTCTCAGTGTATTCGCAAACTGGTTAGTATTCTCTTATTATTTTATTATATTATATTATATTATATTATATTATATATATTCTATAAGACTGAAACAGGCACCTCTATATCGACGTTTTTTATTCTACTTTAATTTAATTAGTGTACAATTTTTTTGAAACTATGAGACTCACTTTAGCTATTTCTTTTAGTTTTAAATTTATATTCTTTAGTTATAGTTTTATTATTTTGAATGTTGGTAATATTTGTGTAAATTTTATAACTACTTTGAGTAAAAAGTCATTTGTCAATGAAGAAAAGTACTTTAATTATGGACATCCCAATGACTAGGGGTGTCAAAAGAATATGAAAAATCGACCAAACCAATCGAAGCGAACCGATTTATGCTATTTTTTCAATAAAACCGTGGATTTTTATTTAAGTGTATAACCGTCCCGAACAATTGGGATGGTCTTTTTAATTTAAGAAAAAAACCAAAAAATTCCCGAACCGAATCGAATAACCTTACATGTAAATATATTTTATATATTAACAATAAGTTAAATTTAATATATAAATATATTTTATAACACTTTTCAAATATAAATATAACTTAGGTCCTAGGTCTCTGGTGACTAGACGACGTTGGGTCTTTGCTCTTTAATTCGCCTTTACTTAATTAAGTTTAAAATTAAAAGATACTGTAATAGATACTCTATCAAACAATACAACAAAACCTATCCAAACACTCCTATTAAATATTTAAGATCAAACAATACGGCAACAAGGTTTTACATTCTTGTCTTTTTGGTGAAGAATTAAAGTGTTTCTTCAAGAACATATTTGTCAAAGAAATATATTAATAGTAGTATATTTTGAGGTGATATTTTAAAAGTGAAAAAAACCAAAAAAATTAACCGAACCGTACCAATACCGAATATAAACCGATATGACTGGGATGGTTTTAAAAAGACTAATTTTGGTTATATATTATAAAATATCTGAAAAATTGGGATCGTATAATTGTTAAAAAATAACCAACCGAACCGTACCATTGACACCCCTACCAATGACCTCTTCACATTAGATTTGCGAGAAAAAATAATTACCACCACACAAATATATCTTATAATTTATTTTAGAGCAAAATTTTAAATCATTTAATCAATGTCACTTAAAATTTATCAATATTAATAATATTTATCATATATTTTTTTTACACTTGATAAAATTGATTTAATATCATTTTTTAGGCCACGTCGATTAAAATACAAAGCTAGTGGTTCAAAGTCAAGAGAGATTTATCGTTAATGTCTCTTAATGCATTTACCCAATTTGACATAAAAACAATTAACTTAATTGGGTACTGTTTTAGGTTATTTCTATGATAAATTGAGCATAATTTGACTAATTAATTATGTGATTATTAGTGAAGATCACTTAGATATGGTCATAATGTGCAAAACAGGCAAATGAGCTGGTCTTCTGGCTTGCAAGATTAGACTATACAAGAAGTCTAGCTTATGTGTCAAATTAAAGTCTTATAATTAATGAGTCACTTTTTAGTATATCATAAACAAATTATATTACGTATTTAAATACATGCAAAGAAATAAAAAATAAAAATAGAGATTCAAAAGTTGTTTGTTATTTATGTCCAACGAAAGAAATAACTAAACAATTTACATTTGTCAAGGGAGCGTGTAATGGTTGAAATACTACAATTTAAAATCATAGTGTCACGAGTTCGAATTTCAGTAAAAAAAATTTGTTATGGTTACGTACATATATAGACGTGGGGAGATGGTTATGCTAAAAAAAGGCTTAGAAGATAAGTGAATTATTCTACTTGATGGCTTCAGTTTCCATTTGTTTATGTGTCCATAATAATATATATACATATTACTTGTCGTCTAATAAACAAATGATTTATTTTTGTTTAGGTCATTAAAATTGGTTGCTTGTCCAGCTTTAACAACATCCAATAATTAGAATTTTTCAAATATAAGCAAGAAATAAGCATGATCTGGACATTACTATGTAACTCAATCATTCATCAATTGTGTGGATGTAATTGTTGTTTATCCATTGAATAGTCTCCTAGTTAATTTAATTAAAAGATATATGATAGTAGTTATTAGTAGTTATTGTACTGATAGTAGTAGTTGATGGTGGTAGTAATTGGTGTTGGCTGCTAATAGTTGTGATGGATAAAAGTGATAGGTGATAGTGGTGAATGACAACGGTGGTTGCGATAAATAGTAGTGAGTAATGGTGATGATTCTCGATAATTATTAGTGATGATTGTGATAATAGTAGTTAATGGTAGTGAGATACAAATACTAACGAAATTCATCATATTTGTATTAAGAAGTTGTGTATTATAATCTGTTTTGTTCCATCATTTATACAAACATTACATTTATTTGAATGTTAGTTATTATTTTCAACAAATTTAATATAATTATTGTTTGATGTGATACACTCGTTCAATATATGTACACCAAATTAGTTAGATAAAAGTGCAAAAGCCAATATAAAACACCAATTTACTCATACAACCCAAAGTGATCAAGCCATGAAGATACTAATATTAATACGATACACAATGTTTGTTTGAAATTCTTAAAAGATAAGATTTAGTAAATATTTAGAAGATGTTTTCATCTCATCTAATTGCTTGTACTTATTTAAAAGAATATGCATTCGTCAAATATATGCATTCTTAGTTTTTCATTTTTTGATTAAACAAGGAGTTAAGGATAAAAAACACATCTAAATTATTCTTATTTTTGAGTCTCTTCTAATATGGCTGAAATTGAATTCTTTCAAAGCTTTTAGATCACTATGTCATGACCCGCCACTTAATCATACCAATTAGTTATAAAATTGTTCATATGGAAGCATAAGTATGCTAGCCTTAGTGTGAAGATATTATCGAATTATGGAGAGATTCTTGGAAAAACTCTAGAATAGCTTGGAAGAATTCTTGAAAAACTTTAGAATATTTCAGGCATATAGAGAATTTTAGAATGAGTGTATATTAGTAAACATGTAAAGACTTGTATATCAATTATTATTTGCATCTTAGCCCTTATGTGTAGTATAAATAGAGAGACATTCATCTGTAATACAACCAAGCAAGGATCAACAAAATCCTCCAAGTCTTTGAGTGAAAGTCTTACTTGAGCTTGTAAGATCGTGAAAGATTCGTGAGCGAATTGTCAAGTGCTTAGTAGAAGTCTAAGATCGTGACAACTAGGTCCTGATGGAGACCATCCTCATTTTTACCAAAAGCTTTGGTCAACGGTCAAAGACTCGATTAATAATTAATTTTTGAAGATAATATGTCATATGGTCACTCATTCGATTTTGATTATTAACTCAAAAATTACTAAATAAGTGTTTTACTTACAAAGTCACTCAATCTATTTAATTGATTTTCTTAATTAAATTTTGCTGACATAAAATTTTTATTTCCAACCAAAAGTTTTAAAAATGAAAAAAAATATCCTTTTAAATCATTTAATAATTCACCCACTTGATCTGATTCGCTAAAAATATGATATTGATCCTTTTATTTTACCCTATTCCCCTAAATAAAATTTTAAAAAATAGGATAAAAGGAAATCTTATAAGAAATTCATGTTGTTGTTGTTCGTCAACCTTAGCGGTTCCAGAAAATTTTTTGTTAGGATTTATGTAGTTTTGATGATTGATAAAGCAAGAATAAACACGTCAGTCAATATGGCCCAAAGGTACACTGTCACGAGCAGTTGAATTCAAGATAGCTTTTAAAATGAATAAATACAAGAGTACAGAAGTTAAGAAATGGATAGTGCTAATTTCGTGAAAAAAAACCCAAGGAAACAAACAAGTGATGAATTGAAGAGAAAGAATCTATGAGTTTGATTTGAAGAAGGAGTCTAAAGAGGCAAGGAGATTGAATTGAAGATGGAGTCTCACTTGAAGTAGAATTCTTCAAGTGAGTGCTGAATTGAAGAGTTGGAGTACGACTACAACACAAAAGAATCAATAAATTTGATTTAAAGGAGTCTAAAGAAGCAAAGAGCTTGAATTGAAGAAGGAGTCTCACTTGAAGTAGAACTCTAAGTCAAGATAGTTCAAGTCAATGTGGAGTTTGAAGTGTAGCTCTATGAAGAATTGTGCTTAATTAGAGGTGAAATCATACAGAATACTTGTGCACTTACATAGCAAAAACTGCAATTGAAAATTTGGCTTTGCAAGTGCTACCAGCGAATCGAAGGAACACATCAAAAAACATGTTCATATTACAGAGTTTATATATTTTGAGTTCTTCTTTGTGATTGAGTCTTGATGTAATCTTAGTTCAGTGAGTTATAAACTGAATTAAGAGTATCGTCTTCAAGTTAGGATAACTCGAAGAGTTGGGAACACATACCTTGAGAGGTTTGTGTTAAAATTTAGGAATTAGAGTTAGTTCCTAGGATTGCAAGAATTGTAATCTGAATTCATAACTTGAAGTTTAAGATTCGGAGTTAGTTCCTAGGATTCCAAGAATTGTAATCTAAATCCATAACTTGAAGTTTAGGAATTAGAATTTGTTCCTTAGGTTACAGAATTTGTAATCTTAAACTGTTGAGGCTCATTGATTTAGTGAAGTTGGAGTTAAATCATGCAGGAGGGGTACATGTCGTGATTTTCTACACCTTTTGAGCCGTGTTTTTTTCACATAAAAATATTATTTTTTACTTATTGTTCTTACCGCTTTGTTGAAACAGGTTAGGCAACCTGTTTCACACTTGAGCGAAAAGTTAAATTAGTAAATTACTAGGTCGTGCAGAGTATCAATCTCCATCATCAAAACCTCAACAAACACCCTTTTGTAAATTTTATTATTTTTTGTAATAATCAGACTAAAAGGGTTCCTGTCAAACAGTTCAAGAAATAATACTATATCAAGATTCAGGAACTAGTGAAGTCTTAAAAAAGGTATCTTTGGTTTTTTGGACGAAAAGTTAATGAGGAAAATCATAAAGTTAGAAAGAAAAGTCATGGAAATGGCCTTAAAGGTTGAAAAAAGAGTAGAGAAATAAACAAAAGAAGGCCATAAATACTGGCCTTGCCTTTTCTCTCTTATAAAATTAAAAACTCATTATTTTAAAAGAAAATTAGGATAAAATAAAGGCGGAATGATTTGGAAAGCCCTTATATTTAACTTTGTTTGTAAGTTAAATTCTTATACTCATAATTTTATCCACTGAATCCTTAAACTTATCAAAACACAATATTTTAAACATTTTTCTCATTGAATGTATATTTGTATAATACATTCATTTTATATGTGTAATTCCACGTCATTTTTAGTAGCCAATAAGATATTCACTGCTTTTAAAAAAAAAATACTTTGCACATTCCATAAATGTTAAATAATATGTTCATCATATTTGCTCTCAAATTGAGTGTCAAATTCATGTTAAATAGATGAATTTCTTGTCTATTTAACTTGAATTTCACACTACAAGTTCAAAAACACAAAACCAGCAAATTTTCGTGTCAATTTTAAATTAATTTCAAAAATTCACAAAACTCATTTATTGTTCCTCAAACTTCCTCAAGCTTATCAATGAATTTTTTCAATGTTTCAATACCTAATTTCACTCTTTACATTATTACATACAAGATTAAAAAATATTCACGAAATTAAAATTATGGAAATGAAAATATGGCAGAGCGAACAAATAGCCAGAAATGGTATTAATTTTACAGCAAAAAGGAGAATTTTGAAAAAGCATTTTTACGGGTAGGGATAAAAGATTTGGGAGGGGGGGGGGAGGGGAGGGGTTGAAGGTTGGGAAGAAGATAGCTTTTTCCTTTTCTGTTTCCTTTTATAAAGCTTTTTCATTTATTTTTTTAAATTAAATATTTTTTAATGTAAATATTCTGAATTTGTTTGCTTTAGAACACGTCTAGTGACGTTCACTCAGCAATATTAATGCCACATATGTTCGGTCAATGGTCAAAGAAGTTTAAAAATATTGTGTTTTAGTGAGTTCAAGGGTTCAGTTGGTAAAGTCGTCAGTATTATGATTCAACTTACAAATGGAGTCAAGTACAAGAGTCTCACAAGTCATTCTGCCCAAAATAAATGACTAGTTTCAAATACATACAATAAAGTAATTAGTTTACAACAAATATAGTCATGATAGGAAATATACACTGAGTATACAATATAGCTTGTCAAAAGTCATAGAAAATATACACTGACTATACAATATAGTTTACTTATACATTATATAATGACTGTACATTATGATACACTAAAAAAGTTTTTAATATAGCTTAACTATACATGAAGTATACATTGATTATATATGAAGTATTCAATAACGATTTAATCTTGATCAACTCAAAATCGTCTCTAAATAGTTCCAAATTTAGATACAAAATCCTCTTGATTTTGTGAGTCTTTTGATATATGAAGCGAATTCACAATTTTGGTACGTTGAATTTGAAAAAGAAAATGAAGAAGAACGACGACGACGACAAAGGAGGAGGAGGAGGAAGAAGAAGAAGAAGAAGGAGGAGAAGGAGAAGGAGAAGGAGAAGGAGGAGAAGGAGGGGAGCAGGAGGAGGAGATGAAGAAGGAGGAGGAGAAATAAAAAGCTACTTTTTATAATTTTTATTTTTGACTTAAAAACTATTTTTTTAAGCCAATTCAAACGGTCTTTAAAGTCTTTTTTTTTAAAAAAATTATTGGTGCTTATTCCACTCATTAAGGTTGCCATGTATTCTTTACACGTTTTTCATTGTTGACGACAATGACATTAGGACAATGAGGTAAAATCAGATTTGCGACCAACACTTCTTTCTTTTCTCTATAATGCTTGCCGCATCAGGTATGTCTTTTATAACGTCTCCTTGATAGATTATTGTGTTAAATTCATGATGTCCATAGCATTTAAGCTTACCAGACTTTCAATTAGATGTGTCCCGATCAAATCGTAATGATGGTTTCCAGCAGACATACTACTTTTAATTAAATTTTCTCTCATTTACCTTCTTGATTGATAGATAGTGAGGCCTAGGACTTGCTTTTTGAGATCTGTTGAATTTACTCTGTCTTCATGAATTAGATTTGAACAAATATTTGTGGGTGACTTAAGTTTTAATCGATCGTGTGTGCAGTTTCCAATTTATTACTCAGGCAGAGTGAAATGACTACGCTCTTCTATCACCTTTCTTTTCGGTGATATATATTTTGCATTAGCACTTATGAAGTAGACACTATTTATTGAGCTAAAGTGATCAGACGATTTCTATTGTAATTTGAGTTCATAATTGTTTTAATAAAAAAAATGTACATCTAAGTCGATTACATTGATTCGTTTAGGTAGGGGTGTACATGACTGAGTTGGTTCGAGTTTTTCAAATATCAAATCAAATCTTTTGTGTCAAATTTTTAAATTTATAAACCAAACTAATAAAACTCGAATTTTTTCGGGTTTTTCAACCTCAGATTTTTTCGGGTTGGTTCAGATTTTTTAAATATCAAATCAAACCATTTGTATCGAATTTTTAAGTTTTTAAATCAAACCAAACTAATAAACCTCGGATCGAGTTTTTGAATTTTTCTGGTAAAGAATTCATACAAACATATAATCAACTTGAGCTCCAAATATTTCTTTAGTCCAACCAAAATACAACTATCTAAGGTGTTTCTTAAGAAAATAACACAAAATATGAGATGAGTGATGACACTAAAATATTCAATAAAAAATAATAATGAAATCGTATAAAAAATATTGCTAATTTATAAGTCATAATGAAAATGATCATAATTTAAAAGTACTAAATCATAGTAAAATAAGTCTAATAAGTATTAGTTACATGATTAAATATTAAAGGAAAATTAAAATTAGGTTGTCATTTTAAATGTCTAAACCAAAAACTAAAGAACAAATATTAAAATTATTATCATTCTTAGAGCCTGTTTGGCATTGATGTTGGGAAGTCAAAGTTATTACTTTTAAAATTAAAAAAAATGAAGCGTTTGCCAAATCTTTAAAACTGCTTTTAAATGGAAGCAGAAGCAGTTTTTCTACTGTTAGAAAGAAACAAAAAAATTCTGCTTCTTAAAAAAAGTAGAAGCAGAAGTAAAAAAAATTATTTTCTTGAAGACTAAAATACTTCTTCCATATATACGTATTTACCAATATATCCCTTATTGATTAATTAACATATCTAATAAGTTTGGTTAAGTTTCTTTCAAGAATTTAATTTTTTATTTTATTTTACGTTTATATATTATTATTTATATTTTATATTTATATATTATCTTACATATTATTTTATAGAA
The DNA here is from genome assembly GCF_000226075.1 of Solanum tuberosum. Taxonomy (NCBI): domain Eukaryota; kingdom Viridiplantae; phylum Streptophyta; class Magnoliopsida; order Solanales; family Solanaceae; genus Solanum; species Solanum tuberosum. The sequence continues at coordinate 515,165 of NW_006238936.1, read as the reverse complement.
TTAGAAATAAAGGTAACAACAATCATTTGGAAGAATAAGAAAAAAGAAAAAAGAAAATTTATGTTGAATGGTTTTTAAGAAAATAATATTATTATTTAGTATGTAGTAATTTAACCTGTGGAATGGTTTTTAAATTTATTTTTAATTATATTTAGATCATCATATTAATATTTAATTTATTTATTAATCTTATGCATAATATTGATTGAAGTTTGAATATGTACATATTAATTTAATTAAAACTTTTGTAATAGAAATTCAAAATAGTTTCTCTCTATAAAATAATCTTAATATTAAAAAGACATTGATACTTTTACTTTTTCGTAATTTGACTCTCAAAAGCATTTTAAGAAAAGATTACTCAAACACAATTTGTTTATCAAAAGTATTTTTCAAATGAATTAGCCAGACACAAATTGTTTTTTTTTTCAAAACCACTATTCTGAAAAACTATTTTAAAAAAGTGTTTCTAAATATAAACAATTTTTAGCAGCAATGTCAAACAGACTCTTAGTGTTGAATTAATTTATTTTGTTAACATTAGTATTGATTTGATTTTGAATTGACTTTTATTAGAGTTACTAATATCTATGGATTAAAACCTTTATTGGACCATTCAAAATTTCAAAGCTAAAAAAACTTGAAAATATATGTTCAAAGATAAAAGGGAAAAAGGACAAATATACCCTCGAACTTTCAAAAATGGTATATAAATACCCTTCGTTATACTTTGAGTTTATATATACCCTTACCGTCATATTTTTAGATCATGTATATCCTTACACTAAACAGAGAAACATGTGGCGACATCTTAAAAATTTACCCTATTTTATTTTGTTTTATCTTTCACCTACAAAACTAAAAAGAGTAAATGGTCAAATGCCCCCTCAACGTATATTCAGATTTTCAACTACACACTTAAATTTCACGGGAGTCCTATCATCCCCTTGTACTATTTAAAACTGAAATAATTACCTCCCTGAATGCTTAGCTGACATAGTGAGTGTATTTCACTCTCTTTGGGAGAGTGAGCATCAAAATCTATTATTAAAACTTTATTTTTAATATCTCTTTTCAATAAATATATGCATTTTTAATTATTTATTTTTCTTATCTGTTTTATTTCTTCTCCATCAATATAAACAAATCTCTCAATCTTTCACTACCTCTAAGTCTTGATGCCACCACCATCTTCACCGGATTCACTATTGTTGATTCCAAACAAATTTTCAAACTCATATAAAACTCTTGCAAAACCAATCAACCTAAATCAATTGAGATAAATTTACATATATTTATATCACCCCAAGATACTTTGGATTTGATTTGAGAAAAATCAATATGGGTTTACTTTAAATTTGATTGGACCAACCGAAAAAAATAATATTTTTTTACTAATAGATCCTTTAATTATCAATATCAAATCTCAATCAATCAACAATATCTCAAAAATTGTCGCTATTAATCTTGTTAATCCATCAACTGTCGTAGAATCAATCACTTCCTCTTTGAAATTATCGTCGTTATAGATGATGATGTGGAAGACATCGTAGGCTCCTCCTCCTCATCTTCCTTGAGAGGATTGCTTATCTTCGGTGACCACCATTAATGACAATATTCCGTCATATTCGTCTTCTCTTCCTCCCCCCTTCACTTTTTTTTTTAAAATTTGATATTTAGGTTTCAAATGAACAAAACCCGAATATCTCACCTTTCTTCCTTAAAGACCCAATTTCATGGACTTACGGTGTTCTAGTGATGGTGAAAATGGTGAAAATATTTTGGGTGTTTGAAGGGATGGGTAAGAATATAGAAGAAAAGGGTAAAGAAATATAAAAATTGAAAAAATAATAATTTGATGACGTGTCAAACGCGTGAAACTCACGTGCCACCATAGATCTGGTTATGGCTTTTTAAGGGTATAATTATTTCATTTTTAAATAGTTCAGGGGGGTAATAGGACTCCTGTAAAATTTAAGTGTGTAGTTAAAAATTCGATTATACGTTGAGGGGGCATTTGACCATTTTCTCAAACTAAAAACCCACTCAACTATTTATTTACCTGATCCGAATTAAAAATCCCGATCCTATCTAAAATATCTGTAAAATGTATTTCTGAAGCAAATCCCTCAATCCCGTCATCATCTCTTTTCCTATTCTCAATAATCAAGATCTCATCCATGGTGGAAAATTCATTCCCTAGAGAAACCCATTACACTATCTATCAAATTTATTTCCAAATTTACACTATTTAAGTTGAAAATATAAAACCTTTACACATAAACATGTTACAAAAAATCTCTTTATCAATCAATCACCACATATCAAAATTAAAACCTCAATACTACAACACATAAGAAAATTTCAACAAGATTTAGAGCTCAGATCAGTTGTCATACTAAGAAATCCATTACACAACTGGAAAAAAAGGTAAAGAGGGAAATGACCAGAAGCCATCGAAAAGCTCTCTGAAACACTTATCCCTTTTCCCTTTCCTATAAATTTCACAAACTCCTCCATTTCATCGTACACATATTATTGCTACTGAACTACAAAAGTCACGATAGGATGGAAGCCCTAAAATATGATGTTCACTAAATAGAAGTAGAGGTGTACGTCTTAGATGTTTTAGGTGGACTTTTTGATTTTGTCGTCCCCACTCTCGAATTGTTTGTGTGCGTGCTTACAATGTGTATTTGTAGAAGCAGAGAATGAGTGTGTGTAATGAATTGAACAAGCACTCGAGCAAGTGGATCTGAAGTTGGAAACAAGAAGAAATGGGAATTTTTTTGTTTGGAAGAAGAAGAGGAAATTGAAGTTTAGTATTGATTCGATGATGAAGTTTTTCATACGTATTCCGCCGCTGTCACTAGCGGCAGAGGTGCCATAGGATTGATCGAGAATTTGGGGGATTTTGATTTGGGTATGTTATTTGTGAGTGGGTGGGTATAGAATATTTGGGTGGGTTCTTTATTTTTGGGTTAAATTTAATAAAATATTGGGTAGAGGCATAGGATGACGCCACGTGTCCATCCGTTAGTGTGAAGGATACAAGTGCTCCACTTTTTAGACGACAGGGGCTCTAATGTCTCAATTATATAAGGAAGGGTATTTGTATACCATTTTTTAAAGTTCGGAGGTATATTTGTCCTTTTCTCAAGATAAAAATAATGAAAACATACAAGTAATATTAGAAAATTACATCAAAGTAAATATTTTTATTTATAAAATAAAATTTAAAATTATATATACATATAATGTCGGGTTGATTTGATCTCGAGATGACTTTTTTTAGTTAAAACCAAACCAACTCAAATATAATTGAGTTTTTTTTCAATACCAAACCATTAGTCTTTTTTTTATTCGACTCTGTTTGCGATTTGGTTCAATTTTGTACACCCTTATGTTTAGGGGTGCTAAATATAATAATAATGTGCTTTAATAATATTTGATGAAGTAATAATTGATATCAATTATTATCATCATAGTTTCTTTTCTTTTTCTTAAATATTGCAAAAGGTGGAGGGAGAGACAAATTTAAAAATCTTTTTCATAGAATATTAATAAAATTACGGAAAAGTGAATTGATGTTTTTTTTTTTGAAAAACTATAGAAACTAGGGTAAAAAGACAAATATACCCCCGAACTATTGTAAATGGTATCTAAATACCCTTTGTTATACTTTTAGAACTCTGATGTCCCTATCGTCTAATTTTTGGAGCGTGTCTACCCTTTGGACTAACGGAGGGACACGTGTCACGATCTTAACAACCTATTCAAAATTTATTTAATTTTTATTTTCAATTAAAAAATCGACCCGGATAATTAAAAACCCATCCAAATAATTTAAGACTCGCACCAAAATTATAACCAAAACCCCAATAGACCGTCTTCCCAATTCTTTTCCTTTTTAACAAAGAATCCATTAGAGATTTTCTTTGTATTTTAGTTAAATCTTATCTTGCATACTTCAATTTAAGATTATTCTCATCAACACAACTTTTAGAAAGATTCACTAATTTTTTTTAAAACAGAACAAAGGACAGAAACACAGTTGGAAACTCATTCAATGTATGGGTAGAACTTTGGGGGGTTTTCAGTTGATGAAATTGAATTTGGTTTTTTCTGGTGTTGAGGGCAATTTTTCGTCATTGTTCTTCTTGATTTCCCATGAATCCTTTTGTGGTACATTTTGGAATGTATGAACATTCTCACGCCACATATTAGCTATGGGTTACGGAGAATTTTCTTGACCTCCATTGTTGAAGGTCTATAAACTAAAGGTGTGTTTGTTTCTTATCCTCCCGTATTTTTCTTGTCAGATTTATGACTGATTTAATTTTATATTTCTCATTGTACTGTGATTGTTGAATGTATTGTTGATTTTCGATTTTCACAAATCTATTTTTTTGGATTTCAGCCCTATAGTTTTCATTTTTCAAAGTTTCAGCCATCTAAAAGAGTTATTGAGTTTTGCGACTATAAGTCCATCCCAAGGTCGCTGGTTTGGTTCGCCGGAGCTGTTGGAGCAACGGTGAGGGAGAGATGGGTGAGTGGTGATCAGGTTTTAATGGTGAATGAAGGGTCACTACCTCACTGATTTCACTGGAGCGAGGGAGGTTGGGTTCGGTAGCAGTTAGAGGTGGTTTTGTATGTTGAGCTTTGCCGGAGAAAATGAAGTTGTTGCAGTGGTGTTGTGTAACTGTTCTTGGGGTGTTTGGTTGCTGGAACTAGAGAAAGAAAGGGAAAATGAGATTTATTTGGGTGTGGGTCTTAAATTATTTGGGTGGGTTTTAATTATCCGGGTCGATTGTTTAATTAGAAATAAAAATTAGATAAATTTTAGATAGGTTGTTAAGATCGTGACACGTGTCCCTCTGTTAGTCCAAAGGGCATACACACTCCAAAAATTAGACGGTAGGGACATCAGAGTTCTAAAAGTTTAACGAATGATATTTAAATACCAATTATGATAATTCGGGGGTATATTTATCCCTTTTCCCTATAAACTATCCATTTAAGCCTAATTAATTACTCGTATATGTTCATGCTAAAACTAATTATCCTAGATAATCATTCACTAGTAAATCATTATCTATGTGCCTTCTTCCTATAACGAAGCTTGAGAATAAATGGTTGCCAACAATTATAGAAAAAAATTATTATTTTCATTTAGCTAAGTTATCTTCTTGATGGTAAGTAATTATATATTTATTGAGAAAAGACATAAAGTGACACCTGAACTTCTCTCGAATTTTTAAAAAGACACATTAACTATGCGGGCGTCTTATTACCCCACTAAACAATCTTGAACTGATATTATTACATCATTTTTTGTCCATCTTACACTCTCTCAAAGAGAGTGAGCAACCTAAACTAATGTAATTTTATTTTTACAAGTACTTTATTATAAAATATATTTTCTTATTATTTTAACCTTTTTTTCCTTATTATTTTTTTCTCTTTCTTTCTTCAAAAATTCATTGTCATCTCCATTGAAGCTTCTCACTTTCAATGTCACCATTTTTACCACAACTTCACCTTCCTTTTTTATTATTATTAGTTTTACTCTCTTTAATTTTAAAACTTTATCTAAATATTTTCTTACATTTTGAACAATTTGATAAACCCATTAGATTTCAAGATGATTAGGAGGTATCATATAGTTTTTTTTAATCCGATTTCAATCAAGTTCTTTCATTTCGGGGAATTCATTAATTCTTTTAAAATTTTCATTTCTAATTTTAAAGTTATACGAAAAGGAGTAATTGATGATACCTTCAAAATTTTAAATTTTCTTAGAAAAATAATTAGTTTTGTTATCAATAATTCAATAAAATCTAGAAAATACTATGATTTTTTTTAAAATAAAAAAATCACTAAATAAAGAATTTGATTGGAGAAGAAGAAGAAAAAGAAAAGAAAAAAAAAGGAGAGGGATTCAACTTGATGTGGGGGGTGGGAGGTGAAGAAAAAGAAATAAAATGGAGGGATGAATCAGCTTGAAGGGGGGGGGGGGGAGGTGAAAGATGAAGTGAAATTTAAGATGAAATCAAAATTAAAATAAGTCAAAAATTAAGAGAGAAAACTTAAAATGATTTTTTTTTTATATTTTTAATGAAATTAACATGTGTCATGTAGTGATGAGTGTGTGAACACACTTGCTTCTTAAAATGTAGGGCTGATCGAAAAATGATATAATAATATCAGTTCATAATTGTTTAGTG
>NW_006238936.1:484517-508860 GCF_000226075.1 Solanum tuberosum | reverse complement strand
GGGGGATGAAAGATGAAGTGAAATTTAAGATGAAATCAAAATTAAAATAAGTCAAAAATTAAGAGAGAAAACTTAAAATGATTTTTTTTTTATATTTTTAATGAAATTAACATGTGTCATGTAGTGATGAGTGTGTGAACACACTTGCTTCTTAAAATGTAGGGCTGATCGAAAAATGATATAATAATATCAGTTCATAATTATTTAGTGGGGTAATAAGACGATTGCAAAGTTAAGGTATCTTTTTTGAAAATTCAGGACAACTTCAATGGTGATTTTATGTCTTTTCTCTATATTTATTATATAAACATAAATGACTTTCCTATTTAGTACTAAGCTATCTTCTTGGTTGCCGACAATTATACAACATTGAGGACTTTCCCATTTGGTATTAAGTTATCTTCTTGTTTCTTTTTAGTATTTTTTAAATTCTTTTTATTTGTCAAAGATTAAAATAAAATATAAAAAAAATATTAGCTAATTATTTTAAATTAATCTATATATATACAAAAAAAACTAAATAATTTGGCTATAGCAAAAAAATAATTAAGAAAAATACTAACGTCACTAGCTTATTTGTCAAAATTTAAATTAATAGAAAGATATATTTTATTTTAAAAAAAAAACTACAATGAAAACTAAATTTTTATCTAAAATGTGACTATATCTTCTTCTTCTTTTTTTCACAAGAATTTTTTAATAATAATAAAAATTAAAGTATAAAAATTAAGTTTAAATTTGATTTTATTTGTAGCTTTTTTCTTTTGAAAGAATGAACAAGTCCTTTATTATATCTTGTTAGTATATGATATATACTGTGGATAGGATAAATAATTAAGGAGTGTGGTAGTTTCAAGAACTCTCATTTGAGGCATCTTTTCTTTGTTTTATGTGCATCTTTTTTTTAAGATTGAATTTGTCCTCTATAATACACTGTAAATATGTGATATATATAGTGTTGATATGACTGGAAAATATTTTATTAGAGGAATTGATCAATCCTTTATGCTATTTTTTTTAATATATGATATATAACATGTGAATTTATAGATGACTGAACAACATTTTTTTCGAAGGAATAAAGTAATTTTTTTATGATACTCTTTCAATAAATGATATATACCATATATGTATCATAAATGATTGAGTTATTTTTTCCTCTATGATATATCATATGATCAGTCACTAGTAATATCTTTTCAGTATATGATATATACCTTGTGGTATTATAGAGGATTGAGCTGTGATATTTTTAAAAGGAATGAGTCAATCATTTATGTTACTCTGTCAGTATATGGCATATATTATGTGGGTATCATAGAAGACTTAGGAGTATTTATCTTTAAGGAATGAATTTGTCCTTTATGATATTATGCCGATGTGTAATATATATCATGTGAGCATTACAAAAGGCTAAGTAGTGTTCGAATGAATCTATCAATAGTACCCTGTCAATATATGATATATACTACATTGGTATCATAGAGGATTGCATGTTTTTCTTTAAGGAATGAAATGTCAATCATCTATGCTATCCTTTTAATAAATGGTATTTATCATATGAGTAACATCAAGAAATAATGAGAGTTCTTTTAAAGAATAAGCTGATATTTTATGATACCATGCAATATATGATATATACCATATATAAAAATCATATGTTACAACAGTACACAACAACTGCTAGTGATTTAGTATACTATATTGACAATCATAATTCCTTATCGCGAATAATTTTAGATAATAAACACCTCAAAGTAAAATAAAATAAAATAAAAAAAGTTAGTAGAGCTAAAGCAAATAATGATCAATTATTGTATATAACAAAAATGTTGACCTTATTTTAGCTCCTCTAAACAAACCGATCCCTTTCCTAATATAAAGAAATAAGTAATTTATTACGTCGACCTACAAATTCACAAAAAAAAAAGATCAACTTGAGAAGCTCATCGTCGAGATAAGTTTGTCAAATGGAACACTTTATTTTATTTTTTGGTTTTTCCATTTCGTGTCCGAAGGCTAGATTAGAACTTTGATTAAATTCAAATTGCGCACTGCAAGATTTATTCATGATGCTCTAAACAAATTTTGCTCTATATTCAGGGTTTGAACTCGAAATCTCTGTTTAAGGGGAAAACAGTCTCACCACAACACTACAATCCATGTTGGTGAGAATCTTTTTCTTCATTGTGTGAACATGGAGTAATCCATACTATTATTATATTATTATATCAATTTAATAAATTATTATTTTTTATTAAAAAATTAAATAGTTGTATGACATATTAGCAGTAGTTTTTTTTATTATAAATATATGCATAAATTGTTGAAAATCTCTGTTTGATTTCTTTTCTGATCACCTCACCTCACCTCACCTCACACCGTTTCCCCTCTTTCCCATATCGGCAAAACCCTAATCCTCCATCTTGGTAAACCTCTTCTTCTCCATTTTTTCTCCAATTCCACCCATTTTTACCGACCCATTAAGCCAAGGGGTCGATCCGTTTCTTCAATTCCATCAATTTTCACCGATTAGATTTAACTTTTTCCTCAATTCCCACTCATTTTTTTTGCCGACCTATTTTGCTTAAAAGATCTTCTTTTCTTTTAATTCTACGAAAAAAATCCAATCTTTCACCATATGGGTACCTTCAGGGTTCCATCGGAACCTTCAAAACCCCAAAATTCATCATCTTCTCAACCCACAACAACCACATCGACCTCTCGGATCGATACGATTAATGGGTCCCATGAATTTAAGGTTGATGGTTACGCCTTATCTAAAGGTATGGGAATTGGGAAATATGTAACTTCCGAGATTTTTACGGTGGGTGGTCATTCTTGGGCTGTTTACTTTTATCCCGATGGAAAAAGCTCGGAGGATAATGGTACCTATGTTTCTCTTTTCATCGCCCTTGCTAGTGATGCTACCGATGTTAGAGCTTTGTTTGAGCTGTCTCTTATGGATCAGAGCGGTAATGAGAGGCATAAGGTTCATACCCACTTTGGTAGGGTGCTGGAGACGGGTCCCTACACACTCAAATACCGGGGTAGCATGTGGTAATTTTTTTGCACATTTGTATCTCTTATTAATCATGTAGTTAAGTTTTTTGTTTTTGTTGATATTGCTTTGGTATATAGTTACATTAGATTCATGTTTCGGGAAGTAAGTTGAATGTTAAATGATGATTCGTTAGTGCCGGAACAAAGTGGGTCCATGATAATAGAATGGATATAGAGGATGCTGAAGCTCTAAGTACTTGAGATTTTGAGGCATATTTGAGTTATTCATTAATATGGATTGTGTCTAGTCCTCAAGTTGTTTGATCTGGATCATATTTTTGTATTCTAATGGATTACATCATGAGCTGTGTTGGTATGTTTACATTTTTGAATTATGTGAATTGAGTGCGAAGGTGCATAAGTTGAAGTTGAATGTTGAGGATAAGTTGTTTGTAAAATATGGAAGGTTCGAATTTTATAACACTGTGGAGAATCATAAGCTTCCTTTTGTTTTACATAGATTTTTGGTGCAAAGGGGATCTACTATTTTGTTTTTGTAGTTGGATGAATCTTTTGGAGTTAAGAGGTAAACCTTACTCTGGCACACAAATTTGAACTTGGTGCGATGTCGTTTTGGGTTTCCCACCTGATTTCTGGTGCCCACTTTATGGCCGTCTAATCTGGAGTCGCGTGATGAAGTCATATTTAGTGCGATATTTATGAAATTTCTTCGATTATCATTAAGTTAGTCTACTTCTTGCTTTAACATGCAATGACTTTGGTTCTTTATAGTTTTTTTTTTTTTTTTTTTTTTTTTTGATAACCGAGAAATCCGTCTGTGACCCGCCCTTTGGACCAATCACAGCCTTCTAAACTCGGTGGATAATGGGCCCGCCCCTCTACCCTTCTCCACTTAAATACCGGGCTTCGCTTTGCATGGTGTGGGGCTTGAACCTGTGACCTAAGCCACAAATCCTCCACCTTTTGCCACTTGAGCTAGGCCTTGGGGGCACTTTGGTTCTTTATAGTTTCAAGCTATCCTTTTTATTTTGTTGAGATTTTACCCTCACTCTGCCCAAGCTTCCTATAACCAAATGAGCCCATGTTTTAAGATCTTACCCTATTTAGCCCCATCATATCATATATCATATATATATATATATATATATATATAAAAGAGAGAACCCTAGGCCCGCCTACGTGGCGCCACCACAAACCAAGATTCCCTTTTAATTTATTTATTTCGAAAACTAGCCTTCCCCTTTAATGAAAAGTTGTGACTTTTTCAGAAAGGTTGTGACAGTTCTGAAGGGTTGCAACTTTTCCAAATAGTTGTGACCTTTCCAATAAGGCACAATAAACATTTGTTCACACTACCCTTTGTTGTCTATAAATAGAGGGATTTCCTCTCATTTTAAAACAACGAAAATTTTGAACTACTTCTTCTTCTTCTGCGCAATTAAATATTTGTGTACTTTGCTCCTATTGAGTGGTTGACTGACACTATTGTTTTTGTATCAATACACTGGTGAATAGATCGTTTTATCCTGAGAGGATCTATTCCTTTAAACCTCGGGTACTAGGGAGGAATAATTTCCTGAAGAGGACACTGTGCATTCAGTGGGCTCAATTTTTTCCTTTCTATTTCATTCTATTGTTACAGATCCTGGTATGTATTTTTTTACAGTCATTAATTTATGCTTATGTTATTAAGGATAAATGATAAGTTATAATTTTAATTTTCCTTTACAATATTAATGTTCATTACTACGTAATCTTGTATGTAAGATAATATAGTGTTTTAGTTTTAATGACGGATAAGTTTTAAGTATTATTTTATAAATTCCATGATATTAAGTTCCCGCGCGAGGTGTGGGTAAATTTACTACTTTTGTATATAATTTGAAATATTTAGAGGAAAAACAATAACTCCTTAATTTGTATAATGGTTTCCATTTTTTGGTGCTTAGAAACTGATTGAGAGTGATATTCATGGTTATCATTACAAATTCGAACATTGTTGGGTGCATTAAGTGAAAAATAAGCAACTCAATTTTTGGGGTTTTTGATAGTCAATTAAAGTGAAAAATAAGCAATGCAATTCAAACATCTATGCAGTATAAATTTTTGCTCCTTCTCTTCCTTCCAAAGATACTCACCTTTTCCAGTGAAATATGCTGCCTCGGGTATATCCATAATTAAGGCCACCTTCTCATATGGCTTCCTAAACTGGACCTCCTAGCTTCTGTGGCTGCAATATTAGGACCAGCCTCAAAATCATATTGTCCTCTAGTCACCCTTAATGTGTTTTTTGCCTCTTATGAAAAAAGTAAAATGCGTGTCACTCATAGGATTATGCATTCTGTTTGGATTACTATTCATTGAAAGTGGTCCTTACTGCATGCGCCTGTATATAGCTTATTGCAACATGGATATTTCATCTGATAGAAGAAAAATGGATCAACTACATCTTAGCTTTATTTCAAAGGTTTTCCTTGGTTGAGGGATGCCCATCCACATGAATTCATTGAGGTCTTAAGACATGTTTGAGGGATAGTGCTCAGCATTTGCTTCATTGTGACGAGTGATTGGGTGGTGGTGGAAAAGATCCTACACTTCGACCATGGTTGGGATTGAATTACCAAGAGGGGAAGTGAGAAAACCAACTATTGGTTTCTGGGGTGAAGTTTTTTTTGGGTGGTGATGGCTGTGATATAAAATAACACATTTGCTACACAATACTGAAAGTAATGTGTGAAAGAAGTATTTAGGGAACTTCTTTTATTAGCTTACTGTCATTTTAGGTAATCTTTTTGGGGGGATTTTAGATCTTATAGTACATGTACTCTTGTATTTCTTTTTCCATCAGTGTATATGTTAACCTTTTCCAGTTTCATGGTTGCCTTTGCAGGGGCTATAAACGCTTTTTCAGGAGAGCATTACTAGAAACATCAGACTATCTTAAAGATGATTGTCTCTTGATCCAATGTACTGTAGGTGTTGTCAGATCATACAATGAAACACCGAAGACTTTCTCCCTGCCTGTGCCACCGTCAGACATTGGGCTTCATTTTGGGATGCTCCTAGAGAGTGGAGAGGGAGCTGATATAAAGTTTGAAGTTGAAGGTGAAGTCTTTGCTGCACACAAGTTGGTTCTTGCTGCCCGCTCCCCTGTGCTTCGGGCACAACTCTTTGGTCCATTGAAGGAAGAGAACGTACAAAGTATTAGAGTCGAAGAAATACAGGCTCCAGTATTCAAGGTTTGAGATTTTCTCTTTCTTTCGCATGTCTGTTGACCTTTCTGTTGTATTATTCTTTATGAAGGGAGTATTATGCCCATTATTGCTCTATGTTATTCCAAGTGTTGTGTGTTCAAATCTAAAAACTAGAAAATGCTGATAAATACACATGACATGGCCGTACAACTAATAGCTATTATGGTCTTCTTTTTCCTTTTTTTTGGTTTACAATCGTCTTTTGTGCTGATAGATTCACATGTACTTGATTGTTTTCCCTTCCATTCCTGAGTGATATTTGTTGCTATCTACAATATGTAGGGTTATATTTTTTATCAGCAGAGTTTTTGGAGATTGCATTTTCACAACCTTTTAATCTCCTACCTCAGTGAAACTATGTATTAGCATTTGATTTGTGTTGTATGTTACTCCTTCTATCTCATTTTGTGTGACACTTCCATTTTTAGTCTGCCTGAAATAGAAGACACTTTTCTGTATTAGAAACTTTTAATTTTTATCTTTACATTTTACCCTTTGTCCATGAAACGTTTCCAGTTATGATTTAGACCTCAAGTTTCGGATGTCTTTTTCCTGTCTTGAACTCTTTGTTACTGTTTAAGTGACATTATTCTTTCTATTCCGTTCTAAAATCACTTCTGAACGTGAAAACAATTAACTTAACACTTTCCATTTTGCACTTGATGAGAAACTTCTAGTACCACACAAATGCTCATGTCTAAGACCACAAGTTTCAAAAGTCTTCATTTCTTTCATCAACTTTGTGCTGATTTAAACTGTCACATAAATTGGAACTGAGGGAGTACCTTCACATTAAATGGGATGTAGGGAATAATATTGGTGCTAAAATTTGGATTTTGTCTTAACAATAGTTAGGCATCAGAAAAATATATCTACAAGGCATTAAAGTCGTTTGTATACTGCTATTCCCAATGGAAAAAGCTATCAACAGTGGGTATATGGTCTTTGCCATGCATTATTCTGAGGCCATAATAGTTTTTTTGAAGGTTGAATTCTTCAGCATTAAGGGTATGCTGGCTACCTCCAAAAAGGGATAATTGCAGATTTCCTATCAAATCTATAATCTGATCTATATCATCTATACAAAGCTGTTTACACCAAAAAAGTAGAGATACTATACAATTCCATTTAACTTTGTAGATGGAATTGGATCTATCTTCAAAACATCTTCCAGACTGACCACCATACACATGATGTTATTAGCTTCCACCATTCTGAGGTTATAATTGTTATTGGATGTTAGATCTGAGCCAGTCTACTACTCCTTAAGAAGTACTGGTGAAGGTTTTTGTACCCCTGCAGTTAACTTTAGCAAGGCCCCTCAGGGAGGATTTTACCATCATAACTCTTGGAATTGTTTGGGAAGTTGCACAAGTCAAAGGACAAAATGATGATGTTGTATCAGCCTATCAGGCTAACTAGAAGTCATATTGTACGTGCAGGATGGAATCATGCTAGCTACCTAATTTGTTGCAGTTGATTGGTTGTGCTTCATGGATATGTTGGTTTAGGGGAAGAAATAAGTTGGAATCCTACGACTATTAGTAGTCTTATAGTCTTGTTTACTAAGATAAGTTGGAATCTGACTCAGGTGCGTAAGATTGATTAGAGGATGACCCTGTTTCAAAGATGAGGACTAGAAAACAATCATTAAAGTATATAGTAGAGATAGTTGAAAAGAGGAACAAGTTGAGTCAAATTGGTAATTCTACGAATGTTAGTAATGGAAGAAAAAAGAAAAAAGATTGAGCCTTCTGTTAGTAGTCTTATAGACATTATAGTCTTGTTTATGTTCAATCGGATTTAATAAGACTACGAGGAGTCTTATAGACATTATAGTCTTGTTTATGTTCAATCGGATTTAATACGACTATGAGGAGTCTAATAGACGTTATAGTCTTGTTTATGATCAATCAGGTTTACTTAATGCGAGTCGGGTTGAATTTTCTGAAATTAGTACTAGTATATTGTTACCCATAAGTAGTCGGAAACAGAAAGCACAAGAAGCGCTAACCTCTGCGGGTTTAAATGCAAAGCAAACTTAAAAATATGGCCTTTAAACAAAGCTAAAGAAGAAGTAATAACAAATACATGTAATGCAAGGAAAAGGAAATACAAGCACAACAATAACTATTAGGACTAAAGAATTGAAATCCGTCTAATTAAGTGAAATCAATGAAGTAAAATCATCAAGTTAGGAACAGTTTAAATTTCTGATTTAGGTGAGATGTTGTAATCTTATATTTTTGAGCTAGTTTTCTAATACTAAAATTTGGACTTTTACTCTTAATCACTAATAATCGTTCATATATAGTTTCTCAACAATTAACATATCATTTTGCCAACTACATCTATTATCTAGTACTGCCGATACGTGCCTTAGAACCTTAATGCTGGCGTTGTCAAAGGCGAAAAGCTCTAAAGAGTGTTCCAGGTCAATTGGCCCCCTAGCGCAATTGAAGTGGACTTTAGTAAAAAAAGGTGCGATGAAGGAAAAAACTAAGTAAAAATATGTCATTCAAGAAAAATATAAAAACCTCATAATATTTTCTTTTACGACTAACTAATACACTTATTTGCCGATTATATTTGTTGTTTAGTACTGCTAGATTCAAGATGAACTCATGGGCAGTGAGGCGCATGCCTTAGTGCCTTGCCTACACGCAAATTAAGCAAGGCAAATCACCTCCCCCCTCCCCCACAACCCCCCGGAGCTTCAAGGTTTAAGCCTGCCACCTTAAATGAGCCTTTGACAACACTGCTTAGAGACTACCAAAATGCCAATAAGTGAGACGAAGCACATAACCTGGTTTTATTGACTTCAAGACTTTTAAGCGTGCATCAAGTGAGCCCTAGACACCACTACTACTGTTAGCTTCATTTAGTCTGAAAGAACCGGAGTTCGACTCTTATATATTTTTTTCCGTTCTTACGAAATTCCATGTAAAGTAGGTAGTGGCCCAGCCCCTTAAAATCAGTAAATAGCGAAACAATGTGTGTGAGAGAGAGAGACGGGGGCAGCTCAAACACACTAGTGGCCTACAGCCAGAATTGAACGGAGGCCTTGAACTTTTTCTAGACCAGTCTATTCTTCTAGCTCTTTATGATGCAAAGTCATCAATAACCTTTCTATAATCGATTTCTTCTTATAGTTCTTTTTCAATTGATAATATGGCCAATCCATTTAATCTTTCTTGAGACGGTACTCCAGAATGATTTATGTCAAACTTCTTCTAATTATTCTTTCCTCTTATGTGAGAAGTTTATTTTTCTAAGAATAGTACTCTATTTTTTTTGTAAAGAAAACTTGCAATCTATTATTGCTATAAAAAAAAATGGGCCCCTTCAGTTTTGTGGGCGCAAGGCACTAGCCTTTTTCTCAAGGCTTTAGAGCCGGCTCTGGAGAGAGAGAAGTTCCCTTTTGTTGTTTCATCGTAGAAGCAGAAAGGTTAGGACCATAAATTGTCAGAGCCGGTGGGGAACATCATGTTATTTATTATATGGGATCTCAAACTCAATTTTGAGCATACATATTAAGAGACCCGCATTCGAGTGGCTCGAGCTCTCTTCATTGCTCACAGACCAAAAAATATTATTTTTTAGGATTAATATCATCTTAGACCCCGGGGGGTCGGGGGTGGGGCTTACTTCAGTGGGCCAAATGAGTTCAAGTGTTTCAATTATACACATTTGAGCTCAAGACTGGTTTGATCTTATTGGTATTTGAAGCGAGCTTGGCTTGCAATACTGGAGTGGAGCTCAAACACCTATGATATCGCTAGACTCTTTTCTCCTGTTATATTTCCTAGTAATTTCTACGTTGGCTTGCAATATGATTTCTGTCTTTTTTTCCTCTTGAGAGTCCATCAGGCTTATTGCTTCTCTCTTTTCATGCTTTACTTTGTACTGTTTCCTCATTTTATTAGCATTCAGATCTCTCTGCAGATTTTGTCATCAAATAGCACTCACACTCTATTACACTTGATATTTCCCAAGTTTGAACATAGTGAACTTGGCATCTGTGATTTTTAATTTTAAAAAGCATTTTGGCATCTGATAGAACTTATCTTTTTGTTTTTGTTCTCTTTTCAGGCGTTGCTCCACTTCATCTATTGGGATGCCCTCCCTGATTTACAGGAGCTTGTGGGTCTCGATACAAAATGGGCAGTTGCTTTAATGGCTCAGCATCTGCTTGCTGCAGCTGACCAGTATGGTCTTGAGAGATTGAGAGCACTTTGTGAGGCTAAACTTTGCGAGGATGTTACAATCAACACTGTTGCTACAACTTTAGCCTTGGCAGATCAGCATCACTGTGTCCAACTGAAATCTGTGTGTCTTAAGTTCATCGCGTTGCCTGAAAATTTGAAAGGTGAAGTACTGACGCCTATTAATTGGAGAACTTTTCTTTCATCAGTTATATTATTGAGCCACCATTTACTCACAGTGAGAAGTCCTTTGTCAACTAAGCCACCAAGCAAAGCATTCCCAATATTTTCCTCTACTGGAGATTGTACTCATCTAGTGAACTTTTGCTTGATAGTATCTCTCAGTCTTCAAAGTGTAGTTCCATTTTAGGTTGCAGCATTGGCGTTTTTCATTTTTTCTGCAACTGGACGTGTCATCTCTTTGCACTTCAGTGTTATGTCCTGTTAAATAATCTTTGACTGGTTTTCAATTTGTTTAAGCTTTGATGCAACCAGATGAACTCAATGTGGCCTGTTAAATGAATCTGTTTTTTTTTTTTTTATCAGCTGTGATGCAATCGGAGGGATTTGATCACTTGAGGGAGAGTTGTCCTTCTGTCATCACGGAATTGCTGAAGTATGTTGCTGGGATGAATGAACATGCAATCATTTCTTATGTACATGGTGGGCACATTCTGGATGGCACTGATGTGAATGGAAGAAGAGTGAAGCAAAGGATATATTGAGTGCAAGCCACATATTTGATGCTGCGTAGCAAATTTATAATGAAATTGCTATTATTCTTTAGCAGTCCCAATTGGTAAAGTAAATTGATTGTATTGCTAGTTCTATTTCCAAGGTGCATATAGTCCAGAAATGCTATCGGATTGTCGGTCTCTCATATTGTTCTGTTTCTGAGTAAATGATCTTTAACCTTAGAGGGTGGATGAGGAGGTGCCTACAATATGTGTAGTAGGTGCTCAACCAATTCTCTATTTAGGACAGTGTCTCAACAGTCATGCTTGGTTGGTCCAAACACCTGTTGATTCTGCTATAGTGTGATTTCTTTCTTTCCCTTTGTATACTGAAGATTTTAATCTTGTCAAGTTAAAGCCTATTCGGCTGACTGGTCCGACTTTTTGTGTCATGTCCTGGTTTTCATGTATGATTGATGATGATTTCTGGTTTCCATTTTGTTCACATACCCATGGCAAACAGGCGGATCGAAAATGAGTCAGGAGAAGATGGATGAAATATCCGACTTATACCATATTTGATATGGATAAACCCAATGAATAATATGCACATTATCCGTATTATTTGTTGCTTTTTATTTATTAGGTAAAGAAATAAGTGGTCAGATTACTAAGATTATTTTTCTTATGCTTTCTATCCTGTTAAAGTGTGTTTGGTATGTAATTTCATGTTTTCCTAGAAAATATTTTGCTGGAAAATGAATGGTCCTGAGTCAAGATTGAGAGATCAAAATTTGAGTTTGAGTCATGGTCGGATTTCAGCTCAGGTCTAGACCTATTTCGGGTGGTGAGGTTTAAGGGGAAAAAATGTATAACTTACATAAATTTCATAGTGTAAGGACATAAATTACATTCTATCTCTATTCTTCTTCAATTTACAAAAATCGCTCAAAATCAATGTTATCTTGATACATAGCAAACAAGTTAGATACACTAAATTTGATAAATATGCAATTGTGAAAGATTTCAAGTTGATAAGATACATTTTTTATATAATGTATTATTTTATAGTTGATATTAATGTATCTGATACAATAAGGTTGTGAAAGGTGTATGTAAGCTAAAATAAAGTGTATTTATAAATGTATCATTTTGTTGTTGATAATAATGTATTTGATACAATAAGATTATCAATTTTTACGTATTTATGTATCAAGATACTTAATTTGATACACAATGCTTTATCAAAATAAACTAGATACATTGAAAATTAAGTATCATATGCATAGAAAAAAAAAGAATTGTAGCAGTGATATATCGAATCAATAATAACACTAATAAAGACTAATTTAAGATCCAAGATTAAATAATGTATCAGCGTTTTCAAGAACAAAAAAAAAATGAAAAATCAAAAGATGAACATAGAGTTAGAGACAATGAAAAAGGTACCTAAATTGAAGTTGAAATAGTTTTGACAGTTAAAAAATTGATTTTAAATATTAAACGTGAATGAGAAAATAATTGCTAAGATTGTGTGACTAAAAATAGAAAGTGATTTGTGGAGTGAAATAAGGAAGGGATAAACATTATTTTTGGAAGTTAGGATTTATAAGGAATTTTGGAGGATTCGCCGCTGGAGGAGTAGCTCTCCTGCCTTAAAGTCTAATAATAAAAAATTATTGAATGGTCACTTTCCATTTCTAGTTTTCTCATAAATGCACTCTTTGGAAATCTTGCAAATGAGCAAGTCTTTAACGAGCTATAGTCAAGGTTTAAAACGTACCCATGGGTATTGAGCTTTGGTTTGTCGTAGATTTTGAAATTTGAAACTTAAAAAATTGAGTTTTTAAAATTGTGATTTTTAAAACTTGAAATTTTATTTGGACATGCATTTCTACTTGGAAAAAATTTAAAATTTTATAAGTGAAACTGGAACTTTTTCTTTTTAGGATAGATTTTTAAAATTTGATACAAAATCTATTATCAAACGCTCACTTAATTCAAATATTTTGATATAAAAAAAGAGAAAAAATTTGAAATTTAAAAATAGATTAATGAAAGTAACTGTGGAAAGATTTGTGGAGTGAAAAAAGGAAGGAAAATCATGAGTAGGAGGTTTCAAATTAATGTATCCGGAAAAATGAATGATGGGAGCAAAAAAAGGGATTTTTGATATTTTCTGAAATAGTAGGGAAAATAAGAAAATATAATAATAAATGATGCGTAGTTAGGTAATTTTTCCTTGAATAATTAACCCATTTAAAATGGATTGAATCGAACCAATAATCATAAATTTTATCCTATAAGTTACCTTTTCCCCCTTCTTTTCTAATTTTATTACTTTGAGTTTCTTAAAAGTTGAAACTAGGTTTTTTAGGGAATTGTGCGAGTACTACTTGTACATCACAAACACTTATTAAGTTTGCAATACAGCTATCCTTGTTTATTAAAATTAATAGACAGAAGAAAATGATTCAATGAGCTTTATGAATTTATTTGATTAAAATTAATAAATTTTGTAGGTCTGAATTTAATTAGCCTGAATTTAGTGGAATGAGTAGTAGAGGGCCATTGATGTGGAATTAAGCACACTTGATTCATAGGAAAAGAAAAGGGATTGTAAAATCTCTAGAATTACGGTGTATTCAAGAGAGGTGGGCTTAAAATGATATTTCCTCCGTTCACTTTTACTCGTCACACTTTGATTTGACACTCATTAAGAAAATAATTATTGATAGGGTATTTTACCAAACTATTCCCTATTAAATGATGTCTTGAAAAAGTTTTGAAAAATATTTCTTCCATTCACTTTTACTTGTCACTTATTTCTAAAATAAATTTTCATTTTTAGTAGTCACTTTTGACATATTAACAAAAGACAATATACTTTTTCCATGTTTTACACTCAATGCTCAACATTAAATACTTATTTTTCAAACTAAGTATTTAATATTAAGGATAAAACATGAAAAAAGATTAATATCTTTTTTTAATATAATGAAAATCTATTTTAAAAAATAATAAGTAAAAGTGAACAATGACTAGTAAAAGTAATAGTATTGGAGAAGATTATAATGGAAATAATAAGAGAAAGTAAAATTAAAAAAAATAAAGAAGAAAAAAAGAATACAAAAACAAACAGTTTGGGCGAGTAATGACCACTCATCACATCCCATTAAAACTTGCCTGAAGGATCATGTTTTTGCAAAGCCCACAGCCTACACTATTTATTCAAGCCACCAACCCACAACTCTCTTCATTCTCCAGTGTGGGATATTTACTTCCAAAGGCTTTTTTTTTTTTGGATAAAATATTAGATGGCTGTTGGTTCAGCATTTGGTAGCCCTCACCTTGCTAAAATTGTTGTAATTTTCTGGGAATGTTTGGTGGGGCTTTGGCCATTATTTCACTGAAGATTGAAAAAGTGTGTAGACAGATATGAATCTTGCTAAAAAGTTTTGCAATATTGAAGATGATAATGGATACAAGAAAGGAAAATCAAACGACAACTTGATTCTGAAGAAGAAGATGACGACGATAGAGTATAGTACTGATGATTATGAAAAACAAAAGGAAGCCAAAAAAAGGGTGGACTTTCATGTCAATATTGTACGTGTGAAGTTTATCAGATCATGACTGAAATAATGGAGTTGAGATTTTGCAAATGGTGATATATGTTATGCTTGAAGTTCTGATACACATTATTGCGTTGTTACTACTTCTACTACTACTGATTTACAAGCATTTATTGTGTTTTACTCTTATTTTAGTCCTGATTTCACTTGCACTTCTGGATACGATTTGAATCAGCCCATACAACATAAATTCAAAACTTCTTGTTAACGAAAAAAGAGGGATCCACATCGCAACATGTATCTAGTGTTGCATTGATCCAACTTAACAATGGCTCGAAAGGAGGGATTCACAAGAAAATCCATGTTCCAGAGAATCGGTGATGCTTCAATCAAAAGTTTCATGTCCCTCTTCTGCTTTACAGAGTGCAGGAACATCAAAAACATAGAGGTCCTTATTTAATAAAGAATGTCATAGGTTACACGTTAGGATCATCAATGTCTTAGTCATTAACAAAAGTATAAAGCGTCTCTACAGTTTTTCTGCAAAGAATGAAGGGAGAGGGGAAAAGAACAAACATGTAGAGGTAAACTGATATCAGTAGTAGTTCATGTCATCAGCTTCCAACATCCATCTTTATCACTTGCTTCCATTTCTAACGAGATCACAGAACAAGAGTTGCCCATGGAGGAGAATCCATGCCGAACCTTTTAAACTTCAGAGGACAAATATAAGTAACGAGTTGTACATAGATGTCTGAACCAACCAACCAAAATCACACTGGGATTCTTCAAGTTCATGTGCCCGCATCAATTACCAAGCAATCCTGAACTTGGCATTATGTGAGAAAATTACAGCTGACAGTCAAATTAGCTTGCATATGGTGTGTTTTATGAGAACCATCCTTGGGAAAATGGAAAGCTTAGTGTAACATGGCTGATCGGAGATTCCAAATTTAATACCATTGATTACCAGGTCCACCTGGTGCTGCAGCTACTTTTCTTGCTATGTACTGTTCAGGTTTTGACTGCACCCCATTTGAAACTTCAGTACTATCTTCACCCCTTTCATTTTTACAGCTGGGATGTCTTCTAGGGTATGAAGTATTGGAAATGGGATATTGAGTCGGACCACCAGGGTTCCTTGCAATTCTTCGCTGTTCAATGACTTCTGCTGCTGTCGCTGCTGCTCCACAGTTGTTGTAGCGCAACACTGAGCTGACCACCCTCCCAGGTCTTGCAGCACCACCTGCTGACAAATTCTCCTCTTAATAACATAGTAATGGCACTACATTCTAAAGCAGCCTGGTATCGCTTAAGCAATGTATCTCTCCTATACAAATAGGGAGTGAGCACACTAGGCCATCATGTATCAGTTCTATCTATATCTGTTTTTCATTAATAAGAATAATAATAATGAGCCAGAGAAGAACAGGACTTGACATAGAATTTCTCACCATTGCAACTGACTTCATCCTTAGTGACACTTCAAAGAGTTAATTCAGAATGAGCTACAAATAGAGTGGTGCACTGATACAGGTGACAATACACGGAGTCGGATTCACTTAGACAGTAACAGTACATTATGGGGTGTATAATATGCAAGTATATCAGAGCTTTGTAAACTGTACTCTCTATTAGTTTATACTTTTGCTTTCTAGATGTCCATAAAGTCATAAACATCACCAACTTAGTGCTGATCATTCGAGTAAAATTCCTTTATTTACTGATAAAAAATAATAGGAAGAACCAAAAAAAATAAAGAAGAGAGTACACGGTCTTAAAAAAGAAAGAATGCCTCGAAAAAAAACAGAAGTATGAGCAGTGTGATGGGAGACTTCTTAAAATCATGGACTCCTTATATTTAAGAGACATTTTTTCTTTTTTAATGACTGTATTGTATTAATCATATTTAAGAGACATTTCTCTTTTCCTATCCCCTCCCCCCCACCCCACCCCCAAGGTGTCTTGATGCGTTTTGTAAATCCTGATGCAGTCGGTGTCTGCACCTCCTTGTTGCTATTTTTTCATAAAATTCTCTTTTCCTCATCACAAAAGAGAAGGTCAGCGAACTTGCCAACACACTTTGGTGTGTTTGGTATGGAGGAAAATGTTTTCCAATTTTCCTATGTTTGGTTGATCAAAATGTTTGGAAAACAAGCTCCTTAAAATGAGGAAAATGACTTCCCTAATGGAAGTAGGGAGAACAAGTTGCATAAGTGACGTTTAAGTTTGTTGCTCCTCCCCACCCACCCAACCCTCACCCCCAGTGGCGGAGCTAGCATAGAGTTAGGGGGTTCATCCGAACCCCCTTCGGCGGAAAATATTACTATTAATACATGGTTAACATTAATTTTTACGTATCTACTAGTAGATGTCGAACCCCCTTCGATTAGTTCGTGGTTTACTTCTTCAAATTTTGAACCCCCTTATTAAAAATCCTAGCTCCGCCACTGCTCACCCCCCTTGACCATCCCACTTCCGTCACCCTAGAACCCCCACCCCCCATTCCTACCCACCTCCATAACGATTTGCTAGACAACATATAATTGCTCTTGGATAATATTTTTTTGCTTACTTACCAAATACTAGAAAATAAGAAAGAGACGCCTATTTTCCAAGAAAGTATTTTCAAGGAAATCATTTTCCGTCATACCAAACACACCCGAATCATTAATTATCAGGCTGTCAGATTAGAAATCTCTACTAACACTCACATTTCGTGTTCATGCAAATGCACCGACTAGAAACTTAGAAGCAAATGTATAAACCAATAACTAAGTCTTTCATGATAAAAATGTCTGCGGACACCACCGTCTCTGACTTTATTTTCAATTACAAATAAAAGATGAGTTGGCAGAAGTCAAAAGGTCTTTAAATAGTTTGCCTAGGAAACTTACACTTAAATCACCTCAAACATCTGACAACCCCCTAAATATAATGTGCTAACACTTCACACTTCAGCAAACATCTAATACTTCAAAGTTATCTTTTTCAAACACTATAAAAACTATTTCCAACATCCAAGACAATTTAGTCCTTGAAAGAATGTTAATACCATGAAATTACTAATATTACACATTGTTAACTAACGAATAGGATTACTCCAAGTGATTCAATTGTACATTTTTGGAGTAGGAGAAAACATTAATATATACAAGTACACAGTTAAACAGCATGAGAAAGGTTCATAAATACTAGTATACCAACATTTTGGATCATTCCAAAAGGAAAACTTGTCGCCTGAGACGGGGGAATACTACTTCTGTGCTCACAATTTGGCAAGACAGAAATTTTAACATGTCTTTTCCAGGTTTTACACATGTAGATATCCAACAAATCATTGCATATGCTAATTCATTCAAATTCGCAAGGAACTGCAGCACCCCAATATGTCTTACCCCATAATGCAGATGGAAGAAAATAATCATGAGTGCATACACCATCATCAATACAAAAAGGGAATTCTACTCATTTGAATATAGCTGGCGACGATCAAAAGAGAGACTGAATACTACTCTCAGAAAAATAAAACCATTTGAATATTGATGGCAACAATTAAAGGAGAAACATTAGTACTCCTATCAGAAAACATACTTCCAGCATTTAAAATATGAAAAGAGATCAACAGTCGGACCCTACTAGAAGTGTTAACAAACTAGTGAAATCAAACCTTGAACATTCTGAGGAACTTGTAGAGGCAGCCTTGTCATGGGGATCATTGAACTCCGGTCCGCTTGTGGTTTCTCATCTTCTTTGATAGAGCACTTAGAAAGATCATTTGCAACTTCAACTGGATTTTGCACTGAATTGTCTGAATATAATACACAAGCCCTGTATCTATAATTTATCAGTGGCTAAAGTTGTGCAATAATTGAGAAATGTCTGATAGCCAAAACTTGCAGGGCCTTCCTTTTGTTAGAAAAACTAGGAAAAGAATAAAAAATGGTCAAAGGAGAAAGGATTTGATCAACCAGCATGACTGCCAGGGACTAACCTAGGCAGGGATGATGAGTGCTGCCTCTCAGGTGGAGCAGCGGCGCCTCCTTTGCCATAATGCTCTTCAAGATATGCAAACTGCTTCTTGAATTTGTCAACGGCACTGGCGAGTGACACAAGAAACTATAAGTAATCCTTTTTGGCTCCAGTCAAACGATGAAACCATTTATGTTTCTTAAAAGGAACAACAGTAAATAGCACTCTATAATTAGATTTTTATAAGTAATAATGAGCTTATTGATATAAGACCAAGTGATCGCTGAAATGTACCATAGCAGAATATTATGGTTGCCACCAAAGTTTCTCATTCACCCATTGCCTCACTCCATAGATTTTGTAATGCAGCTAGCTAAGCATGCATACACAATTAAGCCAGAAATGATAGTTTTCTCTTAGAGGAAGGTTCTCTAGTGGGTTAAAAGCAGTCTGAATGAGGCTTGATAATAGAACATATTTTTAATAATAAGCTTGACATGACTGATCAAGGAGAGAACCAAGTACCTGTACACCAGTCATTCTTGGGCATACCTATGATAGTATCAAGTTTAACTTCTTGAGATAATGAGAAAACTTAAGTCAAAGTGCCATATTTCCCCTCCGTTTGTAAGCTTCTAAAGTTGGCTACATCTTTCTCAAGCAATGTCAGATGAACCATGCTATTTTCTTTATCAGGCAGATGAATCATAATTCATGTGATCGGCAAAATGAGGGTTGACCAAGATACTACCACATCCAAGTATGGGAAGTTTATAGATCCAGATGGCTACCTTCAATATAAAATAATAAGCATACCGTCATATCAAACGGGGTTGGTTTCATTCCAAGACCTTCCTAGAGTACAAGAAATCTAGATTTACCCATTTCTATGTCAAAGAAAACAAGACCAGAATCACTCCCATTAATCCTACATTAAAAGAGTTCTCAAAAGTTTGACTAACATGGAAATGAAGTTAAGAGTTCCTTTGAACTCTGAACTACCCCAAGGAGGAGAAACGAACAAGAAGTCTGCCCTGATTCACAATACCGGTAAAGCAGTTTACCCCAGAACTACATTGATTAATTAACTTTTAATCAAAGGAAAAACATGGAGGTTCCCAGTCATACCAAATGGAAGAGTTCAGCACTATAATTAACTAAGGAAATAGCCGAAAGAAAGAGAAGACTTCATGTGAAGGACGTGAGCTTAAATAGAAGTATTGAAACTTTTTCAACTCTATCCACCTTTCTAAGGAAAAACACGAAATTGTGGCCATGCCACCTAAGATGCCACACTGAAACTTAAAACATATTATACAGATGTGCTATGAACACATTGCCATGCACATGCAAATAAGAGGTATGAATGCGGAGAAAACCATGCAATACACAGGTTCAAAGACAAGAAAAAAACTCAGTTTGAGATAAATGTACCTTGGGTACATGAAACTTGTTGGTTCTTGCCCCTCTAAGAACTCCTTCAACATTTTTGGGTGGTATTCAAGAATTTCTCTGTATATCAGCTCCCTCACATCCTCCTTTGTTATCCTTCGCCTTTCAAATTCGAACTCCATTTTTGTAACTGGTTGAGCAGAAGGTTCTCTTTCCACTTTGGCTAGATTTCTGAAATATGGATCTGCGAGAGCCTGAATTTTGAACAAGGAAAAAAGCCCAATTAGGAGCTGGAGTCACAAATAATACAACTTTGTGGAAACAGATAGAGATAGTGTATTTGTACCTCTTCTGCGTTAGGACGATCCTTAGGATCAAAAGCAAGCATCCTTTCTAGCAAACGAAGTGCAAGGGGATCTGCATGTGGAAACTTATGGGAGAAAGGTACAGGCTTTTTCTTACGCATACTGCTCAAATACCTCCGAGCCTTTTCATTTCTTATCTATAGGCACATAGCAACCATATATTAGCCACAAAACTATCAGAGTAGACCATCTTGAGTTCCAGGGAAAAAGTAGGGACTTACCCTGGCAATGGATTCTGGGGAGGGTGTGCCCAACAGATCGGTCATCAAGTCTAATTGGTGAACCACATTTTTACCCGGAAATAGAGGCTTCCCAGTCAATAGCTCTGCAAATATGCATCCAATGCTCCATATATCAATTGCTGGTGTATACTGAGGACAAATCACAATAAACTGATCTTAGAATGTGCTGTTATCATAATAAAATGAAGAAAATTATAGCTAATTCATCAAGAAATCAGAATAATTATCCAAAGCAGAAAAGTGTATATTCACACCTTAGAGAAAAATGATCCACACAATTCAGGAGCCCTATACCACCTTGTGGCAACATAATCCTACAGGAACAAATAACAGGTGATGTTAGATGTTACATGTTCCTCTAATCTCATTAATAGAACTATTTTCGAAGTTAAAAGTTTTGTGCAGAGCATTAAGAAGCATACAGTCCAAAATATAGCTGTAGGAGTATCATTGAAGGCCACTCTTGCAAGACCAAAGTCGCAGATCTTAAGCTTGCAGTCAGCATTTGCTAATATATTTTTGGGTTTCAGGTCACGGTGAAAGACATTGGCTGCATAATATTCCAACATAGAGGCATTGTTAGAATTGGAAAAACATAAATATGGCCTTTGTGGAAGAAAGTCATAGTAATTAAAGCACAATCTTGTAGCCAGCATACAACCTGTGTGTATATATTTTAGCCCTCGAAGAAGCTGATAGAGGAAAAATTGATAATGTTCCGGCGTCAGATCATCATTTGCTTTAATGACTTGATGCAAATCAGATTCCATGAGTTCAAAGACAACATAGATGTCCTTGAATTCCCTCCGAGAAGGAGGTAACAATATATGCTTGATTTCCACTATATCTGGATGCCGAAGAAGCCTAAGAAGCTTGATCTCACGAAGGATACGTGTGGCGTCAGAGACATGTTCAAAGATGTCATTTATCTTCTTGATTGCAACTTTTTCCCCTAGATGGGTATCATACGCAGAGCATACTACACCATAGCTACCTTTGCCAATAACTTCCTCTATCTTGTATCGGCTCCCTTCACCATATTCAGTAAAGAAATCTACATCTCCAGACCCCTGCATATTCATATTATAATTCATAAGATGGGTTATAAGATCTGTCAAAAATGGATCTTATTACTATAATTCAATTGCTACACACGTGATATCTTAATAGGAATGTTTTTAAGTGTGCAGCTATGCTATTCCAACCTGCACAAGCTATGAGGAATTCACAGATTTCTTTTTTATCAAAACTGTATAAGTCGACCACAACTGTTTATCAATAGAATTGGATCATAGAATTAAACTTGCACAATACCACAGTACAACATTTTTTAGGTCTAATATGTCAATTAGCCTTAAACCTCACCACATATCAAAGCCTGAAAAGAAGATCCAGTCACCGCTTAACTAGGTTCCTAAATTATACAACTCTCAACATATCAATCCTCCAACCAATTGTCCTAAGCCAGATAACTACAACAACAACATACACAGTGGGATCCCACAAGGGGGGTCTTGGGAGGGTAGAGTAAACGCATACCTTACCAGATAACTGATTGCCCAAATTTAAATTGGTTCTCAATCAGACGATCGCGTTATTAAGTCAATTTTCTAAAGCTAATAATAACCCACAATCAAAAACCATTACTACTGAGAAAAGGAACAACAAATCTAAATGGTTGTAACAACTAGGTTAGTACTGTAACTGATTCTACCATACTACTTATAGCTTCAACTAGTATCCAAGCTGACAAATTTGAAAAGACCCTTACTTTTTTTCGCTGATCAGGCTGCATACTTCAGGTGGCAAGCATCAAAACCACAAACAACAGCTAGCAATAGCAAAAAGGTCAAGAATCTTATCCAAAAAAAGTAACTCAACCAAGTTGACTTCCACCCTATAGATCAAAAACTATACCTAGAACCCAAAAGTAACCACACAAATGATCAGATTCAAACAACACCCACCAACAATCTTACAGTTCAAACCCCAAAACAACCCCAAATCTCAGGAACAGGCAGAAAGGGTAAAGAATGGGAAAACCTTGTACAGCTTTCAAGATCCAATATGAGTAAAAAAAGAGTTTGTGGGTGGCACTATATGACAACAAATTTGGGATATAGCTGTAAATAAAAGTACTCCACTAAATAGAAAAAGCTCAACAAACAAACAACAGTTGTCAATGATTTAGAAATGCACATACAACAATGTTAAGATTGAAAACTGTTAATAACTATGCTAAAGATACAATTTTTAGAGAGAGAAATTGAGTAAAAATCAGATCTTGGAAACACCCAACAAGAGAGAAAAGGTAAAGAAGATGGAATATCTCTACTACTGTATGTTCAAGTTTTGTATAAGAGAGAGAGAGAGAGAGAGGAAATAGGGAAATTTGGATTAGAAAATTTCTATCCATAAAACTTTGGGGACCATATTAATAATTTTCTTTTCTTTGGGGGTGAAAAGGACACAATTTCCCACTGGAATATATTCACTAGATTTTACAGTTATATATATTAACAAGATTTTTTGCTAACATTTAGTGGTTAGCGAGCAATTTGGATTAAGACTAATAATTTAGTATATTTATTTGGTAAAGTAGTTGATTTATTTTAATATTTTCTCCTAAACACCTGAAGAAAAATATAGTTACTTCACTTTTTTTAATAAAATATAATCTTTTGGTTGCTAAATTGGGGAATGTTGTAATCTTGATAAAAAGTCTAAAGAGGTCATAATTTGGACTAAAAAAAGAGTGACTTGAGGTAGCTAACACTTGTAATTTGTGGAAAATTCTTGAATTGACTAAACTCATATTGTAACATAGGATTATTTGACTAACTTCTGCTTAGCACAATTTTTTTCATCTGATGTTCAGTATTTGTAGTTATACGCGATTAAATTTAGATTCGCTCTAAGGTTTAGTTTTTGAAAAGTAACACTTCCAACATGATTTTTCTCATTTTTCAAAAGCTTGAATCTGAAATTCTTGATTAAAAATATTGATCGTCACATATTATGTATATAAAACTAACGTATTCAAAGAAAAACTCCAAAATCTTACTTTTTAAAAAGATTTTATTATTTATTCACCCCCTTTAATAGCTTGGATATTGTGACTTTTTATCTGTTAATTAATATTAATGTACTCTAATGATTCTTTAAGAAAAATAATAGAAGTGCAATTGAACCATTTTAATTTCTAGGTAAGAGGGGAGATTGGGTGGGAGAGAGGGCTAGAAAGTAATTATTTGGTATAAATTAACTTTGTTATAATATAATGTCAAATTTGAAAGTTAAAACTAAAATATTAAATGAAGTTATCAATTTAATAAATATCAAGAGAATTTTAGGATTAAATTATTAATAAGTAATTTATTTCTTAGAAATTATTGGATAAGTAATTTATCTCTTCATTGGATTTTTCTAATTGATTAAAGGGAAAAAAATTAATACCTTAAAATATAAGTTATCGAAAATATTATAAATTACTACTTTACAGTAATATTAACTATGACTAAGAAATAGAGATAAATTATGCTTAAAACAAACTGCACCTCACATTGAAGCCATCTAAAATGTGAGAAACAACAACCAAAAATGGAGTGGGGGGGGGGGGGGGGGGACAAAAAAACGACAG
>NW_006238936.1:475914-484088 GCF_000226075.1 Solanum tuberosum | reverse complement strand
AAAAAAAAACCGAGAAATGGGGGGGGGGGGGGGGGGGGTAGCAACAAAAAAGGAAAATGTTATAAATGTGGATACTTATTTAAACACACAATTAATTTAATAAATGTATAATTGAATAAGTTTGTAATAAGATAAGCTTGCAATCAAGCAAGCAGCTTGCACGTAGCTTACAAAACAACTTATGTTTCATTTATAAATAAGAAGACATTTCAATCTTGCATCAATTTGAAGAGAAATAAAATCGCTCACTCCCCTAAAAATGTTTTGTCTATTTCTCTATCTCTTATTATCTTGATTTTGTATTATTTCTATAGTTGGCAATTAGAAGTGAGCAATATTATATTGTTTCACTCTAAATAGGCCTCTAATATCAACAAAGTTCTCATCTAACATATTATTGATCAATCTTGACAAGAACTCAACACCAACAAAGAAGGGAACATATGATCACCATATTTGATGCTTTTGGTAGATTTGAAGAAGCTCTTAACCATTTAAAAAAGTAAAATATCACATATCGATAATGATTCTGTTTACTTTATTTACTTATATTTCAAAAAATTCTATTTTTCTTAAATATATTAATAGATACTCTCAATCCATTCTATCGAATGCTTTTGTCATGTCAAATTTCATAACACTATATAATTTCTTACTTTATATAAGATTGATTGATGCATGTATCAAAAAGAATATTGTTAGCAGTTGATTTTTTTCAATAAAATCAATTTGATAAGGAGATATTAGTATTTAAAGTTTATAATTCATAATCTTATAAATGATTTGGATAATAATGTACAACAAAGAAATCAAATATCATTAATAGCAAATCATTCTTAATAATATCCCAACAAATTTGACAAAATTTACTAGACAATATTCCATCAGGTCCAGGAGCATTGCATGTAAGTCCCCGTTTAGTTGATCTATATTTAACTCAAACTTAAATTATAATTTTCACAAAGTTTATCACACTTAACTACTCCTTATGATCCCTGAATCAAATAATTCCTATTACACATTTATTATCGTATTTTGTATGACATTGTTTGAATGTGTATGAAATTTAAGTACATACTATTTTCTCCGTTCCGTATTAATTGTTCATATTTTTTTTGTATGTTCTTCAAGAAATCTTAAATAAAAAGAATAGTTTTACTAATTTACCCTTTAAGATATTTTTTGGAATTTTAAGAAACTTGTTTAGACTATTTAAAAACTATATTTGTTAAAGTAAAGGAAAAATTCAAATAATTTTACCTTATTTTGTAAAATGACAAGTAATTTATGATTATATTACTAATATAGACAACTAATATAGAACGGAGAAATTGTGATACTGTCACTAGTGCATGACTATCAAAAGTAATATCATCCAAAATAGCAAAGTGAGACCAAATACATATAAGTAATTCAGAATCATTGAGGGTGCTAAATGGAAAACTTTGTTTTTATTATTTTATTTTTTAAAATATGGAAAAAAGAAATAGGGGAAATTCTTAAAATTTATCTGCTTGGGACTTGGAATTTGCATACATGTATCACATTGGCAGGTATATTATATGTACCCCGTGAATCTCTAAGAAAATACAAAGTTTTATATTACTACTTCTTTCGATTCGTTCTAAAATATATATCGTTTTAACAAAAAAAAAAATGTAGCATAATAAATGTTGCTTTAGAAATTTAAGATAAAAATAGTAATGATTATTTTTAACTATATCCTTATATTAAAGAATTATTGCTTCTTAATAATGCGTTTAATTCTCAAGAAATATTTTAATAAATAAGAATAATTAATTAGTAAATTATACCTTACATTATTATTTTTCTTATTGCAGGTAAAATGAACTGAGGCGATATTTATTTGGAACGGATGGAGTATTATTATGAATTATATTTTGTTTCTTGGAATGCTTAATATTATTGGTTAAAACAAAAATATTCTCTTCTATCCAATCTATGTATAGTTATTCGATACTCACATAATCGAACCTATTATAAAAGAATGAAGTGACCATTGAAAAAACAAAGAAATATAATAAAGATGAGATATATAAGATAAATAATTATCAATTTTTTTTTCATTTTTTATTTATTCTTTTATCGGTGAATTTTAAAAAGAATGAAAAAATAAAAAATAAAAAACTCATTTTTTATGTCGAGAGGTTCCAAAAATAACACAGAAAATGGTTATCAATGTTAAATCTCATTTTCTTCACTGATACATTGTGATAATAAACATTAATTCAAAATTGAATATATGTTTATGTGTATACTACTCTCTTTGTCAATTTATATGATATTCTCTTCTTCTTTTTTTTAAAGGCAATAATATTTATTTTTAGTTGTAATACAAATTAACGGTAATTCTCATTTTATCCTAGTTAGGGTGTGTTTGGTACGAATGAATGCTTTTCTACAAAATTATTTCCTTGAAAAATAAACATTTTTCTTAATATTAATTTGACATTTAATTAGTAAAGAGTAGAAGTTATCGTTTCAAAATATTTATATAGAATTTAGGAAAATACTATTGGAGGTGAGGTAGAGATAGGGGTGTGAATTATTATGAGTTGGGGTGGAATTGGATATGTCGGATGACTGAGAAGAATGAAATACTAATTAAAAAATTTATTTTCTCTACTTTTCTATATTATTTCTCTCATTTTTTAAAAGTGAAATGTTAACTGTGAAATTTATTTTCCTTACTTTTAATAAAAATATTATTTTTCTCATTTTAATTTTTTTTATTTGAGTATAACTTTTCAATAATACATAATTTTAGCAAGAAACAATAATAAATATCTTTGTATCGTACATATGCCATTGTCCTTTCAGGTTGAGTTTAATATAATTATTATGATATTATAATAATATTTAAATAAAGTCATGTGCATATGCTTGATTGGTAGGATACCATGAAGTTGGTTAAAGCAACTATCTAAGTGGCCTAACTTTAAAATAGTACTAATCTTTATAGGACAATGCCCTTCTTGAAGTCATGTGGACCTATCAATATAGTCATAAGCTATCTACTCAATTAAATCACCAAAATCAACCAATTATTTTGGATAAGGAAATTTCAAAAATAGTTCTCAAGATTCTTTGGTTAACCTTCTACTCAATCAAAATAGGAGAGGATAATATTCTAACTCCGCTTTTGATTTCAGAAAACTTTATATACCATATGAGATTGTAAAAGCATGAATAACATGTATAAGGATCACAAGTTAACTCGTCAAGGAGTGTATACTTTAGTTATTATCAAAGGTAAATATCATATATATAGGGCCAAATTTTATTAAATTAAAATAGTTGTAAGAGTGTTGATTATGTATATGTACCAAATTATCAATTATTTAAGAGGATGAAAAAGAAAGAAGAAATTGATTGATGTGTATGCACAGACTTAAATAAGCATCACACATCTGGTCAGTTGCATGTGCCTAACATGCCTTTTTATAGGCAAAAGTGGAATCTTTTGATTTAATAAAACAAACATTTTGGGTTTCTTTAAAGTTCTAGACTTAAAAGATAAGGTGTAATGTGAATTGGAAAATAGAAAAAATTAAAATGGAGAAAAAAATAATAATATTGAAGCAGATTCATTTCTTTTTTGTTGATGATGAAGAAGAGGGTGTTTGTGGTATTATATAGAAGTATCTTTTCTTTTTTTAAAGAATAAAAATAAGAAGAAGATTCATTTTATTTGTTGAGTTCGTTGAAGTTATGCAATTTTACTTTTCAATATTGCAGAATAGTGTTCCACTCTATCATCGGAGGAATTATTCTAAATCTTAGGCAATTGTGAGAGAATTAAAATTCTTTAAGAAAATACAAAAAAAAATTAAGAGTGAACTTTATTTTTCCTGTTGTTATTTTCGATTTTGTATATACTAAAGATGATAAATTCAATTGAATTCATTTATAAAACTCGGTTCGTATCTAGTAAATAACATATACACAGAGATATTGATGTATAATTAAGTGCTTTTAATTTTTTGTGGGCTAGAATAATTAGTTTCATTTATGTTTACTTCATCCGTCTATTTTTAATTGATTTTTTTTAGAGTCAAACAATAAAAAATTTGACTAACATTTTATGATATATTTTTTGATCATATTGATATATAAAAAATTATAGTTTAAAGTACTTTTCGTATAGTTTTGAATATTTTTTTAAAATATTGAATTAATGTAATCTAATTTAGTTTTGAAAATTAGTCAAATTGACTTTCAAAAAGCGTAACATGACAATTAAAAGTGGACGGAAGGAGTAATTTATTGCAATAAATGTTGTAAAGCTCATATATAGTTTAGTTGACACTTGGCTACAAATTTAGGTTTTAGTTAACATCATCAAATAATTCTTTGGAATTTCATTTCTTTTAAGATATAAATATAAAACAATATTATTAATAGTCAAAGAGAAATAAATATTATGGTTTATCTTTTTCTCTATTCTTGTTGAGAGAATTATTTACTCGAAAAGGTATTTCATAGAAATATTTAGTTCATAAAGTCTTAATCTTTTTTCTTAAAGAACCTTTCAAGCTTTTCAAACGATAATGACCTTTTAAGATAGCTAATCATGAATCGAAGCTTTTGGGGCTTTTTTTTAAAATAAAATAAAATATAAATATATAAAAGAAAAAATAGTGAAAGTGGGATGCTCTTTATTCCATGAATTAATACTATTCTAATGATCATAATGGTATGCAAAGCAATTTATACAATTGTCAAGAAATCAAATTGATTTAATATGCAAATTTTAAATTAGACATAATATATAAATGCGCCTTTTATTTTGGCATCAACTGATAATTATGTTCTTCAATTTTAGATGTCCACAAATAGACACTTAAATTTGTATAAAATTAAACAAATAAAACACACATTCCACATCACAAGTCCCATTCTATATAGTATTTTACATGACAATTTGCGTCTTACATGTGCATGTGATTCTTTGAACCTATCTCCCTTAATTGATATCCAATCTTCAAGCTTCATTTCTTTTTTCTTCTTCTTAATTTATATTAGCAATTAGTTAAACATTTTAAATTGTTAGTTTATCATTTCTTTCTTGATCTAAATCTCTTCCCCTCTTTTTTCATTTTTTCTTTTAAATTTCTAGATCTATCCTTATTAGTTATTATTATCCTATCTTGTTATTTGATTATTGTCTATTTATTACTTCCAGACATTTTTTATTCGTATCATTTTCTCTTTTTTTATTGCTAATACAGATCAGTAGAGAAGTTAATGTAGCACTTTAAACTTTGTGTTCATTCAATATAAGTATATAACTATGATAAAAAAAACGGGTGATATAATTTTCTAAGTTAAAAGGTAAATTATTTGATACTGAAACAAAAAAACTGAACAAAATAGTATAAGAGAAGTAATGAAATTACCTTTAAATTTGACACGAATTATTAGTTTTATTCGAAATTATTGACAACCTTACAAAATATCGATGTAGATCAAAGGTGTATTTAAGTTCAAGTTAATCAAGTAAGACTGTCAATAGTTCGGAAATGAAACTAATAATTTATACCAAATTCAGATATATTTTCAATACTTCTCTCTAAAACTTTTAACAAAAAATATTTATATACCATTAACTTAAACTAATTTGAGATCGAAAGCTAATACATTATAAAGTTCAAAACGAGACAAATACAATAATAATAATATAATAATAATAAAAGTAACCAAAAATTGAACTTGATAGTGCTTTTTTTAAAAAAAATTTATTATT
Source organism: Solanum tuberosum (assembly GCF_000226075.1). Lineage (NCBI taxonomy): Eukaryota > Viridiplantae > Streptophyta > Magnoliopsida > Solanales > Solanaceae > Solanum > Solanum tuberosum. Next base: position 478,321 of record NW_006238936.1, on the reverse strand, counting down.
AAAAATAAAAATAGTGTTGCTGGTGATATAATATTATGTGGAACAAGTGGGATTTGGACAACATATATATTTATTTCTGTAATAAATACTAATTTGTTTTGTGGATAACTCATTTTGTGGTCAATATAATGAAGCTGCCCATGAACTGGTTTTGTTGACTTTCTCTTTACGTGGCATGTTCTTCAACGTGACAGCTGTTTATATGTAAAGCTATCTACAGATGATCTATGGCCAACAAGCCATTCTGGCATAATAATGATGTTAGGTTATGGTAATTCACTCTCAAATAGAGGTCTCGAGTTTAAGTTTTGAATATGGATAAAATTATGTTGGGATTCCCACTCCCAAACGAGCCTTTTCAATGCACAATTTGGATTTAGTCAGGGGCTCCAATGTGCTTCGGACATCAGATGGGAAATTTAAAAAAATGATGTTATGCAAGTGGTGTGATTATTTATCGAGTTCAAGCTCTGTTTATGAAGAAAATTCTATTGAAAGCACTATTATTAAATGTGTGTGCGATTCAAATATAATCGAAGTTCCAATATAGATTTCAGATATCGGGCGGGAAATGAAAAATAAATGATGTTATGCATCACAGTCAACAAACACAACAAAATATGAAAGAAGCCTCGACAAAAAAAAGACAAATTTAATAACATAGTATTCTCTGAGTTTCATAATAAGTACGTTGTATTTTATCTTTTTAATTTTGAATGAAAATAAATAGTGTTTCAGTACACATAATTTAAAAAGTATTAAATGATTGTTGGATGCTAATTTAGAGGTGAGTTATAAATTACGTATAAAAATATTAAGTGGTGTATAGTAGAAAATTTTTAGTAACTCAGTTGATTAATTATCTTAACTCTCACTTTATTGATGAAGATTCGATTCTCCACATTATAATCCCTTCTTCATTTCCTCTTTTCCACTCCCAATTAAAAAAAATGGTGTGTCGTAAATTTAGATAATGATAGTTTACAAAAGAATTTCCTTTTGTTTAACTTTTTTATTAAATTTGGTAAAGGAGTTTATTTTCTTTCATTTGACACCACACACATACTATTTGAGAGATAATAGATTATATCTTCCTTTTGGATTAGGGGAAAAAAAGAATTTGTTGTTAATTAATCCCACGTCCTTAAACATTATTATGCTCACTTTTTGAGTTGACGTGCTCTTTCTGATAATTAATTCTAAATCTTTATACTTGTTCTCACGTTAATCTAATCATTACTTCCCAAACTTTACAATCTAACACACCCTCCGTCCACTTTAAACTTTGCACGCTTTTTAAAAATAATTAATATGAATATTGTGATTTTAATTCTTGGAAAATACATAATTAATGATGAGGTAAAACATGAAAATGTGTATATGTTTTTCTTCTAATAAGCTTAAAGTGATAGATAAAAGTGAAAATATATTTCTGATATAATGGACAAATAAAAGTGAAAGGAGAGAATAGTTTTTTTTGAGTTTTTCATTCGATGTTAAGTATCTACATTTGAGCATGATTTGAAATTCTCGCCAAGAAATCTCACATTAAAAATAAAATGTTTTCTAACAAAGGCGACTGAACGGAGAGGATATTAATTAGTGTCGTGCCAATCTAATGACTACTCCTCTCTATAAACTTTATGACTTTATTTGTGGAGATTAGGGGAAGGACCATTAACGCATATTAAGTGGTGAAGAAAATCCATTCAATAACCACCACAAATTATTATTTTTTGATATATCATTTTCATGTATTTCTTTGCATCAATATTTGATTCACATGGAGAAATTAAACATGAAATGAAAATGACATCAACTAATTGTAACAAAATTTTGATTTATTTTCTCTCTAGTGGCTACAATTTGTGTTGTAATTACACTTATTCAATCCATTTTATTTTACTTTATTCCTCACACTTTTCTTAAGACAATATTTTTTAGGATTTTTTAAAATATTAAATTAGATTTATTGATTAAGATTTGAAAATTTAAATTTTACTATTTGTATTTTATGTGTAACTAGTAAAATTACTCGCGCTTCACGCAAAAATTTAATGTCACTAAATTTATAAAATAATACTTAAAACTTATCAGGCATTAAAACTAAAACACTATATTATCTTACATACAAGATTACGTAGTAACAAACATTAATAATGTAAAGGAAAATGAAAATTATTACATCTTATAATTTTTCCTTAATAACACAAGTATAAATTAATGATTGTAAAAATACATACCGGGATCTGTAACATAAGCAATGATGTCAGTGAACCACTCAACAAGAGCAAAGTACACAAATATTTAATTGTGAAGAAGAAGAAGAAGAAGAAGAGGTTTAGAGTTCGTTATTTTAAAATGAGATGAAATTCCTCTATTTATAGACAACAGATGGTAGTGTGAA
>NW_006238936.1:461840-475671 GCF_000226075.1 Solanum tuberosum | reverse complement strand
AGGTCACAATTTTTCATAAAAGTCACAAATTTTCATAAAAGTCACAACTTTTCATGAAAGGGGAAGACTAGTTTTGAAAATAAATAAATTAACAGAGAATTCTAATTTGTGGTGGCGCCACGTAGGCGAACCTAAGGTTCTCTTATATATATATATATATATATATATATATGATTATTAAATGATAACGATATTATTGAAAAAATGATAATTTTTTCTGTTAAAGTAAACAAGAAAAAAAACCCAAATTATTTTAGTATAAAAATACAAAAATAAATATTCCAACATCAACGATTTTATTTTTTTGAAAAACTACATAAATTGACCATAAAACTCAAAATAATTACATGTTCATAATCCAATGCAAAGTAATTCAAGAAATACCACTCTCAAAAGAAAGTTACTGCCTATACCCTTATTCATTAAAGCTGATTATTTTCGTTTAACTGATACTAAATCAGTATCGTATACTGTATTTGTATTATTAAGGCTGATAATTTCGCTTAATTGATACTAAATCAGTATATATATATATTGTATTGATATCATTAAAATTTCTTATTCAGAAACTACTCATTAGTCAATGATAGTGCAAGAGTATAATTAATTTCAAATCCAAAATTAAAGAAGAACATAATCAATGAAAACGAATCTCTGGGGTACTAGTACAATTTCACTTTGAAGATTTGAAAATGAGAATGAAAAATTTGTAGTAAAAAGAAATAACATATGCAATATGTAACGAGTAATTACTCAGTTAAATTGTATTTTAGTCATTTTATCTTGCATTGAATAATTCTGTAAGGATATATTGATCCTTTTATCTTGATAGATTGTTCAATGAATAGTTCAAAAGTATATTAGTCCTTTTATCAAAATGTATTAGTTATTTTATGCAGTGAATTTGATATGTATCTTTTAAATTTTATCATAATGTAATGATAAAATTACATTATATCATTATTCTTTTTTAGTTTATAGAAATCTCTCAAAATTAGTGTCATCCGGATACATAGCAATCTAGCCGGATACATTACATTTGACACATTAAAAAAATTCAGTTACAATTTAAAAGGAAAAGAAATGTAAAACTGAATGTGATTTCTCCAAATAACATAAATCAAGTTGATGTCAATCTCTACTAAATCGTAACATCTTCAAACAATTTTAAATTCAAATTTTATTTTTTCAAATCTCTTCCAAATCGTAAAAAATTCAAAAAAAATTGTCGATTGACTATATATTACTATTTATGTATCATGATAAAAAAATTGTGCATTACATTATTATGTATGTATCTTATTCTAATTGAAAAAATATTATAGTTTATAAAAGATATAATATACATGTAATTGTTCTCAATAGCATTTTTCTGTGATTGCTATATAAAATTGTGGTTAGTTGATATATATCTTATACATACAATAAAGTTTGAAATTTGTTGAACTTGATATACATGCATTAAACAATTTGTGCAACTATGTCTTAAAATGTTACTCGGAGAACTGCAGATACATAACAACATCTAATACATAGTCAATTCGACAATTTGACATAGTGATGTCTCATTTACAAAAAAAAACTATGAATATGATACACATTGATTTAGTTGTAAAATAATGTTGCAGACACATAACAACATGTGATACATAATTGTGTTATATACATAACAAAGTTATGTATCATATTCATAACAAAGTTATGTATCATATACATAATAAAATTATGTATCATATACATAACTATGAATATGATACAAATTGATATTGTTATAAAATATTAATGTTTAGGTATCAAAAATAATATTTGATAATGTCTACAGATACATAGCCGGCTAGTTGAATAAGTATGAGTGTATGTATTTGATAGTAACAAATAACGAAATTCATAATAATTATGTACCAAATACATAACTATGAATACGATACATATTAATTTATGTTTCAATAAATTAGGATTATGTATCAAAACTAATATTTGAACATAATACATTGTACATAGTAAAATTATAATATATCATAAAGTTGAAACAAATGCATTATACATAAATTTATGAATCAATATCAACTAGATACATTAAAAATCTAAACCATGGATAGATAAGGGTGTTTAGCAACTTGTTCTACTTTCCCCTTTTTTGTATCAGAAATAAATGAACAACAAAAAATTGGGGGGAAAATGTAGCGTAGAGCAAGATATTACAGATCCAACTTTTCTACCCTTTTTTTAAGGTGGGGGGGGGGGGGGGGGTTTTTTTGAGGGGGGGGGGGGGGGAGGGTTTCCCACAGTCACTTTAGAAGACAAAGGTACATCCTTGTTTACTTTGCCTTCTCAACATTCTGATTCGTCATTGATAATGAATCATGTAATCGTTCGGATTTGTTTTCAGCCCAATCATCGTCATCATAATCATAAACACGATCAATATTAGGTGAGGTTAACTGGGTAATCTCAATACTTAAAGAAGGAGCATCATCCATATGTATCGGGACTTTGAAGATGAAAAAAAATTAGAACAAAAATGATGAACTGTAAGTTGGAGAAGAAGAAAAATTACCTATTGAGGAAGTTGAAATCGATTGACTGGAGAGAGTATAAATTTGAAATTCAAAATTGTAATGAAGGAAATAACTACTGAGATTAAGGGAGTGAAAATAGAAAGGGATTGAAGGCATGAAAATAGGAAGAGAGAAACGTGCGTGATTTGAGAAGTTATTTATCCGGATGAGTGGAGTTTTGAAGGAAAAAGAGAATTTTTTGTAATATTTTAAAATGGTAGGGAATAATAGAAAATATGGTAAATAAGGATGTGTAGATAAGTAATTTATCAAGAGTACTGTCTTAATACATCATAATAAAAAATATATAAAAAAAGGCCCAAAAGAACATTTTCTTATCGAACATGTAACATCCCGCCTTAGAAAGAGCTAAATTTAGAAAGCGCTTCAATGGAAATAGCTAAATTGAGAATTTTGCAAGTTATGCTTAAGTTGTGAGTTTTGGGTCAACTTCAAACAATCATAACTTTCCGTACATGATGATTTAGGTGGCCCATAAGATATCAAATGAAAGGTCTTGGAATATTCTTTCCAACGCCACCGAGTTTTCTAAATTTCGAGTTTGGATGAGGAAGATATGCCCGTTTGAAGTTAGCATGTCAGTTAAGAAAAATTACCCAAAAATGTGAGGGGTATTTTGGTCTTTTCCTTACCCCATCAACTTAAAACAAATTTAGTAATATTTTTGTGGTCAAATCTGATTTGGGTCAGTTTTCATAATCCCGAATACGCTTAGGGTTTTGAGAAGAGTTCAAGAAGAGGAAAAGAGGAGAAAAGAGGAAAGGTTCAAGACGTTCGTCAAGATTCGTGAGATTTGTCCAGGAATTTCGCCAAATCGAGGTATGTAAATTTTCATAGTGTTGGGTTCATTCACCCACGCGCCAATAATGATTTACATATTCGAATTCATTTATAGAGATTGACAGATTTAAGTTCTTGATGAGTATTCTTGAAGTATTGCTTTCGTTCTTGAATTAGGATGGACTTGATGAGTTCGTGAGATAATTGTATTGAGTTTGAGAGTTATTTTTGAGTAGATTATGCTGTACTTGTATTGGGTAATTGAATCTAAAGAAAATTTGAGAAAAGAAATCGATTCTAGACGAATTAGGGTTAGAAAACGAGAAGAAAAATACATCGGAAAGTTTTAGGGGAAATGTGGGGCAGCGCGCCCCAGCAGTGCGCCAGATTAGTATCTCTGAAGTTCATGGGCTGGCGCCCCACGCCAGCAGTGCGCCAGGGTCGCCTGCCCCCACCCTTTTTCCGCCGTTTGCTCCGTCTAAGTATTTTTAAAGTGTACCTTTATTCCCTATTGATTCTAACTACTCTAAACTACATCTATACATCGAGAAATCATTCATAACGTGAATCATAACCCTTGAATTCATAATTCAAATTCAAGGTGGAGTTAATAGTCAAGCCTTGATAGTTCTTTCGAGTCATTTTGAGAAGTCTTTTACAATCTTTTAAAACATGTTTTAAGAATTGAGTACTTGAGTTTGAGGATGAGGAGAGTAAAGTTCATTTTTTTCAAAATTAAATATGGAAACTAAGTATTCCCAAGAGTAAATGTTTTTACATTTAAGAAGAGAGGAAACACCGATTTCCAAAATGAGTTCATGAAAAGTTTTTGAGTATAGTCTCTTTTAAGAGAAATCTTTTGAGTAATAATCTCAAAGTTGAAAATGAGGAAATGTTTTTTTAAACATATGAGCTAAGTTATATTTTGGGAGTAGTAATGAGCACCGATATGGGGGAGAATTCAGACAACTCACAGCCCCCATAAACCATGTAGCCAATATGGGTAGAAAGGGCCATACTTTTTAGACGATTCCTTATTGCTTTTAAGCATACCTTAGTGGATCCACTCAGTTGAGGATTTTTATACTCCGTCAAGGTATATGACAGTTCTGGCAGCATGGACAAGACGTTCTATCATCACATAACTCATAGTGATGGTTGTCGGTTAGAAAATCTCCCAAATAGAGTTATTTTGTATTTTTATATACAAAATGAGTTATTATTGTATTTTTAAATACATTGAGTTGTTATCTATTGTTTTAAATGCTTTATATAAACTGCATCTTTATTATTGTGTTTTTTATACTTCATTGAGTTGAGTTTGAGTTGAGCAGCGTCAGAGTGAGTATGTTTCATTCTTTCCAAGTTCAAGCTTTATGTTATGTTCAGTTTTCCCCTTACATGCTCGTACATTCAATGTACTGATGTTATTTGCCCTGCATCATTGCAGATACATGAGATCATGGTCATCAATAAGTGATTCATTGATACTAGTTGCAGTTCTAGAGTTGTTTGATGAGCTTCCTTGCTTCCGGAGGATCCCTCATTTATGTCTTATCATTTCAGTTTTGTTAGTATGATCGGGGGTCTTGTCGCAACATCCCTCATAGTATTAGAGGATTCATAGATAGATAGACATCAGTAGTTAATGAGTCTTTTTTTTCATTTTCAGTTGTTAATGTTTAAAGATTTGAGTTGCTTCTTTGGCTAGTTGAATGCTTTATTTCTAAAATATTCTGAGTATTTCTTTAAGACATTGAGTAAAGTTGTGTTTTTGAGTTCATCTTATTTATGAGTAAGTCTTCCGCTAAGAGTTAAGCTAGGCCAAGGGTTCGCTTGGGGCCAGCAATCAGTGGCGGAGGCAGGAATTTTATTAAGGGGGTTCAAAAAAAAAAATACGCACGCTAATATTATCCATAAATAAACGGGTCGGGTCATATATGAACGGATTGATTAGCAAACGGGTTGACAAAAAAAATACTTAGTTCAAATAATTTCTTACAATTACAACTTATCTTATGAAACAAATTTAAAGTACATATCTATAAAATGATAATAAAGTAGCACAACTCATTCAAAAAGTTCTACAAGTTCTTCAATTCCTTTAGAATTCTCTTCGGCTCCTGAAAGTGCAAATGGAGAGCAACCACAAATTTAACATTAGAAAGATTAACAACAAACACAAATCAAAGCGAAAATACTATTTCTTCACAAAATATCTTTTTGGCATAAAATGACTTCATTACATTACAAAACTACACAACCTTGAAGGGAGGTTAAGAAACCAAACATGCGGATAAACCTATCAAAACATAGTTTTACATTTGAAAATACAACTACATACATTTTTACAATTGTATTCTACGAGGTTTCATATCTTGAAATGTCTTAATAATAACATCATTAGAAATCTTATCAAATACATCTCTTTTCTAAATAAGGCACCAAACAACCACTAAAAAAATCATCACTCATTTGACTCGGTAAGTCATTCTTGATAAACTTCATTGCCGAAAAAGCTCTTTCAACAGAGGCAGTGACAACTGGTAAAAGTAGAGCAAGTTTCACTAAGCGAAATACAAGAGGATAATTTGAATGTTTCTTTATCTGAACTAATCTTTTGGAAAGATCACAAAGCCCATTTAGATCGGAGAACCTTTCATCAACATCACGAACATCAACAATGTAACTTGCAAGTTCATTATCAAGAATACTCATATTGGATTCATCAAAGTCATCTGGATATAATTCAGCCATTCTCATTACTTTTCTTATGTCAAAACTTGAAAATGAGTTAATTGGATTCAAGCAAGCAATTTCATGGAGCAAATCGGTAGTTACCTCATCAAAACGATCATTAAGTTCTTGAAGTTGCCAATAAATGATATTGCAAAACACTTCAACACGATAATGATGTAAGATTGTATAGTTAGCAAGTTTCCGCCGTGATCTTAAAGAGCTAACATATGGCTCCTTAAAATTAGGTATCAAAACATCATGTTTGATGCAAAATGTAGATACCTTGGCAATAAGAGAATCCCATTCATCATCTCTTAAGACTTGCAACCTTCTCTTTGCTACTTCAACAAGTAGCATGGCATTTGCAATATCTTGCTCTTTTTTTTGTAAGCATTTATTAAGTTCATTTGTGATTTCTAAGACATCTCTCATCAAATGCAACATAAACGCAATCTCAAATGTTTGACAAGCTTCAAGATGTCCCATTGCCTTGGCTCTTTCATCCATACTCCTTGCATCAAGAGCAAGTGATTCAAGAACCTCAAGAATAGAGCCAAACATAATAATAAAATTGTTAAAGGATTTATAATGAGATCCCCAATGAGTATCACAATCTCTTGAAAGACCAAGTTGTTGATTCAAGCCCCTACCGGTTGTAAGTTCACCCATATCTAATGCCACTTGAATTGTTGATTTTTGAGTATCTCGTAAATTATCCATACGCTTAAAAGATGATCCCAATACATTAAAAATATTTGAGATCAATACTACAAGTTTTCTCACTTCAACACACTTTTTAGAGACCCCAACAAGAGTTAGTTGAAGTTGATGAGCAAAGCAATGGATTGAATGAGCCGATTTACTTTCTTGTCTAATCAACATTTTAAGGCCATTGATCTCACCTTGCATATTACTTGCCCCATCGTAACATTGTCCACGCACACTTGATGGACTCAAAAAATGTTGAGCAAGTAAATTAAAAATTGCCTCATTTATAGATGAAGCACTAGTATCTTCAACATGAACAATGTCAATAAGTCTCTCCATTACAAATCCCATTCTATCAACATAATGAAGTACGATAGCCATTTGCTTCTTGCGTGACACATCAAAGGATTCATCAACTAGTAAAGCAAAGTAGTCACCATTTAATTCCTCAAGAATAGCTTTAACGGTCTCTATCTTACATGCACTCACAATATCTTTTTGAATAATTGGAGAAGTCATTTGATCATTTACAAGAGCATGTTTCAAAATATAATCACGAATTTTATCACATTTTTTTGCATACCATGAGAGAATTTCAAGAAAGTTACCCCTACTAAGTGATAATTTAGATTCATCATGACCTCGAAATGCAAATTTCCGACTTATGAGAAGTCTTACTACATCAACCGACGCACTTAAGCGCATATAATATCCATGCTTGAGTTGATTAGATTGCCTCTCAAATGCAAATTGAATAGACCGCCGTTGTTGTAGTAAATCTTGACATTTCTTTTTTGACTGATTATGTATGCTATTCGGTAGACCAATATGTTTGTCAAGACCACCCTTTTTGTTCCAACTCTTAAATCCTATAGTTGAAAATGTCTCCCCTCCTCCTTGATTAGTATTATGATCTTTAAAAAGATAGCAATACAAACAATAGAATTGCATTTTTACTAACACTATACTCCAACCAATCATGATATATATCATCAAATCATTCATGATTAAAACGACGCATTGATCCAAAAATATATGTTTGAGGATACTCTTGCTCCGCCAAACGAGGTTGACAAGGACCATTCAAAAGGTATGCTCTTCTAATAACATCACGGTGGTTTGGATGATAGTTCAATATTAATGTTCTTTCACCAGGATCAAACTTTAAAGAACTCAAATCAAATTCTTGAGAAGAATCTAACGACACTTCTGAATGATTAGTATTTTCTTTTTTGATTAGATTGACTCTGACTTTGAGAGGCTAAAAGTTGATTTCGGTACTTGTGTAAAATACTTCTTCACTGAATATTGAGACTGAATCGTAAAATTAAAATTTAGTCAGAACTTACAAAAATTAAATATGCAATAAGGACCAAAACAAAATTATAGACAATGAACAAAAATTTGAATCTCATAAATAAAAGTTAATATCCACTAAACAAATGTTGAATGTCCATAATAAACATATAAAATCAACAAATAAGCCCAAACAAATAAAATTATAACTTTCATAATCAGTGAATAGAATTGAAATTTTCATATGAAAAATAAAAAATTGTTAAGAGAAGTGAATATCCGAGTTCCATCAGCTAAATAAAATAGCACATAAACAAATATCAGAATTAAAGCATAGAATTCTGAAAAAAAATAATTAAAAAATTAAATTTACAGAGGTTGCCATCACAAATGGAGCCTGAAGGAGAGAATTAAATTAATCCACGGAGGACCACCACTTCTCCACCAGAGGCAGCAAACAACAACAGCAACATGAGGCAGCAAGCAGCAGCAACAGGCGGTAGCAAGCAACAGGCTTGGAAATAGGGTTAGAAATAGAAAAAGGATAGTCATATACGGACTAAATTTCCATTTTAAAGTTGGGCCAAGTGATTGTGTACTTTGTTCTTTTTATTGAATAAAAGAGCTCCAAGCTCAAATTTGATTAAAAAAAAAGAAATTTTAAATATAATTTTTTTAATTAGTTATGACTTTAAAAACGGGTCTAATCTATATTTAATAAAAAAAAACACTTAAAAGTTAAAACTGAAGCCAGCAAAATCGATAAAATTACAATAAAAAAAGATGTTGCCTGGAATCGATCCCGCGTTCCAAAGCTCACTTAAGCGAAATCTTGAATTGAACCCCCTCAACCGTTGGGCTACTCCTTTGATATATATTCAGGTGGTTCAATTTTAAATATATACATGTACATAAAAAAATCAATCTTATATATATAGTGTAATTTTTTTTTCGGACTGTACATCCGCCCCTGCCAGCAATGGTTGTCGAGTGCCAGTCGCGTCCAGGGTGTAGGCTCAGGGCATGACAAAACATTTGACCCATTTTTATAAACCTATATTCATCTTAATAGGGAGAAATTAGAGATGTCAAAATGGGTTTGACCTGTTAAGTTAATCCAACCAACCCTTGAATTAAGTGGGATTGGGCCTAATTTATTTTGGCCCATTTAGGAACTAGACTTTTTAGCCCAGCCTCATTTGGCCCGCTAGCCTCGTAGGCCCAACCCACGAGCCTTAGAGGCCAGCCCGTGGACTATGAATGTTAAAAATATATATTATATGTATTTTATTTATAAATATTTTGTTAATAAATATTGAAAAATATAAAATGAAGTGTAATTCCTTTATAGATCTTTTACATTTTAGGGCCATTAGCCCACTAAAATCAAGTTTACTTTTATTTTTATGCCTAATTTCCCATTCCTCCTTTGTTGTCTTGTTTATGAAAAAAGTGATCATGTAATATTTTTTGCTCGAATGAATCTTACGATGTTGTATCTTGGCTATTATGTATTTTTTGTAAGCATTCATTGAAGTGTGTAATTAATAAATGAATTTTTGTATGTATACATCAATGTTCGATACTCTTAAATAATCTTTCTAAGACATCAATGTTGTTCATTTATTGGTTGAAGAGCCGACCCGTCCCAAATCGTGGCCCGCTTAGGGCTCAGTTGGGCTGCTATTTTATAGACCTTTTAACTAAAAGGGCCAGCCCGTCCTAACCCATTTAACTCTCTAGCCCGTTAGGGTTAGGTTGAGTTGGATTGAGCCAACCCATTTTGACAGCTCTAATGGAAATACATTTATATTTTCTTGCTTAGGAGACTTTCGGCCTCTTCTCTAATTTCCTAGGGTTTGTGTACTCCTATCTTTCTAGCTCTCATGTAGGTGTCATGGTACCTTGATGTTGTCTTTTTGCTGCCTTCCATTGTAGGTACATCGTTCTCTTCTTGTTTTGAAATTTATTTTCCTAAATGATTCTTTGTTGATTAGTACTTGAGCAATGCTTATCCTGATTGCTTTAAGTTTGATTGTTCAGGTGCGAAATTGGATGTGAGAATGTCGAGGTAGCTATTTTTTCAGGTAAGGCGATTTTTTCTCCTCTGTTGAGTTAACATCGATTTCTTCTCAAGTGAACTTATGATGCTCGACTCATTTCTTGTGCTCCTCCCCTACGTTATGTGAATCAATATTTTTTCTGTGTGCTCGATAGAGTATCTTGAACCACATCCTTGTAAAAATTTCATCTCTCTTTAGATTGATTTTGTGTTGAATCTAATGTTTAGTACTTATGACTTATCCAAATTAATTAGAGATCTGCTTTTTTAGAAAGCTCAGAGTTCTACTTGGATTGTTATTTAACTAATTTCTCTGAAGTCAGATATGTCAAGTAGTTTATCATTGTATTTTCTTCCCTTTATGTTTGCTTGATTTGAGATCTCATGCTTCTCGTGAAATTTTTAATATTCTCTATTATGTTGTTGATTTTCCATGACATCTTTTAGGTGTCATTCAATACTCTTTTCATTAGTCGTGAATTTTTTTCTATTATGCAATTCTTAAAGCCTCCTGCTACACAAAATGATATAGTTTCAATAATAGTTGATGTCTTTGTCTCCGTGTATGTGATATTTGAATTTACATCTGACTTTATAAAAAATAGGTCTCTAATGTAGCTTTGAACACAAAAATCATAAGAACACTTCTTAGAATTTCCCTTACTTGCACTATCTAATTATATTTGATTGTACATATAGGTGTTTGTGTGTGTCTGTATGGGGTAGGGGTCCAATTCAATATGATATATTGTATTCTTTTCTTCTGTTGATCTAAGTAATCAATAATGGATGATCATGAATTTGTAGGCCCCTTGTTTTGAGATAGATATATATATAACTAGATGTCAAATAGAAGTGTTCATTTAATGAACCAAACTTTCAAAATTTAGCTGTGCATTCCCAAACTCATTCTATGGAGTTGAAGACAGTTTCATCATCATTTACCACCATCATGGAGACATCATCATGATTTTATTCCTGCTTAGAGTCGCTAGAGGCGTTTCCCCATGCTGCAAAGGCTTTCTTCACGACTTGATCAACGTTGGACTTCCTTTTAGCATGGTCAATGACCTGGTCTTTCGTCGTGGTTTGAAGTCCTGAACTTCGTGCTTTTGGCTATGACAGTCTCTCATAAAGTGGTCAGACTTTCCACATTTGTGACAGTGATCGTTAGCATTAGCCGTTCTGCTGGTGGTTCATTTCTTCTTGAATCCTCCATGATTTTTGACTATCTTCTAAAATCTCCTAGTCAAATAGGCCATCTCGTCCTCATCTTCAGATCTATCGCTTTGAACCATTTTTAGTGTAACGAATTTCTCTTTTTTCCCTTCCTTCATAGATGAGCCTTGATGCATGTTTAGCTCATACGTTTGCAAGTTCCCGATCAGCTCATCCATGGTAACAACTTTTAAGTCCTTGGACTCAGTGATGGCATTTACTTTGCTCTTCCATGACTTGGAAAGAACTCAGAGAATTTTTTGAACTTGTTTGCTTGGGTATTCGCTCACTAAGACATCTTAGTTCGTTTGTGATGGAAGTAAACCTTGTATGCATCTCATGAATGGTTTCACCTTCCTTCATGCTAAAATTCTCGTATTGAGTAGTCAATATGTCCACTTTGGACTCCTTGACTTGAGTGGTTCCTTCGTGAGTTGTTTTTAGTCCCAATTCTCTTTTGCAGTCTCACAAGCAGAGATCCTGTTGTACTCATCTGGACCAATCACACAAATCAGTAGCTTCTTGGCTTTGTAGTTCTTCTCTGTTTTCTTCCTGTCACTCTCATCATATTTTCTTCTGGTCTTTGGAATCACCTTCGTATGTTCTCCTTCTTTTACATCTTTGGTGGGAACGTAAGGTCTATCTAGTATCATATCTCATAGCTCAGTGTCTTTTGCGTTAATATAATCATGCATTTGTGTCTTCCACCATCCATAGAATTGTCCGTTGGATCGAGGTGGACGAGTGGTAGACTGACCTTCTTCTAGGCTCGGTGGAGCAGCTATTCCTTCAAGATCTTTCTTCTCTTGGTGTTAACCAGATAGAGAAGTCAGTGCTCTGATACCAATTGATGGAATGTATGTGTCCACTAACTACGACAAGACCAGGTCCTTTAGACAGTTAAGATGCACAAATAAATATTGAAAGTAAAGAGAACACACGATATTTTATGTGGAAACCTCCTTGCTCAAGGGAGAAAAATCACAACCTGTCTCACAAGATTTTTTAAACTGTTTTCACTAATCTTCTCAAGCAAAAGCGGAACACAGTTTACAACCACGAGATTAACCACCTAATCTCAAACTAAGTAATATTCCTATTACTTAAACGAGCCAAATTAATGCTCTCATTGCCAACTATACTAACCCTCACTGATTAATATAGACTTTTAACCGTAAGACACAAAGTTACACCTAACTATGTTCTTACAAGATTCAAACAAGGTTTTGAAACGTTTCTAACAAGAGTGAAACGAATCCTACAAGATAAGTACAAATACAAGCACACAAAGCATCAACAGGTTCAGAAAGCAATTCTTTCGTTGATCAGGTCCCTTGTTGTTTTGTATGAAGCTTGATTTTTCTCTCTTTGAATGAATGAATGTTTTGTTGTTTGTCATGTTGATTATATCAATAAAAAAGAGTTATTGATCGTTGGACAAACAACCTCATCCGTTCTGATTGGTTTAGTACGCTGACGGATTCACCAACCACTGACAAAACAGCTTTCCAGCTGTATAGCACATTGTCCTGGATGAGAACACTCTGCATAGGACTGGGTCCCTACACCTGCGAGGATCATCAAAACTGAAAGCTTATCAGAAAGATTACTGCTAGGCGGTTGAAATAAAATTTGATCGTTCTGCACTTTACATGGCCACATAAAATATAAGATTAAACAATTTCAAAATAGCATACAAGATTAGACAATACCAAAATAGCCTAATCAATTAGACAACGTACACTATAGGAGAAAGGTACAAACACCCTAAAAAGTTATAAATTCCAAAATCAAAATTAGAAAAAAAAAGGCAATCAATATGAGCGAATCTAGCGGAGATTACTATTTTAAGTGATTTTGTATGTTAGTCAAATTTTCAATTTTGTCCCAAATTTAACTTTCAAACACAAATCCCACTTGTATACCCTCTTATATTATCAACATTTATTGTGTATCATGAGCTTGAATTTTTTTTATATCTCGATTGTTATTTATTTTTGGGTTCTTGAGAGGGAAATTAATACAATTTTTTTTAGGTTTTGAGACTGAGAGTGAATTGTTCTATGAAATGACTGATTCTTGCCAAAAAGAAATTAAGGATGGGCTAAAGCATTGTGGAATTAGACTTCTAAAGCTTCATCCTTCCATTGGAGAGCTCATCAGTCTTCTTGAGGTAAAGATTCAATTTTTATCTTTCTCATGCTCTCTATATACAAATGGATGAATAAATCATAGAAAATATAAAATAGATAGTAATTCATACCTTCAATATAGGAAGGTACATTACATCAATGCAAATAAAAAAATCTCAAAAAGTTGAAATTCGAGATTAAATTGAAGATTTTTTTAAAAATTGGTTAAGGCGTAAATGAGTTGAGATTGAACTCAATACAAATTATCTTGGGCCCAACCCCTAAAATTTTGGGTGAGTTGGGGGGGGGGGGGGGAA
>NW_006238936.1:451539-461741 GCF_000226075.1 Solanum tuberosum | reverse complement strand
GGGGGGGGGGGGGGGGGGTAAAATATATTTGGGCTCATTTTGACACCCCTACTTTATGTATTAGTAGTGCCTCGTTTGGTGTACTTTTTCAACATTAGTTATACACTCTATTATATATTAAAGAGTATATTACTAATAAATGGATATACATAGTATTATAAATAATGTTCGGGGATTTAATGCATGCATTAGCATGGTTAAAGATCCAATTGTTCTTCAAAACTTTTTTTACATCTTTTCACCATATTTGTGGAGGGTTTTGTAAATAAATATTATTTAAAAAAATTATGCAATGTATACTATTTTAATACACAAATCAAATAGTGCATACGAAATAATCTTTGCATAATTAATGCAAACAAAACTAATACAAACATTACTAATCATGAGACTATTACTAATACACTTTATTTAACATTATTCTCATACACCCTACCAAACGAGCTCAAAGTGACAAATGTAGTTTAGTGTAATGTTTTTGAAATTAAAATGAAAAGGACAATTCTTCAACAAAAGCCTGCTGCCCCAATTTTAGTTACACCTTTTCTCTCTAAAGCTTCAACAACTGATTTTGCATCTTCAAATCTCAGGATTTTGTATGTTTTTGTAAAGATACCACGCGATGTTAAAAAATTCTACTTCAGAAAAATATTAATATTTTTAAAAGACTAATTATTTAGTATAGAAAGAACAATATCCTGAATAAAGTGAAACAAATATAAAATTATTTGGTCGACCCTAGCTAATACATGATTGAGATGAAAACAATTATTTAATATTGTGATGGGACGCTATAAATTGTTGGTTGCTTTTGTGTCAATAGTGAACATCATGTGTTGAATCTTGTCTGGTAAAAGTTCTGATCAAGTGAAAGAAGTATGAATCTTGATGATTCTGCTTAAATACCTATCTCAATATGCAATGAAATCTTGATGATTGTAATTTTTTAGTATAATCTTTTTTCTAAATAAAATGTAGCTTGAATATCATGCATGTTTTTTTTTATTACTCACTAATTTTCAAAATATGTCATTGAGTTGCTTAAAGTGTTCCTTATAAGTAAAAGAAATTATTGGATTATTTTTTCTTTAATGAAATGTGATTGATGTTGTTTATCTTGTAAAAGCTGATCCATTTTTTGATTGTTATTTGTAAGTCATTGTAGAGGATATGGTGATTTTTAAATAATAATGACATGACACCTCTTGAAAAAAATTATAGTATCATTATCAGATCGAATAATTAAAGAGTACTAGCTTTAACAGTGATTATCATGAAGTTGTTGACATAGAGCTAAGAAGAAATATAGCAGAACAAATAAGGATGCTCACCTAAGAGTGTAGGTTCTAAAAAATGATCTTATGCAATCTCAAGATAAGGGAAATGATAATTATTTTTTACTTATGAATTTTATAAGAGATTTAAATTGCTATTAGTAGCGATTAAAATCTCTCCAGCAAACTTGTCAAGACAAAGCGACAAAGAAAGATTGCCATGTCAAAGGATGAGGTTATATTAGTACCTCATCCTTTGACATGGCAATCTTTCTTCGTCGCTTTGTCTTGACAAGTTTGCTGGATAGAATCGTTTAATCTTAGGTAAAATTCACAAATACAAAAAGAGAAGTAAAAAAGAAAAGTACTATTTCTCTCATCTTGAGATTGCAGATATTATCTTTTCGAACCAACACTCCTAGCTCACCTAGGAACTATTCTAGGTGAGTATCCTTATTTGCTTTGCTATTTTTCTTCATAGTCCTATGCCGACAATCCCATGACTCTCATCGCTAAATCTAATATTCTTTAGTTGTTTCATTTGATTGCGATGGTATAATTTTTTTTCTAGAGTTGTTATGCTATTATTATTTAAAGTCGTCTCATCTGTCAGCAATGTCGCACATATAATACTAGTATATGGACCAATTTTTACAAAATACGCAACATCAGTCACATCTTCATTAAAAAAAAGTAATTCAATACCATATTTGATAATTAGTGAGTACTAAAAAACACATGACACTCAAGCTACACTATTTAGCAAAAATGATCATATTAAAAACATTTCATTCAATACCTTAAGACAAAGCAAATAACAATAGAGATAGTTATGAGTAGGACTTACCATTTGTTCCCTTGGGCATTTCATTGCATATTGAGGCAATTATTTCAGCATAATCATCAAGATTCATACTTCTTGACTTGAGGGCTTCTACAAGACACGATTCAATACTTGTTGTGCACTATTGACATTGAATAATTAAATCAACATTTCAACGTCGCATCATAATGTTAACTAATTGACTTCATCTCAATCTCTTCTTAGCTAGGATAGAATATACAATTTTGTATCTATTAATTCCACTCTTTTTTTCAGGTTATTGTCTTTCTAATGCTAAATAATTAATTTATGACATGCTAGAAGATGTTACGTCAATGCTTGTAAATGTTTAAATACTTATCGATAAGAAGTTATATAAAATTGGCTAATAGAAGAAATCTAAAATTTGCACCGATAAATTGAGATAAAAATTCTTTTTTAGATTGACCTCTATGGTTCATATACAAATAATGTTCCCTATAAGAGTAAGCATAAAACTCAATAGCATGATAAAAATAAGTCAAAAATTGGCGCTCTAGCCACCATTCTTCACCTAGACAATATTGTTGATCAAATATCTTTATTATCTTGAAAAAAATATAAGAATAATCTTTGAAATTCTTTATATCATCATTAAAGATTGTCAAAAGAATTAATTGTATATTATTGCCCCATATTATATTATCCTTAATGACATTCAATCAAGGATTTTTTTGTGTGTTAGCTTAGAAAGTGGAAAATAAAAATAAGGATTTTTTTTTATTTGTTGGGTTTTCTTAAAGTGAAATATCTCCTTTGTTAGTTTTTAGCTACTAGTTTTAATACTAGAAACCTGGGGATACATTTTAGTCAGTGAAATATCCTCAAGGACAATGCCATAGGCATGCTTCAAGGCTCAAGCTACGAGATTTCTAATATTTTTCAACAGACATATTCATAGATTAGCTAATGCCACTTGCTAAAACTTTAAAATTCATTATCTTTGTTTTTACATGCTTATATTGAAAATCTCAGTAATTTTTCTAACTTACTGGAAGGGCATTTGAAGAGTTATCTCATTCATGCCACTGTTAACATAATGCTGTAAATTAATATCCTTGAAACTATGGCATATGTCAAAGCTAGTGTGATGTTGGTAGACCTTGAATGTGAAGTGTACTTAGTTTAGAGATATTCCAAATGTTTTTCAGAATCATCAGGTAACTTCGCAAACTTTTTTTCTTTCGATAGCAAGTATTTTGAGTTTTTTCTCTTTTCTGACTGTTACATAGTGTAATTTTATTATTTCGAGAATAAACCACACTCTAGGTAACAATCAAGAAAGAAGGGAAAAACAAGAAGCTTGCTACCATGGAGTAAAATTTTTGCTAAGTTACCTGATGTTCCTGATTTTATTACTAATGCATCACATTCAAGGTCCAGCAATATCACACAAGATTTGATATTTGCTCTTGTTTGAAGAATATTCACAATGCAACTTTATGATAATAGCGGCGTGAATGAGATAATCTTCACGTGCCCTTACAATAAGTTGTAAAATTTCTTGAGATTTTATGATACAAGTGTGTGAAAATGAAAGGAAATCATGATATAAAGTTTTGTTAGGTTTTGTCCTGATATCCTTACTTATTTGAATTTTATTTTTCTCTTGAAAGAAAGTCAATGCATTATCATAAATGTTTTAACTTTTTCCAAAAGAAAAATATAATTTTCTTTTATGTTTGGTTATTATTTTCTTAGAGAAAAAGTTTGGAGCTCTATAAATTGAAGACTCCTCTTCTAATACTAAGAACATCTACAATATAGTCGTTTAGAGAGTTTTGTTTAAGGGGAGATTATTCTCTCAATAGAGTTTATGTTTTTTGATATTAGTTTTTGTTGAGCAGCTGGTTATGTGTACAGCTGTTGATTAGTGTTAGTTAGCTATCGATTAGTGTTAGTTAGCTGTCAATTAGTTTTAATTAACACGTGAAGATTAGTTAGAGTTTGTTATTCAGTTAGATAGCTAGTAACTTCTATATAAAGCATTGTAAAGCATCTGTTTCAGTTAAGCAGAATAGTGATAATTCAATCTATACAGAATCTCTTCTTCTCTCTCAATCAGTTTGTTCTTCATCTCCAGCTTATTTAGAATTGCTGGATTTAACATGGTATCAGAGCTATTGGGAACGATTTTGAGGGTTTAATTCTGAAGATTTTACAGTTTTGCTACAACAAAGTTTACAGGAATTAATTCATGGCGATCGAGAATGCATCTGCAGGAGGATCGAGCGGCAGAGCAACAGGAGACGCCATTAATGGAAGCTCAGTCACTCTTGATCATAATCATCCGTTATACTTGAGTTCTTCTGATGTACCAGGAGCTTTATCGATTGGGATTCAATTGACCGGAATGGAGAATTACACAATTTGGAGTCGAGCAATGGAGATCGCACTGCTTGGAAGGAACAAATTGGGATTTGTTGATGGATCTGTGTTGCGCAATGATTTCGAAGGAGAATTGAAGAAGATTTGGGATCGCTGCAACGCTATCGTTATCTCTTGGCTGACATATAACGTGAGTAAAGAACTGCTTAGTGGAATCCTTTATTCCTCCAGTGCACATCAGGTATGGCTTGATCTCAAAGAGAGATTTGATAAGGTCAATGGATCGAGGTTGTATCAGTTGCATAGAAGTATATTTACGCTTACACAAGGAATTTTATCTGTTTCTGCTTATTACACAAAATTGAAAAATTTGTGGGATGAGTATGATTCTATTTTGCCTCCACCTAGCTGTGATTGCTCTAAGTCTAAGGAATATGTGGAACAAATGCAATATCAGCGTTTACTTCAATTCATGATGGGCTTGAATGATAGCTATTCACAAGCAAGAGGTCAAATTCTCATGATGCACGTTTTGCCTAATGTGAACCAAGCCTATGCTTTAGTTGTACAAGATGAATGTCAGAAGGGAATTGCTGGGAATATTAATGAAAGAATTGAGTCATTGGCAATGTATACGAACAGGACAAGTCGACCACAACAATTCAACAATAGGCAAAATCCAAAGAGGAATTATCAGTCCCTTTATTGTGACTTCTGTAACATGAGGGGACATGTTAGGGAAGACTGCAACAAGCTGAAAAAATGTGATCATTGCCAGTCAACTGGACATGTGAAGGAGAATTGCTACTTGCTAATTGGATATCCTGACAATTTCAAAGGAAAGAAGAAGGTTAATGCAGTTATCGGAGGAGGATCAATGCAAAAACAGGACAGTCACTCTTATATGCAACAACAGGACAGTCATTCTCATATGCAGGCTCATATGGACAGGATAACACACACACTTGGTGCACAGAACACACAGGAGCAGTGGCTAGAACTGTTACACAAGTCCTCACCACAGCAGATTCAGCTCATGCTTGAGACATTACAGGGATGTAATCCTCAAAGCAGTGTCAACATGGCAGGTAATTCCAATTCTCATTTGAAGTTGAAGTGGATTATAGATACAGGGGCCTCAGATCACATGATAAACAATCATCATCATTTGGTTAATGAGAACATAGTAAATAGTAGAGGGAAGGTGCAGCTGCCTACAGGAGAATCTGCTGTAGTTTCACACATTGGAAGTGTACAGCTAAATGAATTTGACATGATTAGTGAAGTTCTGTGCATACCCACATTCAAGTTTAACCTATTGTCTGTACACAAACTGACAAAAGAGTTAAACTGTTATGTTTCTTTTTTCCCTACTTACTGTGTTTTTCAGGATCTCTTGTCTGGGAAGGTCAAGGGGATTGGTAAAGTAGAAGATGGATTGTATGTGATGCACTGGCCAGAAATGCAACCAAATGTGAAGAGTCACACAATGTCTGCAGTTAAGGAGGCAACTACAGATCCAGAACTTTGGCACAAGAGATTAGGACATGTTCCTATGGGAGTACTTAGAAGAATAAATGAGTTTAATGCTAGTAGTAGTTTTACTATTGATCATTGTGTTGTTTGTCCACAAGCTAGGCAGACTAGGATTCCATTTTCTCAGAGCAGTACTACAGTAGATGATGTTTTTGACTTGGTGCATATGGATGTATGGGGTCCATATAAAGTAGCTACTCACAATGGAATGAGATACTTTCTCACCCTAGTTGATGATAAGTCTAGGTGGACCTGGACATTCTTGCTTTGTTTGAAGTCTGATGTAATTGTTGTATTGAAACAATTTTTGACTATGATAAAGAATCAGTTTGGAAAGTGTGTTAAGGTGTTCAGATCTGATAATGGAGGTGAATTTTTTAATTCCAGCTGTTGTGAATTATTTGTGTCGCTTGGGATTATTCATCAGAGATCATGCCCACACACTCCACAACAAAATGGAGTTGCCGAAAGGAAGCATAGACATTTATTAGAAACTGCCAGGGCAATCAAATTCCAAAGCAATTTGCCAAATAGGTTCTGGGGAGAGTGTATAGAAGCTGCAACCTATATTATCAATAGGATCCCACTGTCTGTTCTGCAAAACAAGTCACCATATGAAGTATTTTATGGTAAACAGCCTTCTTTGTCACACCTCAGGGTGATAGGTTGTCTTGTTTTTGCTACAAACTTGAACATGAATGATAAATTTGCCCCAAAGGCAAGGAAAGCTGTGTTGCTTGGATATGCTACTAGTCAAAAGGGATATAAGCTATTGGACATTGAATCCAAAATACATTTTGTCAGCAGGGATGTCAAGTTTCATGAGGATGTTTTCCCCTTTCAAACTTCAGGTTCAGGAAAAGACAAAGATCAAGGTGTTTCATTGTCCTATTCACGTATGGAAGATTGTGAGCTTACACCTTGTGTAGTATTCAGAAATACAGTGGATGCCCCTGCAACTGTAACTCCACAGACTGTTGTCACTGACTCTTTTTGTCCTGATTCAGCCATTGAGTCTCAAGATCAAGTACCCTTGGTTTCTTCTCCTGAACCAAGCATTTTAACACCTCAGTTACCTGTTGCTACTAGAAGATCCAATAGACCTGCAAAGCCCCCAATCTGGCATACAGATTACATTCTGTCAAAAAACAAAGCTGCGGGTTATTGCTCCTATCCTATTACAGATGTGTTGGACTACCAAAGCATCACACCTGCCTATAGAAGTTTTGTTACTAAATTTTCACAAGAGAAGGAACCTGCTTCTTATAAGGAGGCTATACAAGATCCTCGATGGATTGCAGCTATGCAAAGTGAGATACAAGCATTAGACGACAATCATACATGGGAGATTACTACCCTGCCTAAGGATAAGAGGGCCATAGGGTGCAAATGGGTGTACAAGATCAAATACAGGGCAGATGGAGAAGTTGATAGGTTCAAAGCAAGGTTGGTAGCCAAGGGTTACAATCAAAAGGAAGGCTTAGACTATCAGGAAACTTTTTCTCCTGTTGTAAAAATGGTGACTGTTCGATCAGTCATAGCCTTAGCAGCTGCACAGCATTGGCAGATACACCAAATGGATGTATTCAATGCTTTTCTTCAAGGAGATTTGACTGAAGAAGTTTACATGGATTTGCCCTTGGGATTTGTCCATCAAAGTGGGAAGGGGACAGGGACAGTATGCAAGCTTACAAAGTCACTTTATGGACTTAAACAGGCAAGCAGACAGTGGAATATCAAACTGACCACAGCATTAGCCAACTCAGGGTTTCAGCAGAGTCATTATGATTATTCTTTGTTCACAAAGCATCAAGAAAAAAGGTTAGTGATGGTACTTGTTTATGTTGATGACCTATTGATAACAGGTAATGATCACAAGTTGATCTTGGAAACAAAGAAGATTCTTCAAGACAACTTTAAGATTAAAGATCTAGGTGAGTTGAGATACTTCTTAGGAATTGAATTTGCTAGAAACAACAATGGGATCCTTATGCATCAAAGAAAGTATTGCCTTGAACTGATTTCAGATATGGGGTTATCTAGTTCAAAGCCTGTAGGTTCTCCTGTTGAGTTGAATCAGAAGCTCACAACTGCAGAATTTGATTTACATTTCCCTCCTACTGATGAGCAGGATGAGTTGTTGAATGAACCTGAAATTTATCAGAGATTGGTTGGAAGATTGCTTTATTTGACAATGACAAGGCCAGACATTGCATTCGCAGTGCAACTACTAAGTCAATTTATGCACAACCCCAAGACATCCCATATGAATGCAGCGTTAAGGGTGGTGAGATATGTTAAACAGTCACCAGGCTTAGGGATACTTATGGCATCTACTGCTGATAATCATCTTACTGCATACTGTGATGCAGATTGGGCATCATGCCCAAACAATAGGAAGTCCATAACCGGATACATGGTTGTGTATGGGAACTCACTAATTTCATGGAAGGCCAAGAAACAGGAGACCATTTCAAGGAGTTCAGCTGAAGCTGAATATAGGAGCTTAGCTTCGACAGTGGCGGAGGTTGTGTGGTTGGTTGGTCTCTTCAAAGAACTAGGGGTTCAAGTGAGGTTGCCAGTACACATACACAGTGACAGCAAATCAGCCATACAGATAGCTGCCAATCCAGTGTTTCATGAACGAACTAAACATATAGATATTGATTGTCATTTCATCAGGGAGAAGGTTCAAATGGGAATAGTTCAACCAGTGTACTTAAATACAACAGAACAACCTGCAGACTTGCTTACTAAAGGACTCACATGTTTGCAGCATAGCTATCTACTTACCAAATGTTTGCAGACTTGATTGTCATTTCATCAGGGAGAAGGTTCAAATGGGAATAGTTCAACCAGTGTACTTAAATACAACAGAACAACCTGCAGACTTGCTTACTAAAGGACTCACATGTTTGCAGCATAGCTATCTACTTACCAAATGTTTGCAGACTTGATTGTCATTTCATCAGGGAGAAGGTTCAAATGGGAATAGTTCAACCAGTGTACTTAAATACAACAGAACAACCTGCAGACTTGCTTACTAAAGGACTCACATGTTTGCAGCATAGCTATCTACTTACCAAATGTTTGCAGACTTGATTGTCATTTCATCAGGGAGAAGGTTCAAATGGGAATAGTTCAACCAGTGTACTTAAATACAACAGAACAACCTGCAGACTTGCTTACTAAAGGACTCACATGTTTGCAGCATAGCTATCTACTTACCAAATGTTTGCAGACTTGATTGTCATTTCATCAGGGAGAAGGTTCAAATGGGAATAGTTCAACCAGTGTACTTAAATACAACAGAACAACCTGCAGACTTGCTTACTAAAGGACTCACATGTTTGCAGCATAGCTATCTACTTACCAAATGTTTGCAGACTTGATTGTCATTTCATCAGGGAGAAGGTTCAAATGGGAATAGTTCAACCAGTGTACTTAAATACAACAGAACAACCTGCAGACTTGCTTACTAAAGGACTCACATGTTTGCAGCATAGCTATCTACTTACCAAATGTTTGCAGACTTGATTGTCATTTCATCAGGGAGAAGGTTCAAATGGGAATAGTTCAACCAGTGTACTTAAATACAACAGAACAACCTGCAGACTTGCTTACTAAAGGACTCACATGTTTGCAGCATAGCTATCTACTTACCAAATGTTTGCAGACTTGATTGTCATTTCATCAGGGAGAAGGTTCAAATGGGAATAGTTCAACCAGTGTACTTAAATACAACAGAACAACCTGCAGACTTGCTTACTAAAGGACTCACATGTTTGCAGCATAGCTATCTACTTACCAAGCTAGGAATGAAGAATGTTTTTCATACACCTAGCTTGAGGGAGGATGTTGAGCAGCTGGTTATGTGTACAGCTGTTGATTAGTGTTAGTTAGCTATCGATTAGTGTTAGTTAGCTGTCAATTAGTTTTAATTAACACGTGAAGATTAGTTAGAGTTTGTTATTCAGTTAGATAGCTAGTAACTTCTATATAAAGCATTGTAAAGCATCTGTTTCAGTTAAGCAGAATAGTGATAATTCAATCTATACAGAATCTCTTCTTCTCTCTCAATCAGTTTGTTCTTCATCTCCAGCTTATTTAGAATTGCTGGATTTAACACATCTTTCTCTTTGCTATTTAGGGGGTTCAAAATATATATATCTACAGAAATACAAAAAATTTACTTTATATAT
>NW_006238936.1:430424-447753 GCF_000226075.1 Solanum tuberosum | reverse complement strand
GACAATCATACATGGGAGATTACTACCCTGCCTAAGGATAAGAGGGCCATAGGGTGCAAATGGGTGTACAAGATCAAATACAGGGCAGATGGAGAAGTTGATAGGTTCAAAGCAAGGTTGGTAGCCAAGGGTTACAATCAAAAGGAAGGCTTAGACTATCAGGAAACTTTTTCTCCTGTTGTAAAAATGGTGACTGTTCGATCAGTCATAGCCTTAGCAGCTGCACAGCATTGGCAGATACACCAAATGGATGTATTCAATGCTTTTCTTCAAGGAGATTTGACTGAAGAAGTTTACATGGATTTGCCCTTGGGATTTGTCCATCAAAGTGGGAAGGGGACAGGGACAGTATGCAAGCTTACAAAGTCACTTTATGGACTTAAACAGGCAAGCAGACAGTGGAATATCAAACTGACCACAGCATTAGCCAACTCAGGGTTTCAGCAGAGTCATTATGATTATTCTTTGTTCACAAAGCATCAAGAAAAAAGGTTAGTGATGGTACTTGTTTATGTTGATGACCTATTGATCACAGGCAATGACCACAAGTTGATCTTGGAAACAAAGAAGATTCTTCAAGACAACTTTAAGATTAAAGATCTAGGTGAGTTGAGATACTTCTTAGGAATTGAATTTGCTAGAAACAACAATGGGATCCTTATGCATCAAAGAAAGTATTGCCTTGAACTGATTTCAGATATGGGGTTATCTAGTTCAAAGCCTGTAGGTTCTCCTGTTGAGTTGAATCAGAAGCTCACAACTGCAGAATTTGATTTACATTTCCCTCCTACTGATGAGCAGGATGAGTTGTTGAATGAACCTGAAATTTATCAGAGATTGGTTGGAAGATTGCTTTATTTGACAATGACAAGGCCAGACATTGCATTCGCAGTGCAACTACTAAGTCAATTTATGCACAACCCCAAGACATCCCATATGAATGCAGCGTTAAGGGTGGTGAGATATGTTAAACAGTCACCAGGCTTAGGGATACTTATGGCATCTACTGCTGATAATCATCTTACTGCATACTGTGATGCAGATTGGGCATCATGCCCAAACAATAGGAAGTCCATAACCGGATACATGGTTGTGTATGGGAACTCACTAATTTCATGGAAGGCCAAGAAACAGGAGACCATTTCAAGGAGTTCAGCTGAAGCTGAATATAGGAGCTTAGCTTCGACAGTGGCGGAGGTTGTGTGGTTGGTTGGTCTCTTCAAAGAACTAGGGGTTCAAGTGAGGTTGCCAGTACACATACACAGTGACAGCAAATCAGCCATACAGATAGCTGCCAATCCAGTGTTTCATGAACGAACTAAACATATAGATATTGATTGTCATTTCATCAGGGAGAAGGTTCAAATGGGAATAGTTCAACCAGTGTACTTAAATACAACAGAACAACCTGCAGACTTGCTTACTAAAGGACTCACATGTTTGCAGCATAGCTATCTACTTACCAAATGTTTGCAGACTTGATTGTCATTTCATCAGGGAGAAGGTTCAAATGGGAATAGTTCAACCAGTGTACTTAAATACAACAGAACAACCTGCAGACTTGCTTACTAAAGGACTCACATGTTTGCAGCATAGCTATCTACTTACCAAATGTTTGCAGACTTGATTGTCATTTCATCAGGGAGAAGGTTCAAATGGGAATAGTTCAACCAGTGTACTTAAATACAACAGAACAACCTGCAGACTTGCTTACTAAAGGACTCACATGTTTGCAGCATAGCTATCTACTTACCAAGCTAGGAATGAAGAATGTTTTTCATACACCTAGCTTGAGGGAGGATGTTGAGCAGCTGGTTATGTGTACAGCTGTTGATTAGTGTTAGTTAGCTATCGATTAGTGTTAGTTAGCTGTCAATTAGTTTTAATTAACACGTGAAGATTAGTTAGAGTTTGTTATTCAGTTAGATAGCTAGTAACTTCTATATAAAGCATTGTAAAGCATCTGTTTCAGTTAAGCAGAATAGTGATAATTCAATCTATACAGAATCTCTTCTTCTCTCTCAATCAGTTTGTTCTTCATCTCCAGCTTATTTAGAATTGCTGGATTTAACAGTTTTCAATACGTAGGTTACTTGACCAAACCATATTAATAATATGCTTTTAGTATATTTTATTTGCAATCTAATTTATCACCAACATAATTTGTAATTATAAGCTTCCGCATGATGCCATGATTCTTTCGAACCCAACAAGTTTGAGCAAGTGACATTAATTAGTCTAGCCCCCCACCCCCCCTCATGTGTGTCTACAAGGAAAACAGCCCTGTATGGCTATGATAATTTTTTATGTTCTTTCGAAAATCAACGTTTGGTCTTGAAAATTCCAAGAAATTGTGTTTGACATTTAGAGAACACCCAAAATCCTGTTTTCACTTCCACTTTATTTTTCTTTTTCAAATTTAACCTATTTTATGTTTTTTATAAACACAACCACAGTCCACATTTAAGTGAAATTCTCACTGTCAATTTGGATTGGCAAACAAGTGTTCTTTCACAAATTATCTCATAAACCAAACACAAACAACACTCATTTTGCATACAAAGAAAACCCTCCAAACCTTATTACCAAAAACATACAAAGAAAACACATGTCATTACAGTGAAAGCAAATTTCACTTAAGATGTTTCTCAAACCATCCCAACATGTCTTGATGAGACTCTTCAGCAGATTTTACATCCAATTCATCTTCATCATTGTACCTCACGGACCAGCCATGTGTAACCCCAGGAAAAATCTTCACAAATGCATCAACCTGCACGAAAAAAGCACCATAAACATCCAATTCATTCTCTGTTGAAACCTGTATTGTTGGTAAACTATGTACTCGAATTCCTACCTCAGGCTTTGCATTTAAGGCCATCTCAAATTGCTTGACAAGCTCAGGTGGAGATCTTCTGTCAATCTCCGCTCCCAATATTGAGATTGGAACCTTAACAGCTGAAACACAACAACAATAGAGACTTACGACTTCACAAATGAAAAGATCAAAATGCTAAATATGAAAAATTAGCCCTGATACTGCATTACATTATGAAATGCGTGCTATAGAAGATGTAGTAGCAAAATCATACCGTGCATATCATCTACAACAACAAATGAAGGATGCAATAGCACTGCAGCTTGGATATAAGCATATTTTGCTAGTTCCACGACTACCTTAGCTGGAACGAATTCAAAGTAATTCTTTAGCAAATTACTTTAACAAAGATGAAAAGAAGTTGTAAGTTGTAACCAGAGCAAGAAGAATGACCTCCCCAACAGAAGCCTGCTGCTCCGATTTTTGTTACACCATTGCTCTTCAAAGCTTCAATAACTGGTTTTGCATCTTCAAATCCTTGATCCTGTAGCAACAATAATACATCAGATAAAAGTGCAAACATGAAATCTGATACTACCTGAGCTATCTATCCATATTAGAAATAGGAACTCACCGGTCCATGATCTATTATCCATACTTCTAAAGGCTTCTCATCATTAGGTATACGGGGATCTCCACGAAGGAAATCAGGGACTACTACATAGAAGCCAGCTGCTGCAACTTTGTCTGCAAGCTTTCTATAATTTTGAAAGCAAAGGATATATATATATCTATCAGTTTGAAGAATATGATCTATCCAAATATAGCTACCTCCAAGTCACAACACATAAACATAGGACGTCATGTAGGATGTTGTGTATCTATTTGTTCAACTTTATATCAGTTTAAGTATGCACATTCAAAATTGGAGGACAGAGATCGATATTAGCTAAGGTCAAATTAAAAGGACACGTTTATTACTGCAATCCTTACCTCAACTTTGGAGCTTCATATCCTGCATATTAACAAAAAAAATAAAGCCAATACTTAGTAGTTCGATACTAAATATTGTTTACAAAAACTTAAAATTAGCAAACAAAAAGGAGAAGTTACCAAAAACATCAGAAACAAGGATTACAGCTTGGGTGGAATCAACAGGACCAGAAAGATAACAGTTGAAGCCTCCAAATTGTTGGACATGACCAGCTCCTCCTCCTCCTCCGCCGCTCAGGTAATTTGGTGGATTTTCACAACACTCAGGACCCGACATAATAATATTAACAATGTTACTTATTATAAAATTAAAGCCAAGTACTAAACTAAAATAACAAGAAAATGTGTATCGATTGAGAGAAATGATCAATTTTTAAGACTATTTATAAGTGTTAAAAACTACTTGGACACAGAGTCTGTAATGACCTCATTTACTTGGGCATCAAAGTGAGCTACAGTGAATAACCACATGAACATCCATCATAATTTTTCAATACCTGCAGATTAAAATAAGTTAAATTTTGTTCATATTTCAAAAGACAATTAGCATCCAATCCGATCCAATGATCAAAATATAATATTCACACAATTCAAAGACAAATTTGCTACTCCCTCTGTCCCAATTTATGTGACACATTTCGAATTTCGAAATTCAAACGAGTCTATCTTTGACCGTAATTTTTTCATATATCTTTTAATTATTTTGAATTATCAATTATTGAGACTTATAGTACTTTTTATGCAGTTTATAAATATATAAATTTCATTTTAAAAAAATTGAAGATTCCATGAGCAAATTCTCAATCAAACTTAAACTGTTTGACTCTCGAAAAACGAAATGTGTCACATAAATTAGGATAGAAAAAATATTATTTTAATGCACGTATAATATAATACTGTTGGGGTCAAAAAAAAAAGATGTTGAAAATCTAGCCGCTTCTTTTCACGTGGCGTCGGATGATAAGTTTTCGACATTTGAAAATAGATTATTTACCTAATTAGTTATTGGCCCAAAAGTAATTACTGTCACTAGTCAATGTATAAAAATATATATTTACTAATTATTTGAACGGACAATTATAAAAAGTAAATAAAGGCTAATTCATTATGTTAATAATGAAACTCAAAAATATTAATTAAAGGTAACTATAAGCTATTTTGTATAGTTCAAAAATCATTTTGGAAAAATTATATAAATACGCATCTTATTTTATCATAATCTCTAAAATTTTCCACCATTTAAAAAATTACAAAAATACTCTCTCGGATACATCCTTATTTCCTCTCGGAAACATTCCTCCCCTCTCGGATACATCCCTATTCCTTTTAGGATACATCCCTTCCATTAAGTAATATACCATTCGCAACTCATGAGCTATGTATCTACAAGTTTTTTTTATGTATCCGAGATACTATAAATTTAAGGAATTTTTATAATTAGAGAAATAAATAATGATAATATAATTTACTCTTAACACTACGAGATTTATGTAATTTTTACATAAATTTAACCATCTAATCTAGTACTTTGACTTCTCGGGCCAAATACTTTATTTTAAGTTATTATTTTTATCAAATTATCAATTTTATTATAAAAATTTACTATCTAATTGACATGCATAATTCTTACTTAATTTTTTTTTCTGATTTGAAAAAGAAGACGCTTTCTCTCTCTCTCTCTCTCTCTCTCAAAATTTTATTATATTATAAACCGGACTAAATTACCGTCACCTCTCACGTCAGATTTTTTGCTTATTTGTTTTATAGTTGACAGCAAGCATATGGTTCTTCTCTAATTTTATATTTATTTATTGATCTTGTATTTATTTAACTCCTTTACTTTATTCTTTTTCTAAAATGCAAAGGGACACCAAATAATTTGTATATTCTTTAATTTTGTTCGTTTTAATTAAAAGATTGTAATATTTTGGTTTTGTGCTAAATTGAATTAGCCAGGTTCATAAAAAACGACAAGGAGAAAGGTGTATAAAGTATAACTTAGTGTGCTTTCTGAATATTCTTTCTTATATTATTAATATACCTCTACGGACTACGATAATAGCCAATATACTGATTTCTCAAAAGCATGATGCACGACGCTTCATTTTTTTTAATGGTCTATTTACTTGTCCTATTTGCTTTAAAAAATTAATTAATTTTTTAAATCATATTCATCTTAATTACTCATGATCCATTAGTATTTTGGACAAAGTTTTAGAGGCTAAAACATTAATTGTTTTGGACGAGGAGTACAATTTTATATTTGAAACCATTTGACTTTAGTTAAACTTCCCATTTTGCATTCAGCAGCAAGTTCTTAATTGTAACTATATAATATATTTAAGATTACAAGTTTCACAAATCGATAACCACACAAATATTATGGTATATAGTATATTTATGATTATAATATCACAAAAAAAAAATCC
This sequence comes from Solanum tuberosum, assembly GCF_000226075.1. Classification (NCBI taxonomy): domain Eukaryota; kingdom Viridiplantae; phylum Streptophyta; class Magnoliopsida; order Solanales; family Solanaceae; genus Solanum; species Solanum tuberosum. Next base: position 441,513 of record NW_006238936.1, on the reverse strand, counting down.
TTTAATCAGCTTCTGAAATTTCTTGTTGGACTATTGAATCACATCTATTGAAAAACAAAAAAATTATCTTATATATTTAGTGTATTTTTTTATCGAGGGGATTCAGATGAAAAACCCTTCCGACCCCCTAATTATGATCTTGCACTTGTCTTGTCTATTACCGTGATTTTGCATAGAGGTAGTAACCTTTATTCATTGTCAATTATCTTTATTTACATTTTTAGTCGATAATCGTGCTTCATAACCACAAAAATTCATGTTTTAATTATTGAATAATAGTAAATAGATTTTATTTAAAATATTATTTGTATCAATTCCTATGAAAGCGGTATTTACACTATACTATCTTTGACTAGCAAAAAAAACCCGGTTAATTTGGTTGAATAAAGGAGAGATATTGTATATGTAGTGCTTGGGTTGTCTAATAATTGCCTTGAAAATGTCATTATTGTAAAGTAGAACCCAACGTGACCTTCATTGATCATATATTTAGGTATTTATACATATACAATTACATAAATAACCCTTAGTAGATACATTAACTAATACCTAACTACCATACTTATCACTCCCTCTCAAGTTGAACCAGGTATAAGGTTCAACTTGCCACGTAAATCACAAAAACGATCTTTCAAGAGAGGCTTGGTAAGAATATCCGCAAGCTGATCATGAGAAGAAATATATTGAACCCGAAGTTCCTTTTTCCTGTACAAGATCTCAAATAGAGTGAAAATCGATCTCCATATGTTTGGTGTGAGAGTGAAACACCGGGTAATTAGCTGTAAGATAGGTTACACTTAAATTATCACACAATGAAAGCAAGGAACCAGAAGAAAGATCAATTTCTTTCAACAATAGACTAATCCATAGAAGTTCACTGGTGGCAGCAGCAAGAGAGCGATATTCAGCCTCAGTAGTAGAGCGCGAGACAAATCGTTGTTTGCGAGAACACCAAGAAATTAAACAAGCGACGAACCTAAGAAAATTGCAAAACAAGTAGTAGACTTCCGATCATCTATACTTCCTCCCAAATCAGCATCACAATATCCTTGTAATTGCTGAGAGTTCTGTTTTGAAAGAGAATACCATGAGAAGAAGTGGATTTTAGACATCTCAATATACGCTTAACTGCTGCCCAATGTTTCTCTGTCGGACTATGCATGAATTGACAAACTTTATTCACCGAGAAGGAAATATCAGGTCTAGTGAAAGTGAGATATTGTAAGCCACCAACAATACTTCGATAAAGACTTTCATCAAGGAATTGAGTGTTGTCACTGTTGTGCAGTTTATTGTCGAGCACATGTGAGTAGAAATAACACTACAAGTTAACATGTTACTACCTTCTAAGAGATCATATATATATTTAGACTGATGTAACAACAACCCATCAGATCGCCATGTAGCTTCAATACCCAAAATGAAGTTAAGCTTGCCCAAGTTCCGCAAGGAGAATCGCATTTCTAACTGTTGAAGCAATAAAGAAACAAGATGCATAGACGTGCACAAGACTATAATGTCATCAACATAGATCAAACAAAATAGTTTTTCAGTGCCCAAGGTTCTAAAAAAGAGTGAAGAATCTGTTTTAAAGCCTTGGAAACTAAGCTCACACAAGGCATCCGTCAAACATTTATTCCATACTCGAGGAGCCTGTTTAAGACCATAAATAGACTTCTCTAGCTTGCATATGTAATTAGGGTGATTAGGATCAACAAAAGCTGGTGGTTGAGCCATGTATACATCCTCCTCTAGCTTACCATGCAAGAATGCGTTAGAGATATCAACTTGATTAACAATCCATCCCTTTGACACGACAATAGAAAGAAATAGTCGAATCGTTGTAGGTTTGACAACAAGACTGAAAGTATCATCAAAGTCAATTCCCGAGAGTTGATGGAAACCCTTGGCAACTAATCTGGCTTTATGTCGTTCAATGGAGCCATCTGGTCTCTTTTTTTTTTGTCTTGAAAACCTATTTACAACCAATGATATTCGTAGCTTGATGAGGTGGAACCAACCTCCAAGTACCAGTTGCAATGAGCGCATTATATTCCGTAGACATAGCAGATCGCCATTCAGGAATTTTAATAGCCTGAGTATAACATGTGGGATCAAGAGCAAGGCTACATGAGGTAAAGAAGGACTGGATACGTTTGGGCTTAAGATTTCCTATTTGCGCTCGTGTAACCAATGGATGATTTTGAATAGGTGTGACTACATCCAATGAAATAGCACCACTAGAATTAGAGTCATCTGGAGAATCAATAACATCACCACCAATCAAATTATCAAGGCCTTGCATTTGTGTATTATGTGGACCAGTACCAAGTGAAACAAGAGAGGCACGTGATGGAGATTGTGCAGGAGAACAGTGCACAGAGAATGGCGAATGAGTTGATGTGGGTTCTTGGATGGCAGGTGGTAGAGGTTGTGATATTAGTGGATGCATATGTGCAGCTGGAACAATATGAGGAGTAGGAATAACAAAAGAGACTTGTTTCAGGCTTAGTAGACGCGACACACACACCATCGATTTCTTGAAAGGGGAATACTTATTCATCAAACAACACATGACGTGAGACAAAAAAATTGTTAGAGACACGATTATAACACTTGTAACCTTTCTGAGTACGACTATAGCCAAGGAAGACGCAGGGAGTTGAACGTGGACTTAATTTATTTTGCGAATGAGAACGAAGCCAAAGATAACATAAGCAACCAAAAACACATAATTGATTGTAATCAGGCTTGTCACCAAACAAAATTTCATATGGAGTTTGATGATTTAACCGAGGAGTGGGCAGACGATTGATAACAAAGACAACTGTTTCAAATGCGTTTGTCCAAAATTTAGAAGGGACATGGGAGTGAAAAAGAAGCGCACGACCAGCTTCAGTTTCATGTCTATGTTTCCTTTCGGCACACATATTCTATTCAGGGGTATATGGATAAGAAACACGTTGTGTTATCCCATGTGTGCGCAAATAGGAAGTCAAGGCTTGAAACTCCCCTCCCCAATCTGCCTGAAATTATTTAACGGAACGACCGAAAAATTTCTCAACCAATAAACGAAATTGATGAAAAATATCAAACATATCAGATTTGTTCTTAATAAAATATATCCAAGAATATTTTCTAAAGTGATCAAAAAAATATAACATAATAACGAAAACTATCATTTGAGATTTCCGGGGCTAGACCCCAAACATCCGAACAAATCAAATCTAAAGGACCACGAGCTGAATATTCAGACACTGAAAAAGGCAACTTATGAATTTTGCTCTTTACACAAGCCTGACACAATGAACTACGTAAACTAATAGAGCTATCAGAACCTAAATTATTACTAGAAACTAAACGATGAACTGTGGAAGGAGAAGCATGGCCAAGCCGAGCATGCCAGTCTCCCAATGTTGCAGAGTATGACTTGACAGGAGACTACAATGGAGACGCTGGAAGGGTATAGTGACCATCTTCATTCGGGCCTTTGAACAACGGAGCCTTCGTTGCCAAATCCTTCACAAGAAAATAGACAGGAAAAAATTCACAAGAAACATTATTAGCCTTAACAAAAGAACGAATATAAATTAAATTTTGCTTAGCGGTAGGGACACACAAAATATTGTTTAAATTGAAAGAGGCTCCTGGAACATGCAAAGAAGAAGAACCAATGTGAGAGATAGGTAATTTAGAACCATTCGGAGTGAATAACGAGGTTGTCAAGATTAGCAGTAAGATGGTGTGTGGTGCCACTGTCCATAAGCCAAGATTGGGAGGGTTGTGAAGAGGTGCTAGCAAGATTAGAAGATGGTTTATTAACACCACGATTAGCATTTTCGGTCCTCGGTGAAGGGCCAACACGAGACACATGTCCGAGTCCTCCACAATTATAACAACTGATGGTAGAATTATCCAGTGGTGCTGCTTGTGTGACTGGATTATTGAACTGGTTGTTTGTGGCAACAGTTTGTACTGAAGTAGAGAACCCATGACCAGGTGGTGATGGAGAAGCAAAGTAGCCACCCCTACCACGTCCTCGGTTGCCATTGCCACGGCCCCAACCCCGCCCTCGCTGAGGTTGAGCCATTCCATAGTGAGCAGTTGGCGCAATTATTGCAGATTCTTCATTCTTGAGTTATCTCTCTTCCGTCTAAAGGAGACCATATAGTGTATCAATAGATACATCAATCTGTGTCGCATCAATAGATCGTGTAAAAGGGCGATAAGACACACCTAAGCCACCTTTAACATACTCAACAAGATCGTCCTCATTAATGGGATGTTGTAAAGCAACAAGTTGATCAGCTATACTCTTAGCTTTCTGAATATACATCTCAATCGAATCAGAACCACGACGAATAGTGTATAACTGATTTTTCAATTCACGATTTTTTTACTTCAATGCCGTAGCATACGCCGAAATCAATTTTTCCCAGGCTGCACGAGACGTCTCAACACCTACTATTTGTGGTAACACACTCTCTGAAACAGAGGCCACAATCCAACTCAAAACTATTTGATCTTGACGTGCCCAATTCTGATACAAAGGATTCAATTGATTTTCACCAAGAAATCTTTTTGGAATTGGTTGAGAGCCATCAAGATGATGCTCTAATCCATAACCACGAATCATAGGCAAAAATTGAGTTCGCCAAAGTAAGAAGTTCGTTGAAGTCAGTTTGATTGAGAGTTGATGCGTAGGGTTAAACGATAGGGATGGTAGCATTGTCGCTGAAGTAACAGACACAATGGCAGCGGCTGAAGTTCTTGGCATACCTAGTTTTTTTTTTTTTTGGCTTCTGATACCATGTAAAGTAGAACCTAGCGTGACCTTCATTGATCATATATTTAGGTATTTATACAAGAGTTTATACATATACAATTACATAAAAAAACCCTTAGTAGATACATTAACTAATACCTAAATACCATACTTATCAATTATAACTCTAATAAGTAAAAAATATGTATGTTGCATGAAGTCTGCTGGCTTAGGAGATCATGAGATCTGATTGCAAACATTTTAAAAAAAAATAATCACCGTACGCGAGTCAGCTTGTGTGCACCTCGATTAATTCACGAGATATATACCAACTTATACCATCAAGGCATCAACAGGTATCAGAAAACTCTGTCACATAGACTGATAGATGAGAAGAAATCGCCTAATAGTTTTTGTCACTACTAAAATTTAAACCTAAAGTATGATAGATAAGAAGAAATCGCCTAATATTTTGTCACTACTAAAATTGAACCTAAAACTTATTGATTCACATCTACTGATCCCCTGTTGTGCTGCACCAATGCCTCTTGGAATCTTTATACTGACATTCTAGGAGACTTCCAAGTAAAAATACTGTTCAACTAAATTTAAAGAGTCACGCTCTTTTGAAAAGTTTTAAAAAGATTTGTTGCATGAATGTTGATTCTCTAATATCACAAAATAGAAGGTGATACGATAAGATATAATGCAATTGAACCAACGACAAGTAACATGTTACCTATTCTTACAAGTGCATAATGTTCACCAGAACGCCCTTAGATTTGAACACATATATGAAAGGGGGTTTGAGAGAAATATGCATCATAAGCTAAAACCATAATCTTGATTTCATCTTTATAACAGCAAATACAGTACTTATTGTGACCTATTTTCACTTCCCTTGAGGAATTATGACAATCTCCTTAGTTTTTTTCACTTGATGAACTTGGTAAACCAGTTTAACATATCTGAGTGAGCCTCTTCTGCTGCTTTGACAGCCGATTCATCCTCAACGTTGTATCGAACTGTCCATCCATGTTCTACCCCTGGAAATATCTTCACAAAGCTTTCAATCTGCACAATTAAGTATCAGTTATACACATGAATCTAATAGTAAACTTGCATATAATGATCTTCTTCTACATGTCTAAATGCTTAAAAGATACAACTTACCTCAGGTTTCGCGGATAAAGCATTGGCTAGTAGCTTTGCTTGGTCAGGAGGGAAAATATGGTCATGTTCAGCTGCTAATATTGCAGTTGGAACTTTTACCTCTGATAAAAAAAACAAGATTATCAGCGCGTAGTCATACAAGTACTATGCAGGACGAGATGAGAAATTAATCAAAGAATGTACCATTTATGTCATCAACTGTAATAGGACCAGGATGCAAGATAACTGCAGCATCAATAGTACTCTCGTATTTCGCCAATTTAGAAACTACCATTCCTGATGAACCAAAATAGACGAAGAACTATGAAAAAACAAGACAATGTATTATAGTTCAGAAGTGAAATACATAATTCATTTTCACCTCCCCAGCAAAAGCCTGCTGCCCCTATCGCGGAAACACCTTTACTCTTCAAAGATTCAACCACTACTTTAGCATCTTCACATCCTTTGTCCTAAAAGAGTTTTAAGAACCAATTCAATGTCTAATACTCTTGAAAAAGAAACTTAACTTACACAAGAGGCATTTCTATTACTCAATTCATTAATATTCCTATTTCCGCGAAGTTAATAGTACTCTTAATAGTTTCAAGTGTTGCAGTCCCTTATATTCTTTGAAATTAAGAAGTTCACAAATCACAACAAGGTAGGGAGGGTACTAACAATGCCATGATCTTTGAACCATGTCTGTAAGTCATGTTTCTCGCGATCCAAAGGTTCACCATAGAAGAAATCAGGAACAACCACCAAGTACCCTGAAGCTGCAACTTTATCTGCTAGCTTCCTGAATTATATTGCACAAACAAAGCACGCCCAATATGTCGAAACTCATTGTCCATGGATAAAGAAAAACCATTTCAACATCAAAAACAACAAAAAACTAGAGCAAACACATAATAACGGATTCAAAATTGTAACCAAGCATCAGTGCATCACCCATTGGTTCTATACCCAGTCATAAGTGGGAAGTTTCTCTGGTCCTTTGGCTATCACTCCATAAATGAAAAATACCAAAATATAAACAAAGATGGATATTGAAGTGTCATGAGGCCTATTGGAAGTCAAACATGTTTTCATCATTAGGATCCCGAGTTACACCACCCGTTGCCTCAAGATCTGGCCTTAAGGTCTTGGGTTGGATGCTTAGGTTCTTTCACATGGAAATCTTGAAAGTAAAAAAGGACTTAATACATGGTCTGCAGTGTGTCAGGATATTCCATTTAGACACTCAAACTAAGCCTTGTTTCAATTGAACGCCTCCAATCCTAATAAAGTGTTCCGATTAGACACTCTCAATTCAAATTTTGAATAAACTTCTGCCAAAAATAAATAGTAGACATAATAAATAGGGTTGAATCAAATCTGAGACAGGGAACTCTGTACTTACCTCAAAAGTGGAGCTTCATATCCTGCAAAAACCAATCACACAGTATAAATAAGAATTAATACTAGCTGATAAACCAAGAAGTTAAAGTTACTATCTTTAATATGTAATTACAACGCCAATGAAGACTTTCAAACTTATTAAGTATATAGTTGATGTTTACCAAATACATCAGATATGAGAAGAATGGCAAGTTTGGAATGAATAGATCCACTAACATAGCTGCTAAGCCCTCCAATCTCTTGTAAATTTCCAATTCCAGAAGCTGAGTTGAGGGTTGGTGGATTCTTCATACATTCTGCTCCTGACATTTTTGCACAAAAAATAGGATTCTTTGCCGATTAGAGGAAATGTCAAAGTTACATTACACATTGGAATGAGACAATACTATATTAATATCATTAATCAACACCAAAGGTCATGGTGCAGTAGTAGTAACTGCTCTTTCGTTCTTAATCACAAGTCTCAGATTCAGTATATAATCGCATTTGTTAGCAGTGGCGGAGCTATAATTTTTAATAAGGGTTCAAAATCTGAAAAACTAAACACATGAACTAACCGATGGGGGTTCGACATCTACTATATATACATAAAAATAATTTTAACCATGTATAAATAGTAATATTTTCCGCCGAAGGGGTTCAGATGACCCCCCTAATAGAAGGCTGGCTCCACCCCTGTTTGTTAGGGTTTCCGACGCAAATTTAAATTTAGTCAAGCTCTAATGTGAGTACCAGACACGGAACAGAATGAAAAATATGAACTTTCAAAGGCATTAGTTTAATTTCTAGTGGTGGGGGACTACGTAACCACTTACGTTAATGATGGCTAAATGATAACTCTCGTCTCTCTTTATCTCAAATTATTTACGGTTTACGTTTTTATAGGCTTCTTTTTTATTATTTTACCTTGAGATATAATCTATTTGATTGAATATTTACTATATTTATTTGTTATCTCAAAGTGTATATAGATTTCATGAATAATTACTATAATTGTACGTAAAATGGGTAAAAAGTTTTTTATTTTATTTTAAAAAATTTAAATAATTTTTTTTTGAGATAACTATTTTTAAAAATTACGATAAATAGAAAACAAATAATATATTTTTTGTGAGGTAAAGCTCTCGAATTTAAGTGAATATTATTGTGGTTTATGTCGCGAATGGACACATCAATGAGTGAAATCACAACGTCTTATTGAACGCAAGCAAGACATAAATAACGAATAGAGAACTAACATCAAAACCATGTTACTTAACAAACCTTCAATATATTTATCTAAAACTGATATTGAGGACATTAGTGTTGCTAATTAATAAAGATTTTGATGAATATATTTATATTTTTAATTTATTATGATGTCATTAATCTAAACAAATTGTGGACTTAGATTATATTGTTTAAACATATTAGAATTGACAAGTATTATAGACGTAATTAATAGAAATAACATTCCATATTATTATTAAAATACGTAGAAACTACATTAAAAGTCAAAAAAATAATTGCATAATGCATTAAACAATACATAAAAACTAGTAATACATAATTTTAAAAAAAGTGCAACTACAATAAACAAAAAATTAACATTACATAAAATCCAATAAATCAAATCAACTATGTAACATTTCCAAAATAAAAACGAGGACAAGAGAATACAAATAAGTCTTAAACTGGAAATATATTCTTAATTTCATTTAATTTTTCTCTCAAAACATCTTTCTCATGTAGAGTTCCCCTTAACAAGGAACTAGGTAGACCTAACATTAGTATGCATAGCAGATCTCACATTATTTGTTGTATAAAGTAGTATATCTTTTTCAACAATGGACTTCTCTTTATCAAACAATTTTCAAGAGTTCCTAGTGTCTTGATCCTAGGATGATCTACACAATAACAAATATCATATAGTATAAAAAAAATTGACGTTCCAAACACTTGAAACATGAATTATCTTCTAGTACAATATAAAAAACGAGAGAAAATTTAAGAAAAAACAAGATGAACTAGGGCAAAAATGGGGTATGCCCTAGTTTTAAGAATTCCTAATTGTTAACGGACGTTACAATGAAGCCGTTTAAGCAGATGAAATAGTGCTTTTAATTAAACTTTAATTTTACAAATTATTTCAATCTTTTTTTTCACACATCATTTAAATTTCGAACTCTTCAAACGACGGCGTACACAATTATTTTATGGCATAACGAATGGATACATCGAGAGAACATGATATTCCACATAATAAAAAGGAAGAATTTACGGGAAAAAAGCATAGTCGTTTACAACAAATTTTAAAGTGACAAAAAATAAATTGAAATCATAAAAAGATGAAGAAACAAGAATATTTTATTGATTAATCAATACGGGGTACAATTCTCCTTGATTCTTCTCTCATATTTATCCATGGTCGTAAAAAAAGACAAAAAAAAAAAGAAAAAAAATGATTTGAATTTGATGAATATTCATGAATTTATGAAATATTTGAGATGTCTTTAATAATATTCATAATATATGCCTGAACTACTGGTCGTATTTTATCAAACTAAGATGATTTGAAATTGATAAATATTCATGAATTTATGAAATATTTAAAATGTTTTTTAATAATATTCATTATATATGTATGAACTACCGTAGGGTGAGTAGCCTCCTAAAATTCTAATTGAAATTGAGCATAGATGGTAGTCCCTGTTAAAATTAAACACGTGTTATAGAATCACATAAAATTTCAATTTCTGCGGGACAGTATTTGAAGTAACTACCAAAACCTGTCGATTTATAAAATATTGCGGGAGGGTTTTGTTTGTCTTTTCTTCATAAGCCAAGAAAAAACCTTTAAATTTCACATTTAAACTTGTTTAGTTTATCGTAAAAGAGTGGTAAAGATACGAAATTTGGATAAGAGTAAGAGGGGAAGTTAGAAAAAAATGGGTTCTTTGAAAAATGGAACAGAAAGTGTGTTGCAAGAAGAAGAAGAAGAACCAATCTTGAAAGAACAATCCCAAAAATACTGCACCTTTCCTATTAGATACCCACAACTTTGGGAAATGTACAAGAAAGCAGTAGCCAGTTTCTGGGCTGGTAATCCCTATATTTTTTGTCCTTGCTTTTTTCATGAGTTAGTTATGCAAAATTGTGTTACTTATTTGTTCATCATGTGCTTTGTTTTCCTGCAAAGTTTGTTGCTTTATATGGTTTTCTTGGCTGGTATTGTGTTGTTTGTTTCCCCCTTTTGTGTGTGTGTGTTTGTTAATGTTGGAATTTGGTTGAATTATTTGTATGTAACTGAATTGATTATGCAAATTTGTGTTTGTTTAGTTGTTCATGTCACTTACACCTATTTGTTTGTTTATGATGAGTTGGTGACTTTTTCCTGTAAAGTTTGCTCTGCATAAATGGTTCCTCTGCTGATAATGTGTATATTTGAAGTTCCAATATTTTTTCAAAAAAATTGTTCCTTTATTTGTTTTCCCATGTTTTTCACTGTCAGTGTTGAAATTTAGTTGCATTATTCATCTATATTCTGAGTTGGGCATGTGAATTGTGAATTTTTTGATGTGTTTGGTATGAAGGAAAATGTTCTCCATGGAAAATGATTTACTAGAAAATGTTTTCTTGGAAAACAAGTGGGTTTCTTATTTATTTTCTAGTGTTTGGTAAGTAAGCAAGCAAATATTATCCCAAGGGCATTTATATATTATCCAACAAAACACTATGGAGGCAAGATGATATGGGGAGTGGGGGTTCCAGGGTGGTGGGGGTTGGGGG
>NW_006238936.1:393390-428079 GCF_000226075.1 Solanum tuberosum | reverse complement strand
GATGGTGGTTGGGGAGATTGGGTGGGTGGGAGGAGACAATAAATTTAGAATGTCACTTATGCAACTTGTTTTCCCCATTTTTGTTAGGAGTCATTTTCCTCATTTTTAAGGAACTTGTTTTCCTAGAGAAAATATTTTCCAAACATGGGAAAATTAGAAAACATTTTCTCCATACCAAACACACCTTCGTGTCACTTATTTGTTAATGAAAGGCTTTTTTCCACTGAAATCTGCTGCTTTTAATCTATGTTGTTTTCTTATGATGTGTTTTATCTTTACTGTTTGCTGCTTTTATGCGTTTAATCTATAGTTCAGAGTTTTTCTTTAAAATTTGACATTATTCGTTTATATTTTTATTTGGCTATGCAAATTGTGTTTATTTAGAGTTTCATTACACTTACTTGTTTATGGTGGGGTTTCTTTCCTTCCTAAAGTTTGCTTCTTTTTTAGGAGTTTCTTGAAGTTTAGAGTTCTTTTTTTTCCTGTAACGTTTCCTTATTGTCTGTCATTTGAGTTTAATTAGCAAATTATGTTTATTTACTTCTTCAAGTCACTTATTTGCTTATGATGAATTTTTCTTCTAATGTTTGCTGCTTTACATGAGTGCTTGTTCTTTCCTGAAGAAAGATTTTGTTATATCTCGTTTTTCGGCAGTGTTAAGGGTTTAAAGCTATTTATATGTTCAAGCGTAATTTTTGATAAATTAGGCGCCGGAAGCGGGACAATATGTAGGATGTTGGCAACCTTTTCTGTGGTGGGGCTGTCTGCTCCAGACCCTAATTGTCGATGCTTTTTTGGAAATTTATATGCCTGATTTAGAAGTTGGTGAAAGCATTGACTATTGGAAGTTAGTTACACACCTAGAGTCTACTGCTGAATGACCCAGGTGTAGCTCGCAAGCAAAGAGTGTAGAATTCATTTGAGAGAGCTTTTGATAACCTAGAAATCCCCTGTGATATAGGTGGTCCAGCCTCAGTTGGCGCAAAGGTTCACTATGGGGAGTATGGTCCTGCCCCTCTACCCTCCTTGCACTTAACTACTGAGCCTTATTCTTTGGTAGGCTTCGAACTTGTGACATGCACTTATCGTACATCCCACATTGTACCTCCTTACCGGTTGAACCAAAGCCTTGAGGACATTTGTTCGAGAGAATATGATGTCCTTGCAAATGGTTCAGATTCTCTAAAGAATTAAGAAGACAAATAGGATCAAATAAGACGTTCACATGACATAGGTGAAGAAGAGAAGTTTGGCAAGCTAAAAAAATCCAGGGAATAGCTAGTTATTGTTAAAATACAGCTAAGTGGTAACATGATGTAGAAAATGTGTCACATAAACACCTCAATAGTACCATCCCTCCCTCTAAGAGAAGACAAAGGCAATTATAAGCGTGATGAACCCCTATTTATTGAGATAATAAGAGAAATGCCTGAACCAAAATATTTTATTGCTTTGGGAGCCTGCACAACTATAGGCAGGATGTATGGTCTTATAGTATTGTTCGGTGAGTCAATAAGCTAATTCCTGTAGATGTATATTTTCCAGTAAATAAAATGGAAATATAGAATTTTTTTTAAACAAGAACAATTGAATTCTGCAAATAGGTCGATGGGGAAAATCAAATTCCCCACCTTGTAATGGAATTGATGTTTATTCTTTTGCAAAGGCCCGAGCAATCCACTGTTTGTTCAATTCTGTTGCTCTTTTGTTGTTGAATGTGTTAAGAATTAGCTCTCTGTTTCCCACTTTTTATGTTTGATGTAAAAGGGGGGCCTGGACCAATAAAGCTTGCCATAGTCTTGTTGAAAAGCTAGACCTCTGACTCTCTGAACCATCCTAATATCAGGAATAAAAATACACATGCTTATGCATATATTAATGTCCTTCAAGAAGGCTGTGAGGGGGTATAGCTGAAGAAGTGGCAAGACTTTTCAGTTTGGGTGTAAGGGATTTCTATTTTCTTCAGAGGTCCAGAATTGATTGCTTTGAAATTTCCAGAACTGAACCTCATGTTCTGCTGAAGAAGTGGTTTAACTTTCCAAACTAAATGATATTTGACTCGTTATGAGCACAAAAGTTGTAATTCTGGCCCGCCTCCCCAGTGACGGATTATGCATTTTCTTGGTTGGCAAAATTAAATGTAACCGTAATGGATAAAACTAGGAATGACGGTAGGCAATTGAATCAATCAAGGGGAATTTTGCTCTGATATTTAGGGAGATCAATTTTGCCTAATTTTTTTAATTTATTTTTTCATTTTGAAACTAGTCATGCTAGAAGTTCATGTTGTTGCTTGTGAAGTGGTAAATGTTGCTTTAAGTTACTTTTGTAGCTTTTCGGAACTTCACTGGATTGTTATCTCATCCTTTGCATTAGTTTTAAAGCTTGTATTCTGCTTGCTAATTACTAGATGGCAGTGGTGTGGTCTATCATCAATGTGTCTTCTGCTGATAAATAGTTTGCTTATTACTGCATATTTATACATTTGGCTTCTTCTGTAGCTGTACCATGTACTGATCTAACATCTGCTTCTTCTCTCTCCAATATATGTGGTACAGTTGAGGAGGTTGACCTCTCTCTGGATATTCAGCATTGGGAAGCCTTATCTGAATCTGAAAAGCACTTCCTCAGTCATGTTTTGGCATTTTTTGCCGCATCAGATGGAATTGTTTTGGAAAATTTGGCTGCTAGGTTTCTGAATGATGTGCAAATTCAAGAGGTGAATTGGCTGAGCTCTTCTGCATATCTCTAATCTTAAATTAAAAAAGATCAGAGTAATGCTCCTCCATGTTGAATAATTGTCTGTTTCAAATGGTTTCCTTTATCTCAGTGTCCTTGTTTTTCATGAACTTTACAGTTTAGTACTCACGAATAATTATATGAATAACACATGGTATTATTAGTCAGTTGTTTTTTGAATAAAGATCTAATATTGTAGGAATAACACTTCAGAAATGTTTTGGTTGGTTCTCCACTGCTAGCTCTTCCACTTCTCACTAACTGAAATGAAATAGGATAGTTGAAGCACCATACAGAAAGATGACCTTCAGCGCCTAAAATTATTATAGGGGATATCACATTCAGTTAAACCTGAAAACTTGGTGTTATAGGGAAAGAGGGTATTTGTATTAATCTGCTTATTGTTCTTGTCCCTTGATTAATGCATATCAATATCACTGGCTGATCCGAGTAGTTGCCCATAATATGCGAGTGATTTTGATTGTCAGACAGCTATTGATGCATTTTCTCCAATATTTAGAATTCCTTATTATGGAATTTGTAAGAAACATTTCTCATTCGAGCACCTATCTTTCAAAAATCGTCTGATAATAGGTAATGTTTGGAGGGTAGGAAGCAATATTTTAGGTGTTTTGCCTATACGGTTTCTGTAAGATGGTTTTATTTTACAGACAAATCATTCTTCTTTCTGCAGGCACGCGCATTTTATGGTTTTCAAATTGCAATGGAAAATATTCACTCGGGTAGAGCTTTCTAACTATGTGTGTGTGGTCAACATGTTTTTTCCTTGTCTTAGTAACTTTTTTATCCTCTCATAAGTAAGGGGTTCGTGGTATGTACTCTTTTGATCTCTGATTAGAGCTTCTCCACTTACTTATAGAGATGTACAGCTTGCTTCTGGAGGCTTTTATCAAGGACTCAAGGCAGAAAAATAAACTTTTTAATGCAATTGACAGCATTCCTTGTGTCTCAAAAAAGGCCAAGTGGGCTTTGAATTGGATACAGAGGTAACGGTTCATCTTTTGCTATGCATGGTTGTAACATTGCTGCACTTAATGAAAATACTTAAAGACCCTCAATATAAGTTAGCAATATGAGAAACAACTAATTTTTCTTAACTATCTGGGACATAGTACCTTATCAAAAGGGAAAAAAACTATTTGGGACATGGTACCATTGTTTCGCCTTCATTCCCAAGCAATGCTCATCTTTCATTTGTAGTATTTATATGAACTAATGACTGAAATACTTCTTGTTAATAGTTCTACTGATCCAATAGCCGTATTTGCTGCTTTCTTTATTATTTTCCTTGATTTTGTCGGGAGGTTGTTTGATAGATTTATATTATTTAGACTTTCAGCTTCTGAAGCTATGCTTATGCAAAAATGACACTGCTATATGCCATTTCAATCTTTAGAAATCTAGAATTGATGATGCTGACCAACATCGACCTTATTAACTGTGCATCTTTTACTTTCTTCGTGCAGTTCCAGCTCATTTGCTGAGAGGCTCGTAGCTTTTGCATGTGTTGAAGGAATTTTCTTTTCAGGAAGGTATGCTGCTAACTCATTATTTAGTCTGCACGATTCCACTAAGACTGATTATATCTGTTTCTTACTAGTAGTATTGAAGATTAACATTACATGCTGTAACTTATTTTGTTCACAGCTTTTGTGCTATCTTTTGGCTGAAAAAGAGAGGGTTGATGCCAGGATTGGCTTACTCAAATGAGCTCATTTCTAGGGATGAGGGTCTCCACCGTGACTTTGCTTGCCTTCTATATAGGTAGAATATGTCAAGATGTCATTATCTACTTAGGTAGAAGTGTTTCAACTAATACACATTACCCATCCCCCACAAATCCTCTCTCTTTTATTTCTCTCTTCTCAGTAATAGTGGGGAGGGAATGGCTTGATGGACATAACCTGATGTGATTTAACTAATCTCTGTTGTCCAGTATTATGCGAAATCAATTGACTAGGCAAAAGGTTCATCAAATTGTGCATGAAGCTGTTGAAATTGAAACTGAATTTGTCTGTGATGCCCTTCCCTGTGCATTGATTGGCATGAATGCAGAACTAATGAGTCGGTACATAAAGTTTGTTGCTGATCACCTCCTGGTACTAAATCACTTCACACTTTTTGTTTGAGGATGGATGTAATTTATCTCTTTCCGTGAACTAACAAGTTTGTTAATCTTTACTTCAGGTTGCCTTAGGGTACGACAAGAAGTATAATGTTGAAAACCCTTTTGATTGGATGGAACTTATTTCTCTTCAGTAAGTGTCATTGCATACAAAGTTGGTTCTGATTTTGTTTTGCAGAAATTATGCATCATCTTTAGAAATATACAATACATGTAGTGGCTGGAAAAATTTAGATAGGATCCGTGAAGTGATTAAGCAAATCGATGTTTTAACTAAATATGATTATCTGGACGCCACCTTCTTTACTGGGGCCTATGGACTAGTTTTTTCTTCTTTCTTTATGACCGAGAAATCCATCTGGGGCCAACCTTAGCGTCAAGAGCAGCCTTCAAAGCTCGGGGATAATGGGCCTGTCCCTCTACCTTTCTCCATTTAAATACCAGACTCAGTTCACATGTCATAGGTCTCGAACCTGTGATCTCAGTCCCAAGTCCCTCGACCTTTGCCACTTGAGACTTAGCCCTAAGGGCTAGTACTATTTCCTTCATGATATAATTTGATAGCATATTTATAGTTTCTAATTTGGACTATGACTGTGCAGGGGCAAAACCAACTTCTTTGAGAGAAGAGTTGGTGACTATCAGAAGGCTTCTGTGATGTCAAGCTTGCACGATAATGGCAAGAATTTTGAGTTCAAACTGGATGAAGACTTCTAGAGTTTTTTTTCTCTAGCATCACCTTGATGCTGAAAGATGGCATTTTTTTTTGTGGTATTATTCATTAAAGATCATACTCTGTTAATAGTCCATACCTTTTTCTGATCACTTTTAGAAGAGCAATTGATTGCCTTCATGTGAAGAAAAAGTAGGTGTGTTTGTCAAACATGATGATTTTGGTAGTGAATGAGTATTGAGTAGACTTTGAAAACTATGTGAAACTAATTGGCCGTACACTTGTTGCCAAGTAGGGGTAAAGGTATTGAAAATCATCTTTAGGTGGATTGGTTTAATCACCATTTGTTTTCACTTCATGTCCACTTTTAGTTATTGCTTTTTATCCATATCATCATAAATATTCCTTTCCTTCAGACAAGATATGGGTCAGGGGAAGTGACATGGAATTTTGTTTTTTCCCCTCATTTTAACCTTGGTGTGATTGATTGTGCTATAGACTATTCACATATCAGTGTGGTTTCCATTTTTGTAACTTAAGCTAGTACAGTGGTACTATTTGTTTTGTGTATTCACATTTTTTACAGTGGAAGGTGTTTTATGTCAAACATCATTGTAACAATGTGTTTAGATTTTTTGAAGCTTTAAGGTGACCTACCACAAGGGCAACCATGACATAATAATGAATGAAGTGAGTACAAATCTTAAAGATCAAGATTCAAATCCTAGCCGAGAAAAATAATTGAATAAACACTACTTTATTTTATTCCATGCTTATGGAGTTTTAAAAAGGTGATGTAGATCTATTCTTAAACCGTGTGCGAGTGTCACTGTAAATCATTTCATTAAAAACAGTAGTTAAAATCTTCAAGTTCTAGGAGAAATGTAAAAAGACTTGGTTGCCACAAGGCCACATCCTATGAGAAATGCCATTCTGGTCCACAACTTTGCCACTATATTTGCACATCCATGATCCATCATTATCTTCTGAAGACATATTTCAGAAAGAAAGGAAAATAGTTCCATGCTTCATCCCACTTGTCAACAGTCTGAATCATCACTTGTGCACACTCCACATGCTACAAAAATTTAAAAAACAAGAATAAAAAAGAGTTGGTGATTTGAGATAATGCAAGAATCATCCCTCCCACCAACCATTATTTTCCGAAAGAATACAATATGTATAGAGAGTGGGTGGGGGATGGGAACAGTGGCGGAGCCAGAACTTTGACTAAGGGGTGTCAAACTATAAAGAAGTAAATCGTGTAGAAGTTAAAGAGTGTCAATATGTAATATATATATACATAGAAAAATATTTTTACTCTAGCTACACAATGTAATTTTCCGACGATGAGTTAGTCAGATTATCTTGACATACACTCCCTTTGTTTATTAATTTATGTGATGTTGTTTGATTTAACACAAAATTTAAGAAAAAAATGAAAACATTTTGATCTAAAATAAGTCATAAATATGATATTATTTTAAAATCGACTAAAAAGAAAAATATGTCACGTAAATCTAGAAAGAAAGTAAGTATGAAAATTATTTACATTATTCATGTGACCAAAAATGATAATCTTGGTAGAAAGATTTTGGGAGGAGTGGGGGTGTATAGAATCAAGAGATGGCCCCACATGGAGTGTTTCAACTTTGAAGCTACCCCTCCTTTTTAACCAGAAAATTATACACTAAAGTACAGACATAGAGAGATAAAGACACCATTTTTTTTATTTATTGAAATGAATTCCTAATCTCTTTGAGACAAAGACACAATAACAGATTATTGTTTGTTTACCTTTTTATCTTTATATTTTAGGGAGACATAACACCATATTTCTGACATATCCAGTTGTTAGTTGTCCTAAACAAACCCTATTTCATAAACATTAAATTAAGTCAATCCAACATCTAATTAACAAATTCAATTAATTACCAACAAACCCAAAAAAATAATAATCTAACAACACATGAGAAGTCCAACTTAATTATTTGTGAATATTAAAGTTAAACATCTCCATCTAAGCTTATATTATGATTATGATTATGATTATTATTACTCTAACACTTAGCATGTGCAAACTATAATGACTTCCTAAACAAAATATCTAACTGCATAATTGATGGTCTTTTTTACTTTTAACCTTTTCTTAAATTTCAACTTAGAAGCCAAAACATAGCTTCTATTTTTGAGAAAAACACTAAACAACAAACTGCCAAAAATACTAACTTTTTTGAAAAAAAAAACATTTAAAAAAAAGAAGTGAAATAGAGTAAAAGAGAAAGAAAGAGGTAAACTTTGGAACTTGGCAAATATGTTCTAAAATAGTTTCTACCCACCAAGGATAAGGCTACATGCATACATTATATTACTTTCTCCGTTCCTTTTCACTTGTCATTATTATCTTTTTCAGAGTCAAACAATAAGAAAAAAATTATAATTTATAGTATTTTCAATTTAGTTTTTGAACATGTAGATTCAAATTTTAAAATATCAAATTAATTCTCGAAAAGTAAAATACGAAAATTATTTTGAAACAGAGAAAGTATATCCATATTTGCCCTCATTAGGAAAAAAAAGTGGGGATGGAAAAGTAGGGTTTTCATACCTAAAGCAACATGATCACTAGCAGGCCAAACTTTGATAGGGATGTCACCATGTCATCTTCTCTACCTACTCCAAACCACTATCAAATTTATATAATTTTATTTTTATGTCCAAATGTTTTTTTTGTAAGGAATCAATGCAAGAGAGAGCAAAGTTGGTGAGAAACAAAGTTAATTATAGTTCACGCGTAATTTTAACTTTATGAGTTTTAAATTTTATAATGATGATTTTAATTAATTTTAAATTTTAATATTTTTATTTATTTAATGAATATATTAATAAAAATATACAATTCAAATAAAATTTACTAAGTTCAACTAAATTCACATGCAGGCTACTAGCTTCGCTCTTGAATATCTAGCTATAACACGGTAGAATTAAATAGACACGATACGTTAAGCTTTAGTTATATAATAGGAGATTCGAAAACGGGTGGTCTGTTATGCATAATTTATCTGTTTTAATCATGTGACATCGATACAATTTTTACTATTAACCTAAGAATATTAAAATTACTAGTCAACAAGTGATTGGTTATCATTATGGTTTAAATAGTACTTATTCCATTTATAATTAGACATTGTTCCTAGCTGTTACTTTCTTTTTTTTCCACACGTTTGAAGTTTTGATTAAATCTGAATAGTGTATTACGGGATTTATTCGGAAGTGACACTTCCAATAAAATTTCATATTCAGGGTTCGAACTCTAAACATCTAATTAAGTGGAAAATCAGAGGCAAATCCAAAAATTAAAAATTTTGAATGCACCAATATTAAGCTAAAAAAGAAGTTCTACTTGGGATAGAACCTTGGTCACATGACTCACATGGCTGTGTGTTTAAACATGTACCAGTGGTAGAAAGCTTTCCATGAGCCATTGCTAATTATATTTAGTTTCTACCACTATACATGATTTTTTAGAAGTTAACGAATACACTTACACCCCTAAATATATACAGAAGTCCGCTTCGATATTAAAGAGTCTCACCAGTAAACCACAACTCATATCGATTACTAGCTACTACTTGTTTGATACATACCTAGTTTTCTGTCAGATTTCTGTGGAGTGGGCCATGGGATTTGGTGCACTACATATATAGTGCACAAATCTATGACTTTTTCCTGTTTTTTGCTCTTTCACTTTTCTTCTTAATTTGTCATAAATCAAAAGGAAGAAGAAGACAACTTTAAATGTTAATTTGCACTATATTTGATTTTTGGCTAGTCATGTGTTTGGATTAGCAACTAAAAGATGCTGGTAATAAATCTTTAAATTAATCTTCTTTAGTTTTAACTTAACTAACTACTCTTTTATCCATATGGGGGAGGTTGCATTTAGATCCATTGACAAGTAGAGGTTCTTTCTGAATGGTGAATATCATATTAATTTATTCAGATTTTAAATTAGTAAAATCAAATTAAATATAATATAATATACATTTATCGATTAGATTGTTATTGATTTCAATTGTGATTTGATTTGTTTTAGTTATACGATTATTAATCATACACAGAAATAAAAGAAATGATTCATTCAAAAAAAGAAAGAAAAAAAAACAAATTTATTCAAAGGGAAAATAAGTATCATTTTAGACTTTATACTTCTTATACTAGAATTCAATTATGTTTAACTTTTTGCTTATATTGTTAGCTAATCCAATATACTAAACAACAAGAACTTACTGAATAATGCACAAGCTATCGATTAATCGATATTATATTGCCACACAAATAAAAGACACATCATATCTTACTCTTTTTTATTAGAATGTTGCATTATTTTGCAGCACATCATGTATATATAATTATAAAAAGTATGTATATAATTTATCGATCCAGTGATTTTTTATTTTTTTTGCTTTCTCGATTTTTAAATCAATTTATTTAATCGATTTAATAAAAACAATATTTCATCCCCCCCCCCAATTAAAGAAAACAAATTGAGAAGGATCAACATCAAATTTAGTAGCAGATAGCTTTCTCGATTTTTAAATCAATTTATTTAATCGATTTAATAAAAACAATATTTCATCCCCCCCAATTAAAGAAAACAAATTGAGAAGGATCAACATCAAATTTAGTAGCAGATATCTTTTAATTCTGCACCTGGTAATAAATACAATTAAAACACTTCTATTACAATTACTAATTTGTAATTTTTAGTAGATTAGTTCCAATTAAAGAAAACAAATTGAGAAGGATCAACATCAAATTTAGTAGCATATATAAATAGCTTTTAATTCTGCACCTGGTAATAATACAATTAAACACTTTTATTACAATTACTAATTTGTATTTTGTGATAGTTCCAATTAAAGAAAACAACTTGAGAAGGATCAACATCAAATTTAGTAGCATATATAAATAGCTTTTAATTCTGCACCTGGTAATAAATACAATTAAAACACTTCTATTACAATTACTAATTTGTATTTTGTGATAGTTCCAATTAAAGAAAACAACTTGAGAAGGATCAACATCAAATTTAGTAGCATATATAAATAGCTTTTAATTCTGCACCTGGTAATAAATACAATTAAAACACTTTTATTACAATTACTAATTTGTATTTTGTGATAGTTGAAAAGGCTCTTTCACATCTTAATCTAGATCCTAAAATGTACATTGAATCAGACACTGAGATAAGATTGATAATGCCCATTTTATACACACTAAAAACAACTAAAATGACATTAGGTCACTTTCACCTTCAAAAATCCATACAAAAATTTAAGTTTTGTGCATTGACGTAGCGTAAAATATATTTATACAGTTAAATAATACATAATTGTATATTTAGTTGATATTAAAAAAAAGAATGAAAATAATTTTTCAAAGTCGGCCATATTCCATTACAAACTATTTAAAAAAAAAAAAGAATCTACTTTCAAAATCTACCGCTAGACGGGAGCTTAAATCATCTATCAAATAATTAATTTCTTGATAATTTGATAAATATCATTGAGATTCACTTAATACTCGCTCCGTTCCTTTTTAGTTGTCATGTATATTAAAAATACTTGTTTCAAAATAATTGTCAATTTAAACAATCAAGAGAGAATTAATTATCTTTTTTCAACCTTACCATTAACAAGGAATATATTGATCAAACAATACGCTTTATTAATTTTTTTCTTAGGAATTATACCAACCTTTATTATGACAACTAAAAAAAAGAAGGGAGAGTAACACTGAAACAAAACAATATACAATTAAAAGAGAGGAGGTTGAACTAATATTCTTCATATTTTAACAACTTCATTGAGTTTGACATTCACATTTTCTAACCAACCACATCTCACCTACATATTTTAACTCTATCCACTTGTCTATTAACCAAAAATAGAGCCAAAAAAAAAGGGAAAAAAGAAGAAGAACAAGAACCCCTATCTATAGCCATGCCAAAACCTGCCTCTTATCTTACAAAGTAGAGTTTCAAGAAAATCTCAAAAAACCTTTTTAATTTGTTGTAGAGCAAAGAGTGATGTCATAATGGAGGTATCTGCGGAGTGTAATCTTTGGGACAGTGTTTTGGAGATAACTAAGGTAGCCCAAGAAAAGGGTGGTGATCCATTGGTGTGGGCAATTCAAGTTTCTTCATGTCTTATTTCATCAGGGGTGTCTTTGCCCTCTTTTGAGTTAGCCAATTTCTTGGTATCTAACATTTGTTGGGAAAACAATTTGCCTATAGCATGGAAGTTCTTGGAAAAGGCTTTGGTTCTCAAGATTGTCTCACCCATCATTGTTTTTCCTCTGCTTTCCAGCAGGTTTGTTCCCAATTTGTTGATTCTTGAGTGCATTTCTATAAAGATTGAATCTTTAGCTTTCTTGGGTTGTTTATTTGAAGAAATGTATTGTTTTAACAAATGTACCAAGGTCAATATAGGTTTTTGAGAAGCTTTGTTTGATGATGAGTCCTGTTGTCGGAGCCAGGATTTTCATTAAGGGTTCAAAATATGAAAAGTAAACACAAAGAAGCCAAAGGTGTTTCAACATCTACTATATATACCTAAAAAATAATTTAAACCATGTTAAAACAGTGTAATTTCCCCCTAAGGAAGGTTCTGATGAGCCCCTTGTCCCTACCTGAATCCTCTGGCCCTGCTGTTGTTAATGTAAACTTGTGTCTGTTTACTTGTGTTGTGTGTTGCTTCTAGTTATTCATAAGTGTATTTAATGTATGACAAAATGGGGAAAATACAATCTTTAGTTGATGTGAATTTAGATGCTTAAACGTGTGCCTTCATTATTGTAATGTACTATTTGTCAGTTTGTATCAAAATTTCTATTTGTTCTCTCTTTCTACTGAAGAAAAAATCATTTTCCTAGGTCTTTGGCATAATCTTGTTGACTATTTTGGTCTGGATCTTTACGTTCTGAAAGTAACTTAACCATGTTTTGAGTTTTTCCAGAGTGTAGTATTAACAATAACGAGCTTGCAATTGGTTTACAGCTTCCTTTTGCTTCCTTTATGTTGTTGTTTTAAACTATGTGCAAGCTTCCAAACCACCTCTCTGCTGTGGATCACGAGTTGAAATGAAATGAATACTTATGGGGATTTTAATGGACATTTTACAGTATTTATCTTTTACTTGTCCAGGTGCTTCAGTTCTAAATATCTTGTTTTAATCTTTCATCTTTTAGTATGTCTTACATGCAACTTAGAAACAAATTTTGGCCTTAAATATGTGTTTATGATGTTTTGTTGGCATTATAGAGTTGCCGTCACGGCACTTTTGATATCTTCATCATAATCCAGCTTCTTGTTTTCTCTTTTTGTTTGTGTGTGTTTGTATCTTAGCTCTTACATTCACTTGTCTTTAATTTTTACAGGGTAATCCAAAATCGGCATCTGAGGCCGGCGGCATTTAGGCTCTACATGGAACTCATGAGAAGACATATTTTCACTCTTAAAATCCATGTAAACATGCAAAGTTATCAGAAGTGAGTGGTTCTGTTAATGGCTCTTTGTGTCACATTCTTTTTAATGTTAGTATTTGCCATCCAAAACCTATGGCTCGTTCGCTCCATATGCTAATCCACTACTTTGGGATCTTTTGGCTTGGTAAGATTCAGAATGTTTACTTAAGAGGAAAGCCTAGGCAAGTTAGTTTAAGGCATGCCAGATGATATCAGAGACTTCTCATAGATCATAAAAACTAGACAACTTTTATTGTAGAGATTAAGAATATTTCAAGAGCAGGGAAAAGAATGATTGTTTTTTTTTTTTGAAATTGTAGATTAAACCAATTGTATTTGCTTACATTTCACAAACTAGATGGTATGTATATTGGGCAATGTTGATTCTTGGGTATGTGAGGGATTTAGGTCTTGAGGTGACTTTGAATTTACCTTCTATGGTAGAATCTTCCATAAGCCTTTGGTATTGTGTTCTCCCATCATTACAATGCATTCCACAATTGATTCATTCAATTGACCTGATTCCAAAATAACGTTCTACATGCAGGATTGTGAATTTCTTGGATAGCATCCTCCATTTGACTGAGATATTTGGTGTGCATGCTGATGAGCCTGGTGTTCTTGTTGTTGAGATTATCTTCTCACTTGTTTGGCAATTACTTGATGCATCATTGGACGATGAAGGGTTGCTCCAACTTACTCCAGAAAAGAAATCTAGATGGCCAACTAAGCCTGAAGATATGGAGATAGATGGCTGCATAGCTGATATGGAGAGAAATGAACAAAAAGAACGGTTGAAGAATTTGAATACTCTTCTGGCAATTGAGTTGATAGGACAATTTTTACAAAACAAAGTAACTGCCAAGATTCTTTACTTGGCTCGCCAAAACATGTCAGAACTTTCTCTTCGCAATCTATTTCTGAACTCTATGCATCGTTTCAAGTGTTATTTGATGTTTGTCTATGTTGAAAAGACTTAACAGTTTAGCTTTAGCTTTGCACGTCAAGTTACAAGTTTTGTGAGTTAGCATTATCTCACGTGGCCTTGGATGCACTTACATGGAAAATAATGAAATCAATAGTACCTTAATGAAACTGCCACATGTTTAGCCTATGTATCTCTTTAATGATAGTTTCAAATCATATATACCTTGACTGCTCAAGCTTCATTTTGAGACTGCAAAATATCTATTCCTACTTCTTTGGAATGACTTTCTGTGGTTTCTCTTATTGAAATATCCAACTAATATTGTTCCAAAACCTGTCAGGCCTGTGCATTGGGGAGATTTTGTTCAGCGTATACAATTACTAGCTGGAAATTCATCAGCATTGCAAAGTTCAAGCATAATATCACCCAAGGCACTTCTTCAGCTGGCATCAGATGCTCACAATTTAAGCAAAGCAAATTCCTTACAAGAACATTATGTCAGAAGCACTTCACGATCTCTAGCTACTTGTGCTGGTCTTTGTTTTGGGAGTAGCCGTTCTTCGCTTTGGCTTCCTCTAGATCTCTTCCTAGAAGATGCAATGGATGGTTCACAAGTTAATGCTACAAGCGCCATTGAAATTATTACTGGTGCAATCACTTTTTATGTCACATTTTCTGTGTCAATATAGAATTTTAGATAACTGTACTAATTATTGATGTGTCTAATAGAAGGTGGTGCTTTACTTGTGCAGACTTAGTCAAGTCCCTACAAGCAATCAATGCTACAACTTGGCATGAGACATTTTTAGGACTTTGGATGGCAGCGCTACGACTTGTTCAAAGGGTTAGCAAATTTTTTTTGCATTTAGATTGTGCTTAATATACTCATATTTACATTTCTCCAGCTTAATTTCCAAATCTAAACTTTATGTACTTCAAAGTACTGGTGCATTGTTGTCCTTATTTGTCATGTATGCTTCATGTGACAAATTCATCTAGAACTTTTCATAGATTCTTTAAATATTTTCATCTTTATCTTGGAAAAATAAAGTTGAGTATTTTGTATTATGGTGCTGCAACATAGCTGAATAAACTATTTGGTAGAGAAAGACGAGAGAGCTGTAGACTAAATTTAGGCGATAAAGAGAATGAGGTTGATAGCAGAGTTTCAATCATTTTAGGAAGTAAGTACATAGGTCTGCTGTGTTTTCATTATCTCTGTCAAATGGAGGGTTGGTTTACATGAAAGCACTAGCTTTTGGGCTTGAGTTAAAGTGCCATATCTTTACAAATATTTGAGAATCTGATGCCGTAGCATAGCACCTATAGAGTGCCTTACATGGATTATGGAGTTCCAGAGAAGCTAATGTCATTTGCAGAACATTTCTCTTTGGGCATTTATCAATGATAGATCTTTCTTAATTTTCTTAAATCCTAATTCACTTATTGTCTATTTATTTATTATACTATAAGCTCTTCACCAACTTTTGAAGAAGGCAAGTGTGAACCTGATTGTAGAAGCGCTAGATTACCAAAGCTTGTCTTAGGACATAAGATATGTCTTATTCGTTTTCTCTCGGTGTTGAACTCCCCAGAATGAAAGAAGATGTTTTCAAGTGTTACCTAAGCAATATTATTATTATCATTCTTTTTTGTGGATGAGTCAAGTGCTGCCTAAACAGTTGCAGTAAGCAAGTTTGCAGTGAGGGAAATATGACTACATTCCATGAGCACAATATTCGTTTCATTCAATATATTAAGATAATACGATTTATTTCATGTGTAGTATAAAAACTTTTTATTTGTTTTTGATTAGTGTTGTTTTCAATTGTCTTAGGAGAGGGATCCAATTGAGGGCCCTGTACCTCGCCTAGATACTCGCTTGTGCATGTTGTTCTCTATCATAACACTTGTCATTGCCGATCTTATTGAGGAAGAGGAAAGTGAAGCATGTGATGAAATTGAATCCAGCATAGGCAGGCATATGAAAAAGCAGGTTGAAGGCACACGGCGTGGAGATGTAGTCTCTTGTTTACAGAATCTGGGTGATTATCAAAGCTTGCTAACTCCACCTCAGGCAGTCACTACTGCAGCCAACCAGGCTGCTGCTAAAGCTATGATGTTTAGATCAGGCGCCAACACTTCATACTTTGAGTGCATCAACATGAAGGATATGCCAACCAACTGTTGTAAGCACTCTCTTTTACATGACTAAATGGAGCTTGAAAGTCTATGAAACCCGTGTTCTATCCTTTTTTTCTTTTACTCTGTTAACTGTAACAGAAATTCAGAGAGGCAGGATTGATGGGTTTACTGGGTTTCTAACTATAGGCTTGGGAAATGATTTGGTTTTTCTAGTTTTATGCATGTTTTAGGATGTAGGAACAGTATATGTCAAAAGTGTGAGGAAAAATAAGCTTTCAAATTTAGGCATAACAAAAAGTAATTTTTTTGATGAAGAGGTATAACTCAAAGTAATTGCATTAGTATAGATTAGAAGCAAGAGGAGAGTCAAGTATTGGCAAGAAGATAGATTATGATATACATCATTATAGAGAACAAATGTCGTTGGAAATCTTTGACCTATACATGATAATATAAAATATATATTGTCTGTGTATGTATAGCTGTGACCAAGAAATGGTGGTAGACTTGTAATGATCACAATTCTAGCTTGCCTGACGTGGGGCGTATAGAGTATGCCTTACATGTAATGGAAATTTATTGCAGATTCGGTTTTTTGTACCACTACTTGAGTCTATAATCATGTGTGTATATACAACAACAACATACCCAGTGTAATCTCACAAGTGGGTCCCGGGTGGTGTGTACACTGCCTTACCCCTACCTTATGAAGGTGGAGAAGTTGTTTCCGATAGACCCTCAACTCGAGTAAGCATATTAAAAATCAAGTATGTCAAAGAAAATATAGTAACGAAGAAGCCATGGTAAAAACAATTAAGAAGAGAACAAGTAGCAACCTATGTTACTCGTATTCTTCAAAAATGCCAACGGGTGCGTGTCGGATCCTCCAAAAGCAATGCATTCTTGGATGATCCGACACGGGTGCAACATTATATTTTGAGAGTCCGAGCAATATAGGTAGCAACAACAAGTAATACGATAACTGAAGACAATGAAACAACATGTAATACTAAAATCGGAGAATAAACTAGTAAGAAATTAATAATAACAATACTGATAAGAGAACTAGACAACGCTCAACTGTCTACTAACCTTTTACCCTAATTCTCGACCTCCATATCTTCCTATCTAGGGTCATGTCCTCGGTAAGCTACAGGTGTGCCACATCCTGTCTAATCACCTTTCCCAAGACTTCTTTAACCTACCTCTACCTCTCCTTATATCCACTATACCAACCTCTCACACCTCCTCATTGGGGCATCTATATCAATAATCATGTGCATATATATGTACACTATTTTCTACTGATGTTGTGAAGTCATTGATGGTTTGGTAGAAGATTATACACTTTCCGATCTGTTGATCCAAGATAAAGGTTGTGTTAGATGTACAAGAATAGGCATTTTCTAAGATTTTTGGCAATTGTTTAAACATTATTTGATAGATCATTTTGCTGAAAAGTTTACCATCTGACATTGTCTCTATCGGTGAACAAGATGCCTAACAATGCTCACTTTCTTGAAACCTTCATTTTAATGTGGTGATATAATGTAGAAAGATGTTATTATTGTATGTGGCTAGAGGTCAAGAATAGGTGAAAATGACACCAGTGAAGTGGATGTTGTGGTGGTCCAACATTTCTTGCAGAATTTGTTGTTTATTTATATTATGCTGTTGTTGTCTGATCACTTTAATCAAAGTTGAACTTTGGCCTTGCAGCTGGTAACCTGCATCACTTGATAGTTGAGGCATGCATTGCCAGAAATTTGCTGGACACTTCTGCTTATTTTTGGCCCGGTTTCGTGAATGGACGCATGAACCAGTTACCACACAGTATGCCAACTCAAGTGCCTGGTTGGTCATCATTCATGAAGGGGGCTCCGTTGACTCCCACAATGATTAATGCTTTGGTTTCTGCTCCAGCTTCAAGGTATGCTTAGGTTAGCTTTACGTTGACAATTTTGTTCCCTAAATTGTCTAAATTTGAGTGATTAATTCAAGAAAAACCAATTTATGTTGTAACTTATCTGAGCGTCAAAACTCTGTAACAATTGGAGTTGCAATACTGAAACAACAACTGGCTGTGTATATTTGTGGAAAGGGCTGATGGTAGAGTTATACATAGTTGTCCTCTTATCATAGGCAATGACTCCTAACTG
Organism: Solanum tuberosum; assembly: GCF_000226075.1. Classification (NCBI taxonomy): domain Eukaryota; kingdom Viridiplantae; phylum Streptophyta; class Magnoliopsida; order Solanales; family Solanaceae; genus Solanum; species Solanum tuberosum. The sequence goes on along the minus strand of NW_006238936.1, from coordinate 409,762 downwards.
CAGAAAGACAGATAGTAGTCAAAATCTATTCTAGTTTTCCATGATCGTAGCCTGGTCTTCAGTTGCTTTGAAGCCAGGTATATCAGATGCTCTTTTAAATTGATTTAGCCAAGGGTAAAGCAACTTAATTTAAGCTCATGGATTTAATGGAAGTTTAGCAGAGCTTGAGAAGATTTTCGAGATGGCGGTCAAAGGAGCAGAGGATGAGAAGATAGCTGCTGCTACCATTCTTTGTGGAGCCTCACTAATTCGTGGATGGAATATACAGGTAATAAGCAAATAATTTGTTTCAGAAAATCTGTGAGTCAACTCTATAAGAGAAAGGAAATTCTTCCATTTAAAGCATTAGGATCCTGATACCCATTACTAGAAGTATCATTAAATTGTTCTTGCGAAGAAATAATGTGATTCTTCCTTTTGGTTATGATCATGCAGGAACATACCGTCAATTTCATAACCAGATTATTGTCTCCTCCAGTTCCTACTGACTATTCTGGTAAAGATAGCCATTTAATAGGCTATGCTCCAATGTTAAATGTCTTACTCGTTGGAATAGCACCAGTGGACTGTGTTCAGATTTTCTCCCTTCACGGCATGGTATGTTTGTTAAGCTTGATATTGTTTCTTATATAAGATGAAAACAGTTTCTATGAATGATGATAAATTCATTTGCATGGTTACAATACTACTCATTCTAGACTGTTTTTTCTTGAGCTGAGGGTCTATCAGAAGCAGCCTATCTACCTCTGAGGTAGGGGTAACTTCTGCGTACGCTCTACCCTGAACCCTCCCCAGACCCTACTTTGTGGGACTACACTGGGTATGTTGTTGTTGTTGAGGATGATGTGGGTTATACCACTAACTAATTGATAGGTTTCACTAACATCCAGACCTAACTTACCATTTAGTATTTATTGGTTATATAAGAGTTGCAAGAGAAACAAAAGAACCAAGTTTTCTTAAGCAAATGGCCTTCATCTCAATTGTGGGCCTCCATTAGAGTTTATCATTTTCATCTGGGAAATGTAGTCCACGCTCTCAGCTCATTATATGAACAAGTTGAGTTCTTTCTCTGTGATAGATCACTTGCTTGATTGGTTACTTTTCCCTTTCAAAAGTTCTAAGATAAGATTGAGCATTAGAGCAATGGTACACTTTCTCTCTCAAAGCCTTGGACTAGAACTGTCTTCTGAACGAGGTTTTCGTGCATGAACTTTCAAAGATTATCATGCTGACATTGTATAGCATGACATAATGGGAGGCCTAAAAGCAGGTGTCAGCTACACCCTTTACTTTGTTCTTTTTTAACCTTTGAAACATAGCAATCCTAACACTTTCTTTGTGTTCCACAAAATGCTGTAAAAAATTGACAAGTTTGAGAAAATTCCAACGAGGAATTGGAGAACTTCAAAGTTTTCAGAAGAGAACATTTTAGATTTCTCTTCTCAACAGATTCTTGAAGTCAAAGAACAAATTAGCTAATCTGAAGTCTTACTTAACAAAGAAATGAAAGAACTTAAAGATTTATTAGATGTTTCTTTAAATTGTGGGAGGATATGTCACAACATTTATTATTTTCTTACAGTCAAGTTGTATTCAAGTAAATGTGAAAGGTAAGACATTTTCACAGCATCCTACTCTATCATTAACACGTCTTAGATGTCCGTAGATACTTCCGGTTAAATGGGAGAACTCATTTTCTCACCATTTTTTATTTGAATGAGAAAAGAGGCATGAGTAATTTCTGAGTTTTGCATACCTTATAAACTTCTGACTATTGATTTCTACTTTTCAAGGTCCCACAACTTGCTGCTTCATCAATGACAATATGTGAGGTATTTGGTTCATGTGCTCCCAATATCTCATGGACACTGACAACAGGAGAGGACATTTCAGTGCATGCTGTGTTTTCAAATGCCTTTGCTCTACTTCTAAAATTATGGAGGTTCAACCATCCACCTATTGAATATAGAGTTGGAGATGTGCCCCCTGTGGGATGCCAACTAACTCCCGAATACCTCCTACTAGTGAGGAATTCACATCTTGTGTCTTCTGGAAACATGTTGAAGGACCCCAATAGAAGGAGACTAGCAACTGTTGCAAGTTCCTCATCTCCTAATCCAATATTTGTAGACTCATTTCCAAAATTGAGAGTTTGGTATAGGCAACATTTGGCATGTATAGCTTCAACTTTGTGTGGTCTTGTGAATGGGACTCTTGTCTGTCAAACGGTTGATGTTTTACTCAATATGATGTTCAAAAAGATTAGCGGGGGAAGTCAGAGTTTGATCTCCATAACATCTGGAAGTAGTAGCTCTTCTGGAACTGGAAGTGAGGATACTTCTCTGAGGCCTAAATTACCTGCTTGGGACATCCTTGAAGCCGTCCCTTTTGTGGTTGATGCTGCTCTAACAGCATGTGCTCATGGAAGACTTTCTCCTCGTGAACTGTGCACAGGTTAGTCAATGCATGTAATAGATGACTCTTTTATAGTACATCATTTCAACCTTAGAATCTGCAGCTCCAAGATCATCCACTTGCACATCTCAGACTGAACTAATTAGCAATTATAACTTATTTGCACTTTTACAACATACATCTCTAGGATTTGATTATAGTTGCTTCCCTGTAAATATGTACTCTCTCCGTTTCAAAAAGATTGACCTCCTTTCTTTTTTAGTCTGTTTCAAAAAGAATGACCTCTTTCTTTTTTTGGTAAAATTTTAATTTCAGCTTTCCACGTGGCATGTTTAAGGCCACAAGATTAAAGGGCAATTTTGTACATTTGACATAACTTTAATTTAGGACCACAAGATTCAAAAGTCTTCTTTATTTTCTTAAACTCCGTGCAAAGTCAAACTAGGTCATTCTTTGTGAAACGGAGGGAGTATATAATTTATGTGTTAAAGCATAACTTCAAGGGGTACGAGGGTTAGGAATTTCAGGCACTTTGACAATGTCTTTAATTCTCATACAGACTCTAAAATCATGGTTCTACATTATCAAATAGTTACACATTCACAATTTCAGGTCTTAAAGATTTGGCTGATTTTCTTCCTGCATCGCTAGCAACCATTGTAAGCTACTTCTCTGCTGAGGTCACTCGTGGTGTTTGGAAACCAGTTTTTATGAATGGCACTGATTGGCCAAGTCCTGCTGCAAATCTCTCCAATGTTGAGGAACAGATCAAGAAAATTTTAGCAGCCACTGGTGTAGATGTTCCAAGCCTTGCTGCAGGTTTTTCCCCGTTACTTACAGTGATTAAGAATGCTATTCTCTCTATTGAATTAAGCCACATATGTTGCTTCATCTTCTTCTGAACCACACATAGACCAAGTCTGAAGCTAAATGCTTCCTCCATTCCAAGAAGAATGAAACAGTTACTAATTTGGGGAGTCATAATATTTTCTTTGAATACACTATTGTAACCTTTTTATAGTTGTTGTAACTAAAAAAAAATTATTTCTTGTATTTTTTTCAACAGTTTTTTAATATGTTTATTTTATTTAAAAAAAGATCAAGACACTGATGTCGGAATTTGTGCTGAAAATTAAATCTGATACTCCTGGTACTCCAAACTCAAACATTCTTTTTGGAAGTAATGGAATATCTAAAACAAGAGTGACAAAAGATTCATGAAAAACATTTTTAAGCTAACAAAGGTGTATGTGTCATTTCCTTCTTGTGAAATTTATGCTTAATTATATCTGAATTCTGTAAGAACTGAAATCATCTTTATTGTCTAGGCTCAGAATCTTTTCTTCAACTTTTTGTACTTGATCATTGAATTCCAATTTGTTTTCCCAGGCGGAAGCTCTCCAGCAATTCTTCCACTGCCATTGGCTGCATTTGTCAGCCTTACTATAACATATAAACTTGATAAGGCCTCCCAGCGTTTTCTCAATCTGGCAGGCCCCGCTCTGGAGTCACTTGCAGCTGGCTGCCCTTGGCCCTGCATGCCAATTGTGGCTTCTTTGTGGACCCAAAAGGCAAAAAGGTGGAGTGACTTCCTCGTTTTCTCTGCATCTCGAACTGTCTTTCTTAATAACAACCATGCAGTCATTCAGCTTCTCAAAAGTTGCTTCAATGCCACCCTTGGTTTGAACTCTTCCTCCATATCAAGCAATGGTGGAATTGGTGCACTTCTCGGTCATGGATTTGGATCACATTTCTATGGTGGTATTTCTCCAGTTGCCCCAGGTATTCTGTATCTACGAGTTTACAGATCCATCAGAGATATCATGTTCTTGAGAGAAGAGATTGTTTCACTTTTGATGCAATCTATAAGTGATATAGCACGCAATGAGCTTCCAAGACAACGGTTGAACAAACTGAAGATACCCAAAAATGGAAAGAAATTTGGAAATGTGTCGCTTGCTGCAACAATGACAAGGGTGAAACTAGCTGCCTTGCTTGGTGCTTCTTTATTATGGTTATCTGGTGGATCAGGGCTGGTGCAGTCATTAATAAAAGAGACTCTTCCCTCTTGGTTCTTATCTGTTAACAGCTCTAATCAAGAAGGTGACAAGGGTGATCTAGTTCCAATGCTCAAAGGGTATGCACTTGCATACTTTGCAGTACTGTGTGGGGCTTTTGCCAGTGGTGTGGACTCGTTGTCCATGGCATCAAAGCGACGTCCAAAAATCATTGGGCGTCATGTTGAATTCATAGCCAGTGTCCTGGATGGCAAGATATCACTAGGTTGTGATCCGTCTACTTGGCACGCCTATGTGTCGGGGTTTGTGAGTCTGATGGTAGGTTGTACACCAACTTGGGTGTATGAAGTGGATGCAGAGTTGTTAAAGAAGCTCAGTAAAGGCTTGAGACAATGGCATGAGCAGGACCTTGCTCTTGCTTTGCTTAGCATTGGAGGGGTTGGTACAATGGGATCAGCTGCAGAATTGATCATGGAGGCTTCATCATAGTATTTCCTGTTAGTTACCATAAGAAATTTTGTAGATAGATTGTTATTGGTAGTTAAACTAAGTGTTCACCCAAGTAACCTTATGTACAGTTTGAAGGTGTAACTCTACTTTATGTGTTTTTAGGCTGTTTCTTGATGGGAGGGAAGTCATGTACATTGGGTATGGAATATATCTTTTAGATTTGAACTACTAATGATGATCTGAATGTGATTAACAAGTATCTTATACTGTTTTTACTTTATTTTATAAGATACTTCATTTCAATCCTTTTGGTTAATGTTTATGGTTTCCTAACTTGTTAGGATTAATAACACAAGTATAGATGGACATTGTAAGGAAAAGAATCGACGAAAAATCAGTAGTTTGCTTGAAATATTTGAAAGACTCAAAAGTTATAATAGGTGAATTCTTCTCCTTGGAAGCCCAGTGCATAAAGAGCTTTTTCTGCACCAGCAACCAACAGAATCAATTTATCATACAACACCACTATATGCAGTTGTCCTTGTCAATCCTCGACTTCGCATAGCCTGCCTAGTGAGAAATGCATCATCCCATTTTCCGGCATCTGCATAAATGTTAGAGAGAAGGACCCTACTAGGACCATGAGATGGCTCCACTCTTGCCAAGTTCTCTGCTGCCCTTTCACCTATTTCTGTGTTACCATGAGTTCTACAAGCAGCTAACAATGTGCCCCATATGATGATATCTGCCTCCATAGACATGCTCCTTATGAGCTCTTCAGCTTCTATCAACCTTCCTGCTCTACCAAAAAGATCCACCATACAACCATAGTGCTTAATATTTGGTTTTACATCATGCAGTTTAGTCATGTTCTGGAAATGCTGTTCACCAGCCTCCACCAACCCAGCGTGGCAACATGCACTTAAGACTCCAATAAAAGTGATTGAATTGGGTTTGATGTTTTGCCTCAGCATATCTGAGAAGATATGCAGAGATAATTGTGCATGCCCGTGCATTGCCAGGCCACAGATAATGGCATTCCATGGTGAGACATCAACAGCTTTCTCTCGGATTTGATTGAACAACTCTAAGGCATCATTGACGCTGGCACATTTAGCATACATGTCAATCAGTGCTGCACTCAAGTTGTCATTCAAAGGGATGGAGTTTTTGCAAATGTAATCATGAGCCCATCTACCTTCTTTCAAGGTCCCCAAAGTAGCAATAGAAGAGACGACACTGACCATAGTAATTTCGTTTGGTTTTACGCCAATAGCTAACATCTCATGAAAAAGCTCAAGAGCCAAATCAGGCTGCTCACTTTGTGAGTAACCAGAAATCATAGAGCTCCAAGAGAAAACATCTCTTGCAGGCATTTGATCAAATAAGTGTCTAGCCTCATCAATTTTTCTGTTTCTAACAAGTCCAGCAATAAGGGCATTCCAACATGCAACATGGTCCTTGTTTCCTACTTCAAACTGCAAACGAGCAAGATCCACTTCCCCGCAAGCTGCATAGAAGTGAATTATTGTTGCCTGAATAAAGTCCAAGAGATCAAAACCCATCTTTACTGCTACACCATGAAACTGCCTACCCTCAAAATTCGACATCACTTGTCCACACGTCGATAGAAAGTCTACAATCATAACGTCATTAGGACGCATCCCAGTATATAACATATCACGATATATTTCGACAGCATCATTCAACCTTGCTGCTTGCAAATAACCATCAATAATTGTACCCCAAGAAACCACATCCTTATCAACAATCTGTTCAAAAACATCTTTAGCTAAATCGACTAGCCCGGCCTTACTATACCCATTCAGCATCACATTCCAAGAAACCACATTTTTTTCAGGCATCTCACTAAACAACATCATTGCATCCCTCAAACACCCACCAAGACAATACAAATGAAGTAAATTGGTGGACACATGAACGAAATCCATAACCCCAATTTTCAACACCAACCCATGAAGCAATTTATCCACCTTAATCCCCCCACAATGCAAATAAGCTGAAATGACATTCACCATGGTCACCTCATTTGGACCAACACCAAAATACCTCATATCCCTAAAAACCCAAATTCCCTCACTCCAAAATCCCTTCTGTATCAAACCCATTATCATGGTCGTATAAGACACACAATTTCTCTCAGTCATTTTATCAAACAACTCATAGGCCTCATTCAAAAACCCAAATTTCACATACCCGCATAACATTATGTTACAAGAAACTGCATCTAACTTATTACAAGAATCAAATATTATCTTAGCATGATTTACTAATCCGCATTTTACATAAAAAGTGATCAAGCTATTTAGTATAAAAATATTGGATTCAAGACCAGATTTCAAGACAAGGGAATGAAGTTGTTGGCCGTGTGTGATACATGAATTTGCTGAACAAGACTTGAAGGCTGAAACAAGAGAGAATTCCCAATTGGGTTTTTGTTTCTTGGTGTTTTTGTCCTTGTCCAAGAAGAGTTGAAGGTCCAAGGGGGCATGTGAAGATGAAGAAGACACCCATTTGAGAGAGGGAAAAGAGAGTGAGAAAAATGGAGCAAGGAAGTGAAAGGATGGTTTGTATCTGATTCCAATGATCATTACACACTACCATGGGAAGCTTTCTTGCCTTCACTAAACCATTTGACAATTATGCTTTGTTTTAGACATTCGACTTGAAATCAGTATTTGGATATGTGATTTGAAATCATAAATTTTCGAACCGAAATAATAATAATTTTGGAACGTAAATCATAATTTTAAAATATAAGAAAAAAATTATGTTTGACATGAAAATATTTTTTTTTGTACCGTATGAAAAAAAAATTATATTAAAAAATAACTAATTATTTAATCTTTAATTATGTATATTTAAATATTGGTAATTGCTAACAAAAAGAGATATGTAATTTATCAAAAAAGATATATTTGATTTATCAATGCAATATTTTAAAATATTTTCATATCTTATTTATAAATAAAATAAAGAGAAAGATCAAATATACCTCACAATTTTGTTATTTCTAGTTTGTTAAATATATACCCTCGCCGTCTTATCATTTTCGGTAACAAACCTATATTTATTGAACTAAAAAAAAAACTAATACTAAATTTTTATTCTAAAAATGTGTGGCTTTAAAAAATTGTCTCACCCATTTTTCACCCACTCGATCCAAATGAAAAAAACTCAATATCCCTTTTTTATTCAATCATAAATTAATTTTTAATCGGAGTAAGATAACTTTTTAAAGTCATATAATATTTAGGGTTGATATGCATTATTTATTAAACAAAGAAAATATATATGCATCATTTTTTAATGACAAGAATATATATACAATACTTTTTTTATAGCAAAAATTCATACAATCAAGTAGCCCTAATTAATTTGGAATTGAAGCGAGTGGCTGATTATGAGGCAAGTTGAGGGTCTGAACCAGGGATAAGAGACCATTTGAAATGATTTGTTCAAGTCAAAAATAGTTTTTAAGTAAGTTTATAGTGTTTTGGTAAAATAAAAAAAATACTTTTAAACACTTATTTTTAAGTAAAAGAAAAATAACAAAAACAAATAAAAAAATTAGAAGTCCCAACCTATAGATCATAAACTATAAACACATCCCAACACAACAGTAACCAACCCGATCCATGTGCACCCCTAGTTCACAGTTTGAAATTCAATGAATAATGAGCATATCTCTCTACCTTCAATGAACAATGAGCCTCTCTACACTTGAATAAAGCTTTTGCCTAGAACTAAGTGGAGAAGTTAATTAGGCAATTCAAAATCTTATTTTGACTGAAAATATTGGGGAAGAAACACCACTCCAACACTGCAGTAGCCCAGCTAGCTCCAGCGGAGCTAGGTGGGGGTTTGGATGAACCCAGTAGCTTTTCCATAGACCCTATATTTGTACTGAAAAATTAAATAATAACTCGTAAACCCTAACAAAACTGATTGACAACTCAATGGTAAGGAAGGGGAAGGAAATTTAGAACCCCCAAACTCCTAATACCGGTTCCGCCTCTGCAGTAACTTGGCAGGTAATGAGGGAGGAAAGATGAGCAATTCCTTATTTGAGAAAGTAACTGCTAATTATGTAATTTATTCATGTTTATATGATATGTGCTTCTTGAGGAAAGAAAATAAGGTCTGTCTATAGTTTGTACACATTGAGCATTGTTCTTAAGTAAGTTCCAAGGAGCTCTCTGTCAATGGGGATCAACAAAAAATGGTTCTAAACAACAATACCAATCTCCCATTCTTCTGATATTCAGAAGGTAACAAACTAGATCCCCCATATGCAATCATTCAACATTCAGCGATGATCCGCCTTACCATTAATTGCCAGAGTCCTGCATTTAGTCAACAAATTTATACGTCAGTCATCGTGGAAAGGGGGCAAAAAGAATGAAAGAACATAAACAGTTCTTAATGAAAAAAATTCTCATGACACATGCAATTGATTGAGAATGCAGAAATCATGCGGCAATTCAAAGATGTGATTCCAGAAAAAAACAGCTCAACATAAGGATTTTAACAGGAAATCAGCTAGTTCTTTTTGCAAACATAAACTCCAAAGAATTCCACGTCATCATCATTGTCAATATATCATCACATCAAAACATAAAACTTATTGAAACTTCACATGCATACTATAGTTAAGTCTTGTAGGTCTTCTGAATCTATTTAGAACTTCTCTGGCGCAAAAGGCACGTTTAGTGGTAACAGAAAAGCTGGTGCTACTTAATATGCATGACTAGCAATAGGGCCTCTTTACTTGAACTTGTAAACTGCAGTCTGCAGTCGATCAAATAACAAAGGACTGAAATTCCAAGGAGCTGAAGATGACTTCAGAGCTTGTCAAAATTAAGGATGATGTGAATGATTTTTTTAATTTTGAATAATGGTGGTGTCCAGGTCAGCTTGCAAGAAGATACGAATGATAGATCAAGTTATACTAGGGAAAATGGTTAAAATGACCAATCCACTCGTCAAAGAAGTCAGACATGCTACTTATCAAAAAAGTAATTAGACATATTCCACCGGGTATGACAAACTACTTAAAAAACAAAAGATAGGATATGTTGCATTGACTAAATCCTTCTAATTGCTTCTTGATGTTAATCAAAGTCATCCAACAAATACACTGTGTAACCATAACCTTATAAAATATGATAACACTTCTCTAATTGAATCTGGCATCTTGTCCTATATTTCTGAATCATCAAATCACCTGATTCAGGTATTGAAGAATGCTCTGCCTACAATATTATAACATAATTCTCAACATTTTCTGATCACAAACCTCAGATCTTAGCCAAACACTTGGGGACAAGTTATACTGAGCTTATAACGCAGACTATAATACTAGGATTAAATAATGACGACATTATTCAGCAGATATACTTTAATTTGTAGGGGTTTGGTTCATTGGAGTATAATATAAAACATCTGTTTGGTTTTCACTATATAAAATTGGATTAACTTTTATTTCTAATTTTAACTGACTTTCTTAAAAGACTTTGGGAGAAAAGTTTCTGAGTACAGAGTAAATGTATCATTGTGCTATTTTATCCCGATATCAGGATTATTATCCCACAGAGTGGTGCATAAATCCCGAGATTGCTAACCCTGTAATTAAAAATTCTACCAATAACTCCACATTTTATCTGGGGAATCTGGTATAAGAAACCCAAAAGTGCTAATCCCGGAATTAAAAATTCTATCAATAATCCCCTATTTTAACTCGGGATTATAAACCCTTATCCTTTTTTTGATTAAGTTTATAACCCCTTATCCTTGCAGCAAACGATTCCTTAGCATTCTAAAACTCTAAATGCAGATCTTGGTATACAACAATATTATGCTACCACCACTTGAGAAAGAAGATTTGGGCCTATAACCTAATGTTCATATTGCAAAATCAATGATTCCATACTCACAAATCACAATCTCTAGGAAATCCATCATACTACCCCCAAGAGAGAAATCACAAACTGACAGAGAGCCAACTGCCAAAATCTCAACTCCTAAGCAAATCTACAATGGAAATTATATTTTTTCTAAGAAAATTGATGGAGATCTATTGCAAGAGGAAAAAAGATCTACACGTGGTGTTCATTGACCTAATAAAGCATATGATCGTATGGCGTGAAGTTCTTCAGTGGGCATTGAAGAAGACAAGAGTCCATATTAAATATACAAATGTTTTTGTTTTTTTTGAAACTGGTAACATTAATATACAAATGTCATAACAGATATGCATAAAGTAGCCGCCACTAGTGCAAGAACAACAATAGGAGATACAAAGGAGTTTCCCATAATGGTGGATTTACATCAGGGATCAACATTGAAACTGTACATGTTTTGCCCTAGTTACTGATGAGTGATAATGTTAGATATAATCTAAAAGTCCTGATCGTTCAACATTAAGAAACATAAGGTTATTGACTTGTGCGAAGTTCACTTCTGAAATACCCATCAATCTAAAACGTAGTTCTAGAATGTCCCACTAATTGATCAAGGGAGTAAGGCAGAAAAAATCTTCTCATTTCCTTCTTTCTATTCCATTCACTTCACAACTGGGTACTCTCACCAAACACACGAATCTTAAAATAACAAATACTCGCCCTCTGAGGGGGGAAATGGATGAGGATCGAAACAGGGGTGATCTCGTCTACAACAGTTTAAAGGATGGGTGAAGTCTTGCCATCCAGTCCCTGGACATAGTCCTTTCAGGAAGTGGCAGAGTCCGTAAGAACTTCTGCAATTTATCCTACAACACTATCAATTTTGGCACTCCCAAGTTCTCACTCCTAAACCCACCATTGAAAGACATACCATTTTGAAGCCCTTAAAAATAGAATCTTCTCCCATGAATTAGTAGGCTAGAAGATATTTTGCTTCAGCACCGGATGAGCATTACACTTAGATTGTATACAGAAAGGCAATATCTTATTTTTTTTTATTCTTAAATAGAAAAGCAATAACTTACAAGTTATACTTGGTAGCTGTGACAAAACTTACATTCACTTCCCATACATTTTGGAAATTTGGATAATACATTTGCACATAAAACATTTTACTGCCTATTCCTAAAATGTCAATCTCCAAACTTCAAACTGAGTAATAAAAACAAGTTAATGGTCATAAGATGACAACATACTCAATCATAACAACTGTTTCTTCCCAAAGCTTCCCCACCATTCATTCGGGAGAAAGGAATTCATATTAAACATATAATAACATAAAATATATGTATGAAGGAGCAATCACAAGTATAAAACAACGGGAAGAGATCTAATAGACTTGCTATAAACATGAATTTACACTAGGAACTTGCTTTGAGCGGATACTTGTTTAACCTAGTTATGGATGAACTCACCAATAATACTCCCTTTGTCCAATTTATGTGGCATACTTTCTTTTTTAATCCATCCCAAAAAGAATGTCACGTTTCTATAATAAGAAAGAATTTAACTCAAAATTTTATTTTTTACCCTTAGGCTTTATTGAAATGATTTATAGTCAACACAAATGTCTAAGGTTTGTTTTAGACCACAAATTTTAAAAGTATTCCTATATTTCTTAAACTTTGTGGCTTTGTGCCAAGTCAAACGGTGTCACATAAATTGGGACGGATGGAGTATACAAAATGAGAGTTCATGGTGTATGTTATATATACAGATGGTAATATGTAAATTTACAAAACTAATGAAGGCATCAACCAAATGATAAAACTATGAAAAAATATTTTTCAGGAATATGGGTTTTAGAAGACAAAATATATACTCTAGAGATGTAGTCCCAATAAGAAGAATGAAGGTGAGTTAAGACTAATTGTAGTGTTCGAATACAAGCGATTGAGATATTTAGACTCCTCTAAGAATTGACATGAAAGATGGAGATGATATTTTCTTTAAAAAGTCATAGATGAAGACAACAACAACAACATACTCAATTTAGTCCGACAAAGTGAAAAATCATAGATGAAGATGTAACACAAACATTTGAAATAGGGTGAAGAAAATGGAGGAGTACTACGACAATGCTATGTGATAGGAAGATATAACAACGTGAAAGACAAGTTCTATAGAATAATTTTTTGATCCATGACTTCAATAGATTTTTATTTTTTTTTGAAATTGGTAATTCAATAGAATAATTATGACAACAACAAAGTTATACGAGATATAATGTTGGGCCTCTTAAGGTCCATCATATCCGCAAGATGAATTATATGGGCATAAGATGGATATGTAGTCATAAATGATCGACAAAATTAGAAGAAAAAGATTTGGTCCATTCTATCATTTTAAGAGGAAGGATAGAGTTCTTTTTGTTGTACCTAATACTACAATGTGCATGAGTATTTCATACTTATCAAAAAAATATATATGAAGAGATCCAACAAAGGGTGCAACCAGTAGAGGATACGACAAGAGTATATTGCATGACATGGCTTAGCAATGTCCTAGGTAAACCTTGATATGCACTTTTTGTAGGTTCAACATAAAAAAGGACCTAGATAGATCTAAAAATCACACGAACAGAACTTGTCAAATTACCAACTATCCTGGAATCGTTGCGGATTTACTTAAGAACCAAACAAAATAGAACCAAAGGAGTCCTTTTAGGTGATACAAATAAGTTGGAATTGGGGAACCATTCCTTGTTGGCACACATGTCTAGGTCTAGTGACTACCAACCGCTTCTTAATCTAGTTAGAAGTGTATAACGTCAGCATATGAATAAGTGTATGATTTAGAGAACCCTTTATCTGTCTTTTACATAATGGATTCAGAGATTCATAAGTAAGTTCCAACTAGTTTGACTTGAGGCCTAGTCTATTGACTGGTCTTTATGACAATTCATAGCTATGGTGTCAATTAGTAACATTATAATCACTTGTTAATGGATAGAATCAATTCAACAAACTCATAGATAATTATTTACTTTCGGTGCTAACTATACTTGGATGTCATTTGACCTATAGCAACCTGCCAGACACAACGAAGCGCTAAAAAGTGTGAGCATCATCATCCCAATTTATAAATTTCTCATCTATAAAACAGCTCTTTCTACCTCATCACATCATCTTCTCTATCTTATTTCCAAGATAAGTCTCATATCCTTCAAATCAATCCAAACCAGAGTAGCACCTTTTTAGTTAATCATTATGAGAGCAGTTTCTTCTTCAAATGTAAAATTTCACTTCAGCAACCATTACAGGTTTCCTTGTTCTATCAGCACAACTGAACTACTTCTTAGAATGCATAATCATCAACTCGAGTAACAGAACTCAAACCAAAACACAATCAACATAAAGTCCATAACTCCAAATGCAAAAAAAAGAAGTAAAAAAAGATAAACAACTCACTTCTTGTGCCGACGCCCTCGTTTAGCACCCCAACCTTCAAGTTTAGCAACAGGACACCCACATTTAGACCTAAACAACAACACAGCACGTCCATTGGGTGGTGCCATTTTTCTCAACTCAGCACGAAGACATTCATAATCTGGATTATTCTCACTCCCTCCTTTCCAAGGCAACTGATTGATCTCTCTAACAGCTTTCGTCTCACACCCAGATCTCAAACACTCTTCACCCTGCAATTGCAAGTCAAATTCCATAGCCCTTCTCAACCCTTTACACCCATTTTGCCCACATTTCCTTGATCTAAACCCAAACCCACAACAGATCTCAAAGAAAAGCACCACGACAACGAAAACAATAACGAAGAATATGTAAAAGATGTAGTGGGTCCAAACGTCCACTTCTTCGAGATGGGTCAAAAGGGTGTTGAGTAAAAGTGACGGTGGGTATGGGAAAAGGAGAGAAATTGAATTAAAGATGTATGAGAAGTAGGAAATGATGAGGAAAGCACCAGAAAAAAGTACAAGAATGAATATTAGAAGATCAAGGGTAGCTGAAGGGGAGTGATTACAGAGGTTATGGTGGGAAGAAGGGCAATTTGGGGAATTTGTGGGGTTTGAATTAGGGTTTGAGTTTGAGGTTTTCTTTAGGGGTTTGGAGAGGGAAGAAGAAGAAGAAGAAGAAGAAGAAGGAGCCATGGTGATGAAGGAAGAAAGGAGGTAATGGTGCATGTTAGAGAAAAATTGATGGGTAGTGGGCGTGGGGGTGGGGGTGGGGTAGTGGTTTTGTATTTCAGGTGGAAAAGAGGAAGAGGAAAGTGCGTATGTTAGTAGATTGTGGTGCACTTTAGTGGCGTACGTTAGTTAGCATTCCATCTTTAATGGAGTAGTAATTAATTATGAGGAGGGAAAGTATATGATTGTCCAATAATTATGAGAAAGCAAAATATAGTAAATATATCCATGTTGAGGGTGGATAACAATCCTCAAATATTTTTTCCATTTTAAAAAAGAATGAACTAGGTATGGAGTTTAAGAAATAAAAAAAAAAAAATTAATTCTGTAATCTTAGATTAAAGTTATATTAAATGTATTAAAATATTATTTAATATTGATTTTTTTAGACAAACTAAAAAGAAAAAAAGGTTATGTTTTTTTTTAAAAAAAAATTTAATTTCAAAATAATTTGTTTTCAATCAAACGAGTCTTTAGGCTTAGGGTGTGGGTCTATTTGGTATAAAGGAAAATATGTTCTTATAAAAGTAAGTTTGGATGGTGGTAGGAGTTCGAAAACGAAAAATTCTTGAATAAGTTTAGCTACAAATTAAAGGAGCAATGAAATGAATATAGGGATAGGCTTGAGTATTGTGTTGATGAATAGATGGATGTGACTTTTTGTTGGAGTTTAAGGAAGGTTGATTATTGTGATAAAGGAAAAATTATAATGCTCTTGGAGATAATTTTAGATGCAAAAGAGATTTTATCGAATTTTAGAAAACTTAAAATATGATTAATATTCAAAGATGAAGGTTGAAAATATAATGTAGGTTCTTGTAAGTTAAACTAGCATGATCACATTAATGTAGAACCTTGTGCCTTCGAGTTAGGCTTGAATACGATAAAAACATCGACATTATTGTTGGGTTCATTCTTTTTTTTTTGACAAAGGTAACAGTTTTGTGTATTAATCTTCAACACTAAAGGCTGGGATCCCAAATTTACATCATGGAGCTACATACAGTTGCGAGTACTCAAAACAAAACAAAACAAAACAAAATTAGAACCTACTTCAACTTACAAAGAACCTAGGATATCTATAACAACTATATGATCATCTACATACTCCAAACTGCACCAATAGCAAAAAGTGATTATGCAATTCATTTTGATCCTGTGTAAGGGACTACTAATACTCTCAAAGCATCTCATATTTCTTTCCTTCCATATGGTCCACCAAATCACTGCTGGGACAATTCTCCATCTGCTTTGGTCTGTACTGCCACTGCCTTCAATGTTCCAGCTTTCTCTAGCTTGACTTGCCCTTTGTGGCATGGTCCAATTTGTGCCCCTGAAGCTGGTAAATAAGTGCCACAATT
>NW_006238936.1:364778-393290 GCF_000226075.1 Solanum tuberosum | reverse complement strand
CAATTAAACTGATTGGTCTAAAGTCTCTCAATTCCTTCGCACCACTCTTTTTTAGGATGAGAGCTATGTATGTTGCATTAAAGCTCATTTCAAAAAACTCCTGGAAGTGAAAATTCTGCATAGTAGACATCAAATCCCCCTTCACTATCTCCCAACAATTACAAAAAACCCATTGTGTATCCATCTGGACCTGGTGCTTTGTCTACATCACAAGCTTTAAGTCCAAGAAGGACCTCCTCTTCTTCAAAAGGCTTTTGTAGTTCTTGTTGCTCCTCAAAGCTGATGGAAGGACACTGGTTCATGTTAAAGGATGGTCTCCAGTTCTCATTTTCCTTGTACAACTTCCTATAAAAAGAAATAATTTCTGTTTTGATATCCATAGGATCCACCAGTTCTTGATCATCTACCACCAATTTATCAATATGGTTGAACCTCTTATGAGTATTTGCCATTCTCTGAAAGAACTTTGTATTTTTGTCCCTTTGTTTTATCCACAGAGTTCTAGATCTCTGTCTCCAAGCTATCTCTTCCTTTTTTGCGTACTCTTCAAACTCTTTTACCACACTTGCTTTTTAAAGAGTCTCTTCTTCAGTTAAATGCCTGGACTGTTGAATGTTGTCAAACTCATGAACTCTGTTGAGCATTTCCTTCTTTCTTTTTCCAGGTTCCCATAGGTGCTTACACTCCAGTCTTTCAGTTTAATCTTCATAGCTTTCAGCTTGGAAGCTAGGATGAAATCAGGCTTCCCTTCGAATTCAAAAGATGTCCACCAATCTTTAATTCTTTCATAAAAACCCTCGATCTCCAACCACCATCCTTCAAATTTGAAATATGATTTTGTATGACTCCAACGACCACTTTTAAGTGCAATTGGTGCATGATCGGAACAAACTCTAGGTAGTAGTTCTTGCTTCACATTGCAGAAACTCTCCCCCCATTCAGAGGAGTACATAATTCTGTCTATCCTCGAAACAGCTTCCAGGTTGGATCCCCTGGCCCACGTGTAGTTCCCCCCTTCAAGTAGTGGATCAATTAGCTCCATGTCCTCAATAACATCAGAAAAATCATTCATGTACACAGAGGTTCTGGAGCAGTTCCTCTTTTCTGAAGCATATCTAACAATATTGAAATCACCCCCAAGAACCCAAGGCCCTGTAAATAAACTCCTGACAACCCCTATCTCCCACCACACCTCCTGTCTTTCTAAGTTGCAAGTTGGTGCATATACCCCTGTCATGTGCCAAGTGAAACCATTTACCCTTGATTTAAAACTGCAAGTCAAGGTGTATGAACCTATCTCCACTACTTCCCCTTCCCAAACATTGTTGTCCCACATCATTAAAATGCCTCCCCTAGGGCCACTAGCCTGCAGTTCCCCATATTTGACCCCTCTTTTTCCCCACACTTGTTTAATTTCCTCCCCACTATTTCCTTCAAGCTTTGTCTCCTGTAAGCAGATCACATTCATTCTTTAAAGAATGAACTTTAAAGATAAGGTAAAATGTGAATTGGAAAATGGTGAAAAATGTAATTTCATTGATGAGGAAAATGAAAATTTATGTGCTTATTTATAAAGAAAAAAATCATTTCTTCTAGTTCTAAAGAGTTGATAATAGAGTCTATCATCGTTATAGTTACTCGGATTTCAATTTAGTCAAATAATTGATTCATAATTTTTTTGGACAATTTTTTTTTTCATTTTTGATATTTAATTTCCTTTTCTAATATCAATTTATGCGAAATTTGTGAAATTATTTTTTCCAATAAAATTTATTTAATACTCGCGAATTTATTTAAGCGAAAAATTCCAAAATAGCTTCTAAGTTAAAGCTATTGGCCGATATGTTAACCCTACCTTGGCGATTTAATTTTCTTCACTTGATAATTCACAAAGTATTATAGCTCTCTCTTTTGAAGTTAATTTGTTGCATTTTCTTTTTCAAAAAATATGGCTCTACCAAACCAACAAATTGTAGATTATCTAAGCTTCAAGTTCGTCATGGTGGATGATGGCAAAATAACTTTTGGTTAGAAGGCATCTCAATGATGAATTTAACAATACAAATTTAGTATCGATATAGTCTAAAAAGCATGAAATGAATGTGGTGTTGGTGAACATTTGGATCTCTGCCTCAAATGCATGTGGTCCAGACGAACATTCTTCTCAATAGCCTAGAGGAAAATGTGATAAATATACACCATGAGTATGTATGTATATGGATCAATAGTAAAAACAAAATCGTGTTAAAACAACAATCTCAACCAGTGTTTTAAAAGATTCGGTTGGGACTCGTCTCAGGGCTCGCCCTAGGGCCAGTGGCGGAGCCAAGATTTTCGCCAAGGGTGTTCATACTTTAGGACAGGTAAAACATAAACCTTGCTAGTCAGATTATAAAGATTGGCTTCAAAATAGTCATACCTCAATATCAAATTAACCAAATATCCAAAATGAAAATTCTAAAACAGAAACTTACAAAATATCAAATGGAATAAACTAAAGGAAGAATGAAGTAGGACAAATATATTGACGGATAGTTTCATACACACCAAAATATGTAAATTGTAAAGTGGTAACTACAATTGCACTCGATGACACTTCATCTCTTGAAATGTTTTCATAATACACTCATTAGAAACATCTTTAAATACTTTTTTCTCTACATAAGGCACTATGCAACCATTTAAATAGACTTTTGTTTCCTTTTGTTTTTCTTAACTTAAAAAAGGTAACTTTTGTACTTTTTCTTAAGAGAAAAACGGAACAAATATTAAATAAATGAAATGTTCAAGCCTGGGATCGAACCCAGGCTGAGTTTTGCCTTTTCTAAGAGAACAAACGGAATAATGAAAAAATTTAAAGAAAACGTCAACACTTGGGCTCGAACTTGGAACGCTGAGGCATCTTTGCACAACCTTAACCGCTAGGCTGTCAACTTTTATTGTGTCAAGGTTGTTCAACAGTTGGTATATATCCAAAAAACTCGACATTTAGTATATATACCCGTAAAAATTTTCCGACGAAGGTTGTTCATCTGACCACCCTCACCATGTCGTAGCTCCGCCTCTGCCTGGGGCGGGGCTCTAGAAAAACGCCCCGAGACTCAAGTGTGGGGCTTAGTTCTGTAAGACTTACGCCCTAAGCGCCCGACTATACACCCTAAGCACGCCCAACGGCTAACGCTCGGGGATCACCTAATAGATCTTATGTGTTAAATCTTTAGTTAACATTGTTGACTCTCATAATTCTTGAATAAATGAATGATACTTAATAATTTTTTTAATCTATAGAGATAAGAAGATTGACAGTAACTCAAATAACAAGTTGTAGTATCACATCTTTACTATTTGGTAACACTGTGAAGGTGATTATTTAGTACGTAACATTTTTTAAAAAAATACGTAATGAAGTTTTACTTTTTCACTTATCGTTGATCTTCATGGTTTTGTCATATAGCTCAAAATTATTATATTTTATTTAGCTATTTGAAAGTAATATTTTTTTTACATGATGAAGTGATGTTTTTATTATAATATTAGCAAGTTTTATTGATTATTTTCTTTTCGGGGGGTAAATTGTATAGTATGATAAAAAGTATTTTTAGAAATAATGATTCTTTTGTTATTAGAAAGTTAAGATATTAGATTATTTATACTTGTATAATCATGTTAGAAGTTTTATTTTCTATGAGTTTCCTTAATCATGTTTGTAATTATTTCAAACTATTCATGTATTTTTATAATTTTTGTGTGATTATATTATTATACTACATTGCAAATTAAAAATTAAAGACCCATAGGGCTTACCCCCACATCTCGAGGCTTACGCCTCGCCCTATACTAAGTAAAACGCTCCGCCTCACGTCCCCGCCTCTTAAAACACTGAATTCTCAACTAACTCACTTGTTCATAACAATTCTACATAAACCATTATACGAAATCGAGGCTAACAGATTACCTAAATGTATACAAATTACTAAACGGGCTAAGAAGATATACCATGACTTTTATTGAATCGCTATGTGGACCGATAAGAGTACCATGATATTTATAAAACAATAAAGGCATGAGTATGAGAAATAACAACGTAACCCCACAAGTAATGTACGTATGTATGCAAAATACCCCACAACCATAAACTTCTACATTAATCACTTTAGTTTAAGACATAATTGTTTGAATTCCTTCTAAAACTCATGCAATAAATTGAGAAAACAGCATTAATTAGTTGTCTTTGTCACAATCAAATCTAAAATTGAGAAGAGAGAAAATATCGCAATAGAGGGAGAGAGACCAATTTGTATTGTCTACTATTGAAAGTAATACTAAAATTTAGAAAATAAAATTGGTAAAATATTAAAGTCATTGTTATATACTCTAATAATGTGTGAAATAATAATTTTAAGACTTAAAATCATATGTAGCCCCTTAAAGTTGTCAACATAAGACGCCTTAACTAGGACTAGTACCTATTGAACACCTCTACCTATTCGGATTTGAACATTTTTTTAACAATCAACTAAAAAAATATAAATGTGTGTAATACACTTGCGCTGACGTGGCAAATTGACAAATCAGTGACGTACATGTTGCCTTTTGAGGAAAAAAAAAGAAGTTACAGTGGAATCAACTACAAAACTAATGATGAACAACTAATTCATCTCATGTCTATGGAGTAGAGACATCAACTTATCTCTGAGCAACATCGGCGGCAGCTATGGAAAAGGTGGTGGCGTTGAAGAAGTTGTGGCTAATGAACAAGGTAGAAGAAAGAGAATAAAAAAACTAATTAAAAGTACCCGCGCTAAATGTAGGTGATTTGCACCTTCTTTGCCGTTCAATAGGTACTTGTTTTGAATAAGGTATCAAAATGAAATATGCGAATAACTTTAAGGGGCTACATATGACTTAAGCCTAATTTTAATATAATCATATTGAATTATCGATTTAATCATTAACCAAAATCAAAACACCGAAAATCAAACCGATAACCCAATAATTTTTTTTTGTACAAAACCGTTTGAAAACCATTAACCCAATACCAATAAATGTGTTTTTTCGATCTGATTTATTGGTTAAATCATTTTCTGCACACCCCTAATTTCCTGTCGAAAATGACATTTTCAGATATTTAATGTGTAAAAATGAAAAATACTCATAGAAAAGATATAGTACTACATTTTATTTTATTTTTAAAAGACTAAAAAACTATTCTCGCTAGCAAATCATGACATCAAAATTCAAAGGTATGGAAATGACAATATTTAAATAATTTCCAAATAAAGAAATACACACAATTTTTTTTGGGACAAGACAAGCAAAATATATCACATAAAATGCAAAAGGAAGTAACAAAATATTTACATAATTAATTACAGCAAAGTATACAGCCAGAATTCCCACCCAACTTAATTACGTACCCTCAGTACAACCCTGTGTGAAGTCAATAAATACCCGCAGTTGTAAATGTTCTTAAACATTCAGAACAACATAGTCTAAAACTACCACCATATTTCAGATGATTATGAAGACATTGAAATATGTAGTTTAAATCCAGTTACACTAAGGCAAGAGAACACTGGCACTATGTCGAGTGTCAACGACTAAGAGAAAAATATTCGACCTAAAATTATTTTCTATATACACGGAATAATATTCTGACGAGGAGTGTTCAACTGAC
Source organism: Solanum tuberosum (assembly GCF_000226075.1). Taxonomy (NCBI): domain Eukaryota; kingdom Viridiplantae; phylum Streptophyta; class Magnoliopsida; order Solanales; family Solanaceae; genus Solanum; species Solanum tuberosum. Next base: position 387,613 of record NW_006238936.1, on the reverse strand, counting down.
TACCCTTCAGTCTATGTAGCTATGACATTGACCAGGGGACACATTGACACGGATATGTTTAACATAAGATAATGATGGAACGGTATGAGTGACAGTAATGCTACAGTTGAAGTTGGTCTGAAGCGACTTTCACCTCAGAGTGGACATAGTGCACAATTTCAGCGGCATCAGATGTCCCTTAAAGCTTTGAGGCAGTAGCTGTTGTTCTGCTCAAGGCAATGGCAGCCTTAGAACCAGAAGGGCGACCCAAATGCTTGCAGATGAAATCTCCAGCCAATAGAAGCTTTCTCAGATCCACATTTGTCTTCACTCCTAGTCCATTGAGCATGTAAATGACATCCTCCGTAGCCACATTACCCGAGGCACCTTTGGCATATGGGCAACCTCCAAGTCCTGATACAGATGAATCCACTATGCTGATCCCCATCTGTCGAGATTAACATTATGGTACTTCAAGCATTATTTTTGCATTAAGGTTCAAAGTGCCAAAGAATACATAAAAAGTTCATGCCATTTCCATCAATTAAGTGGTTTGCCGAATGACCTGGATACAGTAACAAGATACACATCCAAGGACCCTAATCATATCAAGTTTTTGTTTTGTAAAACTCTGCAATGTTTTATTTTTTTGGGGGTACATTCCTACAAAAATAATAATCATTTTTACAATAGGGTGTCTGCAGGAAGACCTTGTGCACATGGTGCATGATTGCACACATAGCACGCAACAACAGAAGGGAAGTTTTATATTTTTTTGCTTGCAGGAAGTCTTGCGTGCCCAGTGCATTCTTGCACACAACAACAGAAGGGCTTTTTCTGCATGCAGGAAATCTTGTATGCATGATGCATGATGCATGCTTGCACGCATATCCCCACAACTTTTTCAACCCATGCAAAGTCCAAAATCGAGATTCAATTTCTTTTCTTCTTTTTCCTGAGCTTGCACACCACTCCAACAAGGGTTTTCAACCAAGATCATCTACAACATTAAGGTAAGCTTTAAGGGCCAAATTGATGTAGTTTATACTCCCTACCGGAGTGTGGTGGCAAGACTCATATAGACTACCTACTCCTTAGGAAGTGTGATAAGGTTTTATGCAAGGACAGTAAGGTTATCCTGAGAGCAAATAATACAGCCCAACATAAGCTCGTGGTTATGGATATAGATATCACGAGGAAGAAGAAGAAAAGGGCTGCATTATTGCATATGACCAGCCAATGATTAGATGGAGAGGCCTGACTAAGACCAAATCTCAGAAGAAGAGAAGATGGTGGCTATTGGGGCTTGGGGGAGTAGCAGGGATGTAGATAGTATGTGAGCTAGGACAGCTGATTGCATAAGAGAAGTAACTAGAGAGGTGTTAGGAGTTTCGAGGAGTAACCCAGGTGGGAATAAAGAGGATTGGTGGTGGAATGAAGAGGTCCAAGGAAAAGTGGAAGCCAAGAAAACTGCTTACACGGCGTTAGTGGAAAGCTTAGACGAGGAGGATAAGAGGAATAGGAAGAGGTATAAGACCATGGAGAAGGAGCGAACTAGCGGTCGCGATGGCTAAGACGACAGCTTTTGAGCACTTGTATAAAGAGTCGAGGGCAAAGGCGTGGACAGGAAGTTGTATAGGCTCACCAAGGCGAGAGAGGGCAGTCCGTGACCTGGACCAAGTGAAGTGTATCTAGAAGAGAATGGCAAAGTATTAGTAGAAGAAGCACACATTAGACGAAGATGGCAGACGTATTTCCCTAAGCTCTTGAATGAAGAAGGGGACAAGGGTATCGTGTTGGGGGAGCCAGAGCATTCCGTAAGTCGTAGAGATTTTTGGTATTGCAGGTGCATAAAGGTTGCAGAGGTTAAGGGGCTATTCATAAGATGAGGAGGGGAAGAACGCCAGGCCAGACCAGGTATGGAGTGGTTGACTGGGTTGCTTAATGTCATTTTTAGGACAACGAAAAATGGCAGAAGAATGGAGGTGGAGGACAATGGTGTTTTTGTACAAGAACAAGGGTGATGTTCAACATTGGAACAACTATAAGGGTATCAAACTACTAAGCCATACTATGTAAGTTTGGGAGAGGGTGGTTGAAATAAGGATGAGGAGGGGTGTGTCTATACCCGTAAACCAATCGGATTCATGTTGGGACGATCAACTACGGAAACTATCCATCTTGTAAGGAGATTGTTGGAGCAGTATAGGAAGAGTTCATCGACCTAGAAACAGTGTCCGATAAAAGTCCTTATGGGAGGTCCTCTAGAGATGTTTGGAGGCTAGAGGTGTACTTGTGGATTACATAGGGCAATTAAGGACATGCACAATGGAGCCAAGACCCAGATTAGAACAGTAGGAGGTGACTTGGAACACTTTCCGCACGTGACGGGGTTGCACCAGGGATAAGCCCTTATCCCGATCCTATTTGCCTTAATGATGGACGAATTGACACGACATATTCAAAGGGAGGTGCTGTGGTGTGTGTTATTCACAGATGATATTATGTTTTCACAAGAAGCGTAGTGAAGTGAATGATAGGCTGAAAGTTTAGATACAAACACCAGAGTCTCATGCAGCAGATGAGATGGCTGCATTAGATCCAATTAATTTTGTGTTCGCCTTCCCTTGGGAAGGAGGCCGTCACATGAGAATCACACACTCAGCTACTGGTTAGTCCATGTCGTTTGCGGCCTTATACTTAATGCTCTCATGGACTTACTTTGACGCCATTCACTTGGCATTGACGGACCTTTATGTTACAATGGATTCCTAGCTTACCTGACCTTTCCCTGATGTACTCGATAGTAGATACCTCTGCTATTTTTCGTTTTTCCTCTTTTTAATTATTGTTTTTGCATGCCAACTTGCACAAGAAAAAATAAGACATACTACTACACCTTTTAGATTTGGATGGACACAGCACCAACTATACAACGAACAAATTTCTCATAATGTGATAAAATATGCCAACATGTGAAAAAACTTCTCGCTACAAGCAGAGAAAGGAGATCTTACTTGCAACGACACAAGAATGTTAGAAAGAGCTTGTCCATAAGTGTCATGGAAATGAACAGCAAGCCTCTCTACAGGGACAACTTGAGTTACAGCATCAAGCATTGGAATAACAGTACCTAATAAATGGAGAGCAGAGACAGAAAATATGGGGAAGATGTAACAAATCCATTTCAGATAAAAACTCAAGAAAAACAATTGACATATAGTAACTGTCTTTCTTTAATTTTAAAGGAAAACCAATTGATGAACGTCCATTGCACTTTTTTAGTAATTTTGTATAGACAACAAAGTTGAATAACAGATTCACAGATGGCCAATACTTTCACTAGACTGATTCTGAGTAGACTTCACAGTCACGTATCACCTGGAAGTTAATCAGCAGGGCAAACATGTATACAGTTGAGTCATTGAGGTTATATCCAATGTCTTCTAATATAATAATGAAAAAAGAGAAGGTGAACATTATTGTCTTTCCTATCATGCCTTTATCAAGGTTCTCATGACCATACAATCCTGGAAGTTCATCAGCAGGGCAAATATGTGTACAGTTGAGTCATTGAGGTTATATCTTATGTCTTCTAATATAACAATGAAAAAAGAGAAGGTGAACATTATTGTCTTTCCTATCATGCCTTTATCAAGGTTCTCATGACCATACAATCCTGGAAGTTCATCAGCAGGGCAAATATGTGTACAGTTGAGTCATTGAGGTTATATCTTATGTCTTCTAATATAACAATGAAAAAAGAGAAGGTGAACATTATTGTCTTTCCTATCATGCCTTTATCAAGGTTCTCATGACCATACAATCCTGGAAGTTCATCAGCAGGGCAAATATGTGTACAGTTGAGTCATTGAGGTTATATCTTATGTCTTCTAATATAACAATGAAAAAAGAGAAGGTGAACATTATTGTCTTTCCTATCATGCCTTTATCAAGGTTCTCATGACCATACAATCCTGGAAGTTCATCAGCAGGGCAAATATGTGTACAGTTGAGTCATTGAGGTTATATCTTATGTCTTCTAATATAACAATGAAAAAAGAGAAGGTGAACATTATTGTCTTTCCTATCATGCCTTTATCAATGTTATCATGACCATACAATCATTTAACAGTTAACACTTGACAACTACGTGTCTCAATTATTTAAAGGATTATATACACTACTTTCTTTCTCTGTTTTTTATGATAATTATTTTCCTCTAAAAAACATCGCACTAAAAACCTACTTGACACCATCCTGAGAGACTTCTTTTATTTTATTTTTCATCTCTTAAAGCCAGAAGAAAACAACATTGAAACCTCACTTTTTACATTATAAGCAGTCACCACTGTCCGTCATTGGAAATTGAATCTAAAATCCAGCAATTCTACAAAACAAGCTAAATGTGTACTGATTAACTAATAACATAGCAATAATGCACTTCTCTAAAGAGAAAATATATGTTGTTAAGATGTCTATGTTGACTCAGTAGCTTGTAGCTTGAAAGTAATACAGCAAAAGCTTGTCTCTCAAAGGAGTGAACTACAGAATTCTTCTTAAATTAAGAATCAGAACTAATGACAAGAAATGTAATTTGCTGGCACATGCTAGTATTTTACCGAAAGAGCAAAAAGATGCAGATTCTTCTAGCAGACCAAAGGTACAAAATGGGGAAAGGTGAAACCAGAGAAGACTTAGGATTACCTGGAGTACCAACTCCAATTGTATCACCAAGAGAAATTTCAAAGCAACCCATATCTACAAGTTCTTTAGCCACCTGTGCAACTTTTGATGGAGACACTGCTCCTTCTATGGGACAGCCAACGACACATGATACATACCTGATAGAAAATAATGATAGCTACTTTTCAGTTCCAGAGATGCAACCTTACTTCTCCAAATAAATGTCTACAACAAAGGAAAAAATTTCTAAGCATTATTACCAGGTATAACAGATTTACTATTAGTGCTCGTTTGGTACTAGAAATGACAGAGCTACCTTGATTTGAAGATTTATCTAATACCAGAAACCAAAACCTTTTGCATGTCGAAGTCTAGCCACTAAGGAAGGAACCATTTGAGCTCATACACATAGGTAGGGCTTAAATAATCAGGAAAAGCAAAAATCACAAATTTTGACCCAAATGTTAATCGTTGAATCATCATTTCCAAAAAAAGTATTTACTCAATCCTTTGCCCTTCCAATTTTAATGGCTGTCCACAGAAGAACCTCCATTCAGTAAATTTTAATACTTCTAGCTGCTTAAAATACGAGGGATTTGACGTCATTAAATACAAACATGTAACAGGAATGTACTTCTGCAACAATCAACTATAGCAATAATTAGAATGACAGAAAGCATGAAAAGCTCATAAATAATCAAAGAGATTAGCAGAGCAACTGGTGAGCTAATATGCAGCCCCTATCCTTTGAAAGCCAGTTCACCTGGATTCTTCTGTGAACATAGACATCCCTAGATATGAATATACTCTGAATACTTTGTAACAAGGGATAGTCAATAAGCTGGTACTTGGATTACACAGGAAAATTGCAATACATGCTAATGGAACATTTTGTAGTTCATCCAAAAGAAAGTTATCTTTAGACAGTAATACACAAACACTCATGAAGTTCAATATTTATATTCTTTTTACCAAAATTTTCAGTTCCACATTAATTCCTGGAAGGAAGAGAAGAGATAACTGTCCACAATATAACATGGTCAATAGTTAGAACTCCACCGGAAAACACTAAAGGTTGCCTTCAGATCTAGAACAATTGTAAACCTCATCTTTGGAAATTGTATCAAGGAAAAAGGGAAAGCTGGAAGTGATTGATAGTAAGTACTTTATGCTTAAAGGTTATGAATGGGGAGATTCTTAGGCGATCTGAAGTTATAGCAAAATTTAACCACCTTGCTCCAATGTATGAAAAATTTTAAGCTAGTATATGATGTAAAAAGGCAATCATTCTGTTCTGCTGAAAGAATTGTAACAATTATTAAGCCATATGGGTTCAGCAAGATTCTGAAAGAGACTAATGGAATTAAACAAGCCTTGAGTCTCTACTACACATGGTTTTAAAACTAACTTACCTTAAAGACATTAATAATTAATCCGGTAAAATTGGAAATGTAAAAACCTGACTTCCTAGAATATGATCTGCTAGAATTCATACCCGCGAACAGGGATGGAGTGGCTTTTGGCTGCAAGAGCAACATCACGATAGCGAGAAAGACTGTCTTCAATGCTACAATTTATGTTAGACCGAGAAAAGGACTCGGATGCTGCAGCAAAGATTGCCACTTCCTTGGCTCCAGCTGCAACAGCTGCTTCAAAACCCTGGAATAGAGCCAACGAAAAACTATGAGCAATCCCAATTATCCAGGCTCCCATGTGAGCAAGAAAATGTATACATATTTAACAAGACATATAAAGGAGAATCTCACGCTTTGCATTTCTATCAGCTTACTTTAAGATTTGGTGTCAAAACAGGTAAGCGCACCCCTGTAAGATTCCTAACTGCTTCAATTACATCCTTCCCATCAGCTAGCTGCAATTTAGTTTTGGCAGATAAGCAACATCACCAACACTATAAATAATAACTATGGCATTTTGGTAGTTTAAATCCTATCGATTCAATAGATATTACTTGAGAGATATGCTGCAGTAACATCACAGGCTAAGCGAAGCACATTCATGCACATAAATTAAAATAATCATGAACAAGCCTGTCACATCATTAAATCACCAAGAAGTGTTGCCATAAATCTCAATAAACTAACACAAGAGGTTATAATTCTTATAGCTTGCATATAGACAGAAGTTGAAGATTATAGGCTCGTAATAATGAAGAAGATTATGAAGACGTGAAGCGCTTATTCATCCACAATAGAATACCAAATCAGATATAGTACATGCTTTGAATTTGTTTGAAGTTAAACGGTGCATACCATAATCTCGTAAAGACCTGCTACTTTGTTGGAATGGAAGAGGACTACAAAGGAGATAAAATATTGTGAAACACTACACCGACGGCTACATGGTAGACTGTGGAAGGAGAGAAATGGAAGATACTTTGAAGGCAAAAAGGAAAATATTATAACCTAAAGCATTGATGCTTAACTCTCTGAACTTATTGGTGTAAAAATGAAAATGAACAAGAAGTAGACGGGATGGTTAATTCCTCAATTTATTTCAGATGTAGTTAGCACAGTACTAAGAAACATATTGTTGGGTTCATACTACTTATGATTGCACTCAGTGTGCAATTCTTTAATGAAGTTGACATGACCTGCAGATGTCGAGCAGAATGGACATCCTTCTCATGACACAGAAGTATGAACTTGATTAAAACACAAAGCAAGACTTGATACACGGCTACCAGACATACGCTACTCATTTGAGCATTTGCCATTTTGTAAATCATCATTGTAAAGCAAAAAAGCTAGATAGAATTAAGCACTCGAACCTAGAAACTGGAGACTTTTCCGTATATCTCTACCTGAGGGAACCAGATCTTTGAGAAACCAGACGTTTTCTCCTCAAAAATCCAAAATGAATAACAAAGCATTCAAGGGGCATTAAACAATGTTTTTCATGGTCAAATTGATCTTGCAAAATATACAAAATACAAAAGTAACAATCTTTAAGGGCCTTAGTACTTAGTAAGTGTCCTAACTGGTGAGTAACTAATGACAATAAGAAAAAACTCATACTCATGCTTTAAGATGAAAAAATAACCATTAAAAGAAGAACTGAAACGAAAATTATTCTCGTTTCACACAGTTGGAAAAGAAAAAATTAGCAATAAAAAGCACATTTTGCAGGACAATTATAAGGATGACAAATGCAAGACATGTAAGCATAAAATCCCCGACAAGCAAAATATATACCTGTGGTACCCACTTTGGAGACACAAAACTAGTAGCCTCAACAACTGGTAGTCCACTAGAAACAAGTAATTTAATAAGCTCCACCTTCACTTCCGTAGGTATTATAGTCTTCTCATTTTGCAGTCCGTCTCTGGGGCCAACTTCTACTATCTTGACAACTTCAGGGACAGATCCTAAGAACTGCACAATTAATTATATGGTGCCAAAATTATAAAGAGAAAAGTAAAGGAATTAGAGCTGATGCCTTCAGGAAGTTAGCATATGTCTTAATCCTTACACAAGTTAGGTCACCAATATTAGATATCAGAAAAAGTAAAGCACACTACATGAAATCTCAGCAAGATCCACAAAGACTGACGAAAAGTAGATACCTTGTCTTTGATATCTTCTAAATGTCCATGGCTTCTATAGTAACGATTTGACAAAGAAAAAGATCCAATGCTTGTTCTAACCACCCTATGATCTTGATTAAATAAAGGATTACATGAAGAATCTCTTCTCATTTGTCTTCGCAATTGGAATGCTCCTCCTTCAGTATCCTTGCTGCAAGGAAATAGTTATTTTACAATCAAGAAAAGGTGGAATACGAAAAGTTACATGTCAAAAGTCATTGCATGCCAGTGAAACTAATCGAGAAAAAGCTCATAGTACTTAAAACCTTGCACAGTAGCGTTAAAGAACACACTGACTTTTCTCCAAATCACCTGATTTAAAGTAACTGCTGGAAACCATTACCAATGTGTCTCCATTTGAAAGAGGTGTACGATAATAGTAGCATGAAACTTTCCAAGATCTGTAAAAAAGTTTTTGGTTGCCAATCTACTGATCAAACTGCAGTAATTCACTAACAACTATTTTCTTTTTTTTGATAACCAAAATAAAACGCTTTGCACGACCACTGACACCACTTACTCAAGATTTATTTTGGAAAACGACTTCATTGTGAAGATCAACTCTTTCCTTATTAATCATTATACATAAAAAAAATTAGAAAATCTCTCCCATGGTGTTGACAGTTAGTTGGCATGATTTAGTATGATTGCTTCTTTCAGTCACTATGATTCCAACACTAACAAACTCCATACATTGCACTTGAATGATATTGCTTTATTCTCTTGGTTGTTGAGATAAATTTCCAAATAACAATTATCTAAAATTATGCAAGGAAACAAATTCAGGGTACAGCGATCTCCATATTACTTACAAAGATTCAAAAACAACTCCAATGTATATTCGTGGCCAAAAACAACTGAATTTAATTTTCAAATGTAATTTTTCCCTTTTGAAAACAAAAACTACATTCTTCAAATACTCCAAATTTTCATGGTCAAACACCCCGTTAGGTTATCAGTAATTCATCAAACACTACCGCGAACAACATAACCAAAAGAGAAACAAAATTACTAAAACACATGGAAGAAAGCTTAACATGAGAAATTTCTTCAATGAATACCTCAAATTGATTAGAGATGAAGTGTTGTCTGCTCCGAAACTCCTCGCAACAGAAAAGGAACGACTAAATCCACTTGCTAGCAAATCAAATTGCTCCTCAAAAGCTAAAGCTCTCGTTCTGAATCTCCATCTTAATGTTTTCTTCGTGACTTTAGAAGCTAACATTTCAATACATTCATTCAATCTTCAGATTATTTTTTTTGGCAAAACTTGATCGGCGGCGATCGGAGCAATCAAGAAAAGAATTGGACTTTTATCTCATCTGACCATGCTTATCTTTTCTAATAATTAAAATGGGATTATGTGGAAAGAAAGTTAATCCATGCCTATCTATTCTAATTAAAATAGTATAATTACATTATTTTCCAATTATTTTTCAAATTACAAAAATCTCTTTAAAATTTATGGATTTTGGATGCATTACTGGACTTCCACATACATCACTGGACTTTCGAATACATTAACAGACATCTGGATGCATAGGTGAGTGATGTATCAGAGAGGGGAGGGATGTATCGGAGAGGAAATAGGACATATGGATACATCACTGGACTTCCGTATATCCGAGAAGGGAGAGATGTATCCGAGAGGGGAGGGAATAGGACATCTGGATACATCACTGGACTTCCAGATACATTAGAAGACATATAGATACATAGATGAGGGATGTATCCGAGATGGGAGGGATGTATCAAAGAGGGGAGTGATGTATCCGAGAGGGTGATAGAGATATATCAGCGAGAAAAAAGTGATGTATCCGAGAGGGGATTTTTGAATTTTTTTTAAATTGTAGGGAATTTTAGAGATTATGATAAAATAAAATGTGTATTTTAGTAATTTTTCCTAAAATATTAATATGTGATTATGTGGAAAGAAAGTTAATAGTGATTAATTAAAAAAAAGTTGATTAGTAATGTATGAATTAATAATGCATTTATTAATAATGCAAGATTTTTTTTTATAAGAGAAAGAGAACAAAAATAGAGAGAGAATTATTGCAATTCTTATTCTCAATAATATTGTAATCAGTGGCGGACGCGGGCACTACATCATTCCAAGCATCTGAAATCACTAAGTTATATCAACTTGTTGTATTAAGGGTGCCTAAAATATGTTATTTAATCATTTCGTATATCATTTTACTTGTAATATACAATATATTTTTCCGGCAAAGGATATCCAATTGGACATCCTGACAACCATGTAGCTACATCACTGATTGAAATATAATTTGGATAAATGAGTCTGCTAATTATAGAGGAAGAGAACTTTATTTATTATTTATTGGACCTTATCATAAAAGGAATGAACATCAAATATTGATATTATATACTATTTTTAATTAATATTTTTAAAAAAAAATAAAAATTAACACTTAATTTAAAGTAAAAATAAGGAATCCCATAAAAGCATGGGCACAAATTTGACACTATTTATCATAAATCTATAGGATATTTGCATAAATTTGACACCATTTCCCACAAAGCACCGGATATTTGTGTCAAAATTACGCATGTTTTATTATATTATTATTGTCAAGCAGACCACATTAATTTTTAATAAAAAAACGCACATGTCAAGTGTCTTTAAAAAAACGCATATGTCAAGAGTCAAACCCAAACAGCGCATGGATTAGTGAGAGCTTTAGCTACTGCTCTACGAATTCTTTAATTTTTAAGGATGTCCAAAATACTATATATACCAACAGAAAGTCAGATAATATATATATAATGTAATTTTTCGATTAAGGGTGTCTAGTTGTGTAGCACTCCGAAAATTCTAACCCAAAATCTGACCTTGAAAATTTATGGTGTATGGTGCCACGCTTTCAACTGCCCGTAGAAGTATCTATGAACCGTAGACAGGAACCAGACCTTTAAAAGTTGGTTCTCGGGTCTAAGTTTCACGGATCGGACGACGGGTCGTAGAAGTTCCCATGGTCCGTTAAAAGGCATCATAGAAATCAAAACCTGAAGCACACTCTAGTAAGCTTCCTACGAGCGAGTAGAACTTCCCGTCAAAATTTCCACGGGCCTTAGAAAGGGCCCGTAATCCTTAACTTCATAAATTCAGAAAACTCAGCATGTTCCTACGAGAGGGTTTACGACCCATAGACTTTTGTGCGGATAGTAGATGGCCTTCCATAGATGACTTCTGTCAATTTTTAAGGGGGTTTATTTTAGTCTTTTCCCACTCTTTCTTAATCTAAACCCCAACGTTTTTACACCTAATTAAGGTCACAAGAACTCCTTATCACAAAATTGAGTTGAAAGTTTTCTTATTGATTGATTTTGATAGATTATTTTACTTAAGTCAACTTCAAAGAATCATATCTCTTAGTATATATATAGTGAATTAGATGGTCCATGACCTACTAAATTAAAGGTCTATGAGTCCTTTTTCCAACGCCACCAAGTTTGCCTCATTTCGAGTTCAGAGTAAAAAGTTATGCCCATTTTAATAAAGCTCTATCAGACAGTCAATGTTCTACAATCAGAACTAATGATGGTGGAATGTTTTATGAACCGTAGAGCCTTCTGTGAAGGCTTTCTGCGAATTTTTTAATAAACTTCCTGCACATGTTTAAGGGGTTATTTTGGTTCTTTCCAAGTTTTTTAGTCCTATTGTAAGTCGATTTTGGGTGTTTTAATTAAGTATATCATTTGACTAACTAGTTTTCCTCTCAAAATTATCAATCGGAACATTCAAGTTTCTAGAAATTCTCTCAAAACTCACCTAGGGTTCCTCTTCTCCATCAAGAACCCTAAAACCTTCAAGTAAAAAATTCAAGATACAAAGAGAAGTCTTTCACCCAAGATTTCCCAAGTTCTTCCACTCTAGAAACTCAATAAAAGAATTTCTTTTATCAAGATCAAGCACCAAGATTTCAAGACCAAAGATTTCATTCAAGAAAGGTAGTGTTCTTACTTGGGCTCAAGAAAAATCAATTCTCAATCAAAGTTTTCGGTTTAATAACTGTATAATCAGGTATTTAAGGCTAATCACAGTGATGGATTTAATTCGTCCTCACGCCCTACATCTAAATTTAGTCAATAAAAGTTTAATCTAGGGCTATACCCTTAGTTTCGAGAATTTCTGCAATGAGTTATATTATTGATTTCGAGTTTTAAATTCTTGATTATGAGTTGCTATATATTATGCATTGATATCCTTGAGTTGTTGTTCATGTTTATATTTCCACATGAACCCCATTTACTAAGTTTTTGTTGAAAATATTTGATCAAATATTTTTCCTTAAATTGATTTTGAGAAGTTAAAAGTGAGTTCAATAGTAAAGTTTAAAGTATAATTTTTTAGTAGAGTTCAAGGAAATTAAATGATTCCAAAATGTATCATTTTTACATGGAGAAAGAGAACACTATTTTCAGAAAAGTATAAGAGTTTTTCAGACATAATTATTACAGAGCAATTACTTCTTAAGGAGACCTTTTTGAGAACTTATCTCAATCCAGAGAGAGTATTTTTACTTGAGAATTGAGTTATATATTTTGAGAGTATTATTGAGAACTGATATAAGAAAAAATTCAAACAACTTACATTTCTCATAAAACACGTAGCCAGCATGAGTTAGGATCGCACTGTCTTTCGGGCGACTCCTTACTGCCTTTGAGAAGATCTTTATAGTAGATCCATGAGTTGAGTTTGTTCTATACCCTCACAATGTATAAGATAGTTTTGGCAGAATAGGCGAGACGCTTTATCATCACGAGACTCATAGTGATGCTTGTCGATTAGAGAAAACTCACAATAAAGTAAAGTAAAGAGTGTGTCTCTCTCTCTCTCTCTCTCTATATATATATATATATATATATATATTAGTTTTGTATTTACTTTTATTGCATTCTTAGAGTAAGAGGTTAAATAATTTTCATCATGATTTATGCTATATTTCAATTGAGTTACTTTTAGTCTTCCTGTTCAGTTTTTTGTTTTATTTAGCCCTATTACATACTCATACATTCAATGTACTGATGTCATTCGACCTGCATCATTTCATGTTGCAGATTCAGGTACTTAGGATCATCCGCTGGAGTTCTGTTGAGATCATATGATTATCCGCTCGTTAGCTTTTGGTGAGACCTTTTTGCTTTCAAAGGACTCCAGTTTTATGATTTGTTAGTAGTAGCGTTATGAGGTGTCGTGGGTCTTGTCCCGACACCTATCTACAATAGAAACTTTATCAATAGATAATCTTGGTCAGTCTTACAGTATTCAATTTCAGATTATTAATTAAAACTTTATATTTATAAATACTCAGTATTTTTAGATAGCTTTGAAATTTAGTAAACTGTTTTTAAACAATTCTACAGTTTGATGCTTGTGTATGCTTGAGTTAGTCTTCCGCTTAGTAGTCAACAAGGATACATGTTCGCTTAGGGACCAAAAATGATTCTCAAGTGTCGGTCACATCTAGGGTGTAGGTTCGGGGTGTGACAAGTTGGACACCCTGGAGACATCATAGCTCCGCCCCTGATATGGGGTAAAGCTACTATGAAAAAGTAGGATCAAAGATGAAATATAATTATTAAATTATAAATAAAGACAAAATGAGAAGAAATATTAAGGTAACGACGTGATCACACCAAATTGGTCGTTACATAAAATGGATCTTTTGATTTCCTTATATTTTTAAGGGAAGTCATTTTCCTTAAATTTGAGAAAAATAAGTTGATTTGAAAAATATTTTCTAAAATATTTAAACCAATCAAACATCAAAAATTTAGAAACATTACTCTAGTAAAAAAAAAAAATTGTTATCCCCCACCCCATTTATTTATTCCTTTACCCTAACCTATTATGTGATTACCCAATCCGCTCGACTCCATTCTAATAATAACTCACTTGCTGGCTTACTTGAAACAATTGAAAAAGACATTTATGTAGCATAAGTGAATGAGTATTAATAATTTTTCACGTTTAAATTTTTATCTATTACTATATTGAACTCTCTATCGTTTTTGGCAATTGAAATGTTAATTATGTTTTAAGTTTTCTTTTTTCCTTTTCACAAGCACTAGTATGATTAAAGGTGACAAAAATAACCCATAAAATTATAAATATTCAATCCGTTCAAATTCAGATTTGATTATTGACCTACTCATTTTAACTCAACTCATTTTAATCTATCAAAGTTTGAGCTGATATCTTACTTAAATTAATATTGAGAAAACTTGTCTAGATATTTTCAAAAAAAAATAATTAATTTATTTAATATGTTATATATGATTATAATAATAAAAAAATTATAAGGTATTAAATTATAAAAAATAAATAAAACAATCAAAACATAATAAGAACTAGGCGAGTTAGATTATAACTCAAATTTTAATCCATTTCATCTCAAATTCCCCAATGACTTTTGACACGCCCATTTATCAATTCAAACCATTTTGATTCCCAAAATTCAACCCATCCTGCCATTTGCCACCTATAGTTATGATGTTTTAATGTAATTGTAGTATTTAAATTTAAGTTTTTTTTAAAAAAATAAATAAATTTAAGCATTCAATAGAAAAAGTAACAAACCAATAAAATATTGAAGTCTAATAATTCCATATAAACTTGAACAAATATTTTTTTAATAGAAACATTTTTATAGTTACAAACCAATAAAATATTGGCTAGTCATGTCTCAAGCACTCCTCATATTTCCTTCACGAAGGGAAAGAAAATGCATTTGTTGTCTGTATTATGCATTTTTTTTTCTTTTCAAATACTTTTTGGGTCCCAAATTTATGTGATGTAGTGTGATTGGATAAGAAAATATAAGAAATATGGAAGACTTTGTAGTGTTTCCAAATTATCCTTAAAAACATATATTTTTGTGGACTTTTTGTCAAATAAGTGAAATTCAATATGAGAAAAATGTTGATGTTGTCATTAAATATTCGCAAATAAGAAATATATCATTCTTTTTTAAACTTACCAGAAATAAAAGTCTGTCATATAAATTGGGACAAAGAAATAACAATCAATTGACAAAGTAAAATAAATCTAAGATTTTCCGTCTAGTATAATGATAGGCACTACCAAAGTGGATTGAGATCTCTTTATTCTTAATCGGATATTTTAAGTTCGAGTCATGAAATAAAAAAGGCCATTTGACATAAACAATACTCCCTTTGTCCATTTTTAATTGTCATGTTGCGCTTTACGAAAGTCAATTTGACTAATTTTCAAAGTTAAATTATATTACATTAATTCGATATTTTAAGCAAAAAAATTAGATATTCAAAAACTATACGAAAAGTACTATAAATTCCAATTTTTTGCATATCAATATGATGAAAAAATACATCATAAAATGTTAGTCAAAGTTATTATCGTTTGACTCTAAAAAAGGAAAATATGACAATTAAATGTGGACGAAAGTAATATATATTACCCTCATAATTACCATTTATAGTAATATAATGTAGTTTACCATTTATAGCATTTTTGACTTCCCCCATCTCCCTTCTCTTTTTTTTTCTCTTTCTCCCTCTCTCCTTCTTCTCTTTTTTTTTCTCTGTTCATCTTTCTCTATGTTCATAATTTCAATGCATGTGATGAATATATAATTAAAACATTTTTAATACAAATATATTATAAGTATTATTCTTGAATTTCAAACATTTTGATATTATTTAAATTAGTTTATATTTTTTGAATTTATAGTAATGTATAATATCGAATTCGAATTGTATTAAAACTATAGTTTATATTTATACAATTTTAATACATACTTTTCAGAGCTTCACCTCTTTTTTTTGGTAAATCACCACCACCAGACTATCAATTATTTATATTTAATACAATTTTGATACAACTTTAATACAACTTTTTAGAACTTCACCTAATATATAACTAAAATATTTTTAATACAAATATTTTATAAGTCTTATAAGTGAATATCAAACATTCTGGTACTATTTAAATTAGTTTACATTGTTAGAAATGTATTATATTTGTTCTGCAATAATAATACGATTTTGATATAACTTTAATACAATTTTGATACAACTTTAATACAATTTTGATACAACTATTATACAATTTTAATACAACTTTAATAAAATTTTGATACAATTTTAGTATAATTTTGATACAACTTTAATACAATTTTGACACAACTTTAATACAATTTTAATACTATTCTAATAGAGATTTATATCAAATGATTATTAAAGCTAAAACTATGTCATATATGATAATAAAAAATAAACACTTAAAAGTATAATTAATCAAATAAAATATATTATTTAAGTAAAAATCACAATAAAAAAACTTATAGAAGAAAGTACTTTATCTCCTTATTGACCTTTTCCCACACGAATCAAGATTAGTTTGCTCAATGAATTTCGAGTACGGGCCGATATTAAAAAAATATTATCCCTTCTTCTCATTTTATGTGACACTCTTTTTTTTAGTCGTCTAAAAACAATGCCAC
The DNA here is from genome assembly GCF_000226075.1 of Solanum tuberosum. Classification (NCBI taxonomy): domain Eukaryota; kingdom Viridiplantae; phylum Streptophyta; class Magnoliopsida; order Solanales; family Solanaceae; genus Solanum; species Solanum tuberosum. The sequence continues at coordinate 370,834 of NW_006238936.1, read as the reverse complement.
CTTACTATAATTAGAAACAATTTAATTTTAAAATTCTCTTTATATCCTTAATGAAATGATTTACAACCACACAAATATCTAATAATTATTTCAGACTACAAATCTCAAAAGTCTTCTTTCTTTTCTTAAACACCATGTCAAATCAAAGGGTGTCACATCAAATTTGACCGTAATTTTTTCATATGTCTTTTAATTGTTTTGCATTGTCAATTCTTATGACTTATAGAATACTTTTTATGTAGTTTACAAATATATAAATTTCATTTCAAAAAATTTAAAGATTCCACGCACAAATTACCCGTCAAACTTAAACTATTTAACTCTCGAAAAATAAATTAAAAAGTGTCACATAAATTGTGATAGAGGGAGTATATATATAATGATAGACTACTATGCATAAACAGTCTAATTAGTCACCAAGAAAGACCAACCTATTAATATACATTTAAAAGTGGTGTAGATTGTTTTGCCGTTTAGCTTGAAAAGAGAATGTTGAGAGTGTTGTATCTCAGTTAGTCACATCAAGCATTAATACTTCCCTATGCATTATTTAAACTTTCAAATAATAACCTAATTGATGGCATAAACTAGTATACTAGTTATGGGAAACTTCTTAGCTCTTTTTCTTTGAGTTCAATAAAAGTCACAACATTTCCACTATTTGAAACAAGTTGTATCCTTTTATTTAGTTGAGTTATTGATCACAAACTACATTAGGGCATGTCCAAAAATAATTTCTTGTCCCATCAATCAACTTTTAAGCAAATGCATTAGCTTGAGATAAGTATTTCATTTTCATAGGTCCACCTTAGGTTATTGATATGTTTTGATAGATCTTATCTTTGATTTCTCTTGCTATCAAGATAAGGAGTTAACACTTGTCTGCCACTCTTTAGCTTATTAGTGGGACATCTTTGTTAATACACATAAATTATATTGGAACTCAATATTATATCTTGTACAGTACATTCTTTGAGAATTCTTATGCTATTAACAAATAAAAGAAAGTCACAAAAAGGTTGATTGCTTAGTGTGGTTTTATTTATTGTATATCTTCCAAACATTTATTTGGGAGATAAAAAGGATCTTGAGGAATTATAAGATAATTAATTGTGTGATTGGTCAAAAATACATCTAAAGTATTTTTATTTTTAAGTTTCGTATATACCTAAATTAGTAAGTGTGCGAGTTTTCTATCTGAAATCACTACATCAAAAATAATTTTTAGCGGCAATTAATTAACGACAATAGCTTAATTGCCACTGAAAATATATTTTTAGCGGCATTTAACACTCTTTATAAATGATCCTAAAGTCTATTGCGACACTGGATCCAATAGCAATTAACTAATGCCGGTAAAGATTTTATTACTCTTTGTTAATGTGTATATTTATTGTCGCTAAAGATTATTTTTGTTGTAGTGACTATCAACAAATGTTTATCAAAACTAGGGGTGGCAATTGGGGGATTGGGTTAAATTTGGGAGGGTCAAAATAAATCAAGACCCAACCCAACCCAAATTTATTTTGGTCAAAAATGGATTGGGTCAAAACGGGTTAGGTAACGGGTTAGTACCAGGTCATCGCCCAACCCGTCCATTTTTACTAAGTTGTAATAGCTTTATTTGTTATTTTATAAGCTTTTCGTACCTAATAAAATTATTTTTTTCTTTATTATATTATATCTATATATAACGTAACATATAAAATAAAATAAAAAGTTTTTAAAAAATATTTTGACAAGATTTCTCAAAAATCAATTTGGGTTACATATCAACCCATTTTTGACGGGTTAAAATGAGTTGGGTTGAAATGGATTAATTAAGCTAACAAATAGGCGGGTCAATAACCAACCCAAACCTAAATGAATAGGGTTTTGATTTTGCCACTCGTAATCGAAACACACCTCGATGGTTACTAAATCAAGTGTCTGCATACAATCGCTTCTAGACGTGTGACAACTCAATTTTTTCATTAAATTTCGTCCACCTGACATATGTAATAACAACTATACACTATAACAAAAATAACTTTTAACGGCAATTAAAATACACATTAACAAAGAATACTTAAGTTTTTAATGACATTAGTTAATTGTCATTGAATCCAGCTTTAGTCTTTAGAGATATTTACAAATAGTGCTAATTATCACTTACATATTTAGAGGCAATTAAGTTATTATCGTTAATTAATTGGCGTAAAAAATATTTTTGGCATAGTGATATGAGTTGTTCCATTAACTTTTTTAACAAACATCAATTTAATTAATTCCTTTTAAATTCTATGCTCATTCTTCTTTAGTTCTTTATCATTATTTCTCAACCATTTTCTTCTTGTGCAAGGGCTAATCAAATTGTCTTCTTTATTTTTGCCCTCTTCCTCTTTTTTCATTGGTCATATTTTCTTTTTATTTCTACAAAATGCGGGTGAATGTCTTTTACAAATGTGAAAGCCCCACAATGATAAGAACATCAACAAGAAATAGTCATCTGGAATGTCTTTATGCAGCAAATTCCACACAAACACACAAAAAAAGACCAATAAAAGAGAGTTTAAGTAAATAATGTGTTAGTCAAAATCACCTTTTCAATCGATAAAAAGTCTTAAATTTCAAACAAAATATTAACCTTTGTAACTTTTAACCTAACAATTTACTTAGTATTACCTCGATATTAGTCGAAGTGTATTTCGATAAACATTTGGTGATAGTTTAGGTAAAAAACTCGCACACATGATAGTTCGATCAAGTATAAAACTCGAAAAATCGCCATAGAAGAATTATTTATCCACGTGATGTACCACTCGACAATTATTTATTTATTTTGAAATGTAGTATATGCACCATAAGATATTAGTCGATGTGTGTTTTGATAAATATTTGTGATAGTTCGGACAAGAAAACTCGTACACCAATAATTCTATGAAACTCGAAAATTTAAAATACTTCAAGTGTATTTTTAACCATTCACTCTAATTAATTATACAAAATGATGGCCTATTGTTAAGCAGTGTAGAACTCCAAAATTAATGTAAATATAGAAAAAGCAATATTAAAAATCAGACGGTAACATATATCTAAGTAGCATTATTTTGGGAAATCTTGACTATATTGCGAAGCTTCAATGTGAAATTAGTGGACTCCAAATATTCAAATTCTTGAAGAGAAAAAGTCTTTTTGTACCATTTGCTTTTTTCACTATAATTTAAAATTACCTTGACACTGAACCTCGTTATCGTCCGTATTTTTCCAATTAACTTTATTAAAAATTTGAATAGATCCACATACACGTTGGTTGACAAGACTTTTTCCTAGTGACTCGGTAATACTATATCAAAATTGCTCAATTTCGAATAATACAAAGGTCAATCTAACCTTTTTTTCACTTCATCATAATTCAGTAAAGAATATATGTGTACATATATCATAACAACAACAACATATTCAGAGCAATTTGATTCCGTCAATTTTTTTAAACAATTGCACTGCATGCATATTGTAGATGTTGTCACGTGAAAGTAATGTTGCATAGATGGGGACATGATTAATCAGATGCTTTTTTTCTGATCAAACTAGCTAGTGTTTGAGTTCTATATATATGTCCTTTTTTTTGTAAAGTAGTAATAAAGTATGGTGTATGTTCATTGAAAGTCATAAAAGTGGGGCTAATATCCCACATGGAAGATAAAGTTTTGCTGTTTTCAATTAACTTAAAACAGTACACGGATGGCAATAATGAATGGCTGGCAAACATTATATTATAATTTATACATACTAATTAATATTACCCTCCATGTCTATTACCACAAATTAATATTTGAAATAGAGAAAGGGCACATGATATGAATGTTATTTCAGGGTGCACTATGACCCTACCATAATGAATTTCAAAATGCATGTATGCATGTATGTCAAAGTAGCAAAATTTAAGTTTAATAGTTGAATTCTTTGAAAATATCACGAGTTCAAAATTCTTAAATCAAAATGGTAATAGTGGAAAATAAATTATAACTTTTCGGTATGTCATCTTCAATAATTCACTTAATATGGACTAGAGGGAGTACTATTTAAAAGATTATTTATCTTGATAATAATTTGCATGTGTTTGACTCATAATAAAGTCTTCTTATTTTCACAATCTCACATAAAATAGAACAAATGAAAGATTTTTTTTAGAGTTTTTCACATATATAAACTTATAGTGTTAGAGGGAAAATGATGGGTTATAAGGTCCACTTTATCAATACTCCAAATATGTCCCACTATGCCTTGTTGCGTGTTGGATTTATCTATATTTTGTTGTACCTTATACTATATATCTTCATGTATAAATAGAAGGCTAGCTCCTTTGGATGTTGATTAATTAATTAGTGAAAGTTTGGTTAGAGAGATCAAATATAAATGATGATGAGGGTGCTGGGATTTTCAAAGTTAAAAAGAATGGTGAAACAATTAAAGGGGAAGCTCTACATTATGAGGATTTGTATAACTATGCTTTTGTGTTGGGACAAGTACTACTCTTAGAATCTATATTAATCATTTATCATGATGGTTCAATTTAATTCATAGATTTCTTGCTTTCAATTTTGCTTTTTGCTTTTTTCATCATTATGTAAATGGCTTTTTTCTTGTCTTTTTCATTTTTTACTTACCCCTTTTTTAGTTTTCCTTAGAGTGTTCTGTAATATATTTTTCCTTTTGTTTTCTCTTATTTGTATTATTAGTATTAAATAGATTGTTCATAATCAACAATTCTAATTTTGTAATAGTAATTATATATCTTCATCATTTTTCTATATCGATTCATTTAGCAGTAGGTAGGATCATTAATATTAAGATCTAATATTGTGTTGTAGAGTTAATTGATAAGTATTATGTGCAGCATGAATGCATAATTGTACCACCAACAGATGTAGTTCAGTGGATGGTATTGTTCCTCTCTTAATAAAGGTCTCGAGTTCGAGGCCTGGATATGTAAAAAAAATCCTTCATCTCCTCAAATAGAGCCCTAAGCGATACGAATTCAAAAGAATGCATAATTGTAGGCATAATTAGCTAGGATTAAGTACTATTAATAAAGTGTCTAAATATATGCATGCATTTTCTCAATAAATTTGGATGTTTTTATTAAGGATGTTACACTTTTATTTACTTAATTATATGTTTTATAATCAAAAATTGAATTAGATTGATAAACCATTCAATTATGAAATGGTATGGTGATCAAGGGGTGGAGGGGATTTCAAAGAGGTCATATTTAATCAAATGAAAGGTGGACAATGCATGATTTCTAAGGAGGGAGGAGGCAAATGGAAAATGAATTTGTATTATCTCAAAAGAATCCATATATATCCCTTCCATGAATTTCCTTATTATGGGAAATTGTTAAATTGTGTGAGCAAATTGTCTCATCTAAATCTGATTCTTTTTTCATAAATCAAGCAAGCAGTATTTTTTCGATAATGGGTGGTTTGATGCGAAACTACAATCTCTTGCTTGCTCATGTAAGAGTATGTGTAAATATCTCATATAAAATCAAATCGTTATAAAGAGCACACATTTTTCTTAATTAATTTGTTTTCAAGTCTATTTACTACCTTTTGGAATGCTTATTCCAACCAACTATGACAAGATGATGGCTAAGGGAACATTGTACTTTTCATCATTTTGCAAGAAATCAAATTAAAGTTCATGCATACTGATATTATTTGGGGTCCTTTCACATCTTTTCCCAACAGTATAAATATTATCTTTAGAATAATTTAAAGAATATTTCATTATTATCCATCCCCAACTTAAGAACTATAGCTATTTGTATTAATAAATATCTCCACAACACCACAGTAAAAAAGGCATTTAGTGACAATAATTTCTTTTAATAGTAATATTTATTGCCATAAGAACATTTAGCGATACTAATTGAGTTGCCATTGTATGCATATAAAGTCACTAAAATCTTTAACAATATTTATATTAATTGGTGTGGTCATGGTATAACCATATTTATTATTATTGTTGGTATACTGCAATATATATATATATATATATATATATATATA
>NW_006238936.1:326634-363927 GCF_000226075.1 Solanum tuberosum | reverse complement strand
TATATATATATATATATATATATATTTGTAAGTGACAAAATGGGCTTGTGCAGTATTGAAATAGTAGACAACTAGGGAGACAAGCTGTTCACTCTGCTTAATCTTCTCCCAAAACCAGTGGGACCCTTACAAACTGACACACACCCAATTATCAAACGACATCTGTCACTAGCTACCTCAATTTTATTTATTTATTTTTAAAAAAAAATATTTTTTTGTTGTCTTTACAAAAGTTCCCACTATATATCTTGGCTATCAAAGAATCATTGTTATTTTTCTCCATTTATTTCTTGAATATCCAAAGAGTTCAAACTTTTTCAAGTATCTTTTTTCTCACTTGTTTTTTTGTTAGTTCTAACTCCGATCCATCCAACTTGTTTGGGATTGAAGCGTGTAAATAACATAGTTCTATATGATCATGGCAAGGGACATAGTACTATTGCCAAGAAAATGTAAGTTTAGGTCATGGCAAAGATGTAGTAGGTACATTCAAGAACAAAGAACAAGGATTTATATCATTTGGAGATGCTCAGTGACTCTTCTTCTTTGGAATGACAAAATGATTGAGCATTTTGATGATGAAGAGACATCAATCTAACATATATATATTATGGTAATTAAATCTTTCTAGTATAATTTATCCATCTTCTTGTGAAAAGGTTAAGTGTGTGTACCAGCAAGTGAAACTAAAGAGCATGTATACTATTTATCATTATATATCATGTCATATCTTATGTATAGTTTAAGTTCATTACATGGCCAGCAGTTGCGATTGCGATCCGATGATTAGTTGTCAGGTTTGATAGAACTCAATATTAGCGATCCTAACATGTATATATGTAGAAAAAACAAGTACTAATAAATATTGTAGATGTATGATAAATCGACTCTTTCTTCTTAAACTCACAATGTTTAAATTTTGGATATTCTATTTGGCCACCTCTATTTATCATGTACCTACTCTCTTTTTTTTTCAAAAAAGGTTTAACAGATATCCAAATTATAGGTAACTTTAGAAGAAAAAAAAACTTCATTGAATATTCTATTTGGTCGCTCCTATTTAACATGTACCTACTTTTTAAAAAAATACTTCAATATAACTTCAGAAAAAATTGTTTCTACTATATTGTTTTTGTCTTCCTCCTCTTTTTAATATATATTACTATTACTTAGCATCAGTACAAGAGAGTGGCAAAGCATGACTATTATTAGTATATTGTGAGGAGGGTAGGGGTTGATTACAATATTTACTAATACTATTGGGGGATATACGCCTAGCAAAAAGAGTTTCGACTTTGTCTGCTTCTAGCTTCCCTACCGTAAACAAAGAAAGAACTACCGGCCATAACAAAACGGAGTTTGTCATCTCTAACTTAGTACCCTCCTTAGCTAAGATATCTGCCACTTGATTCTCTTCACGATAGTTATACTGCACAAGAGGTTCCCCAATTACCAGATTAGATCCCTACAATTAGATAATATGTTAGTATAGGACAGGTGATCCTTCGTAGTTGTTGGACAATAACATTTTTCGATTTTTTCACAATTAAAGTATAATATTTTGAAGAAGTTGTCTTGAATTTTGAATATGAATAATAATTTTAAATCAAAATGAGTGTTGTTGAAAAAAGTGGAAAATCATCATTGTTGCATAATAGTTTGTTATTGTTTTAACAAATTGACGATCGAGTTGTGTATTCTTTATGATATATGGAACTTATATATGTCTGAAGCAGCCTTACCAAAGCTACAACTTTTAGTGAAAAATGTTCAAAGTTAAACTTGGCAAGTCAAATACAATTTTTTACAATATCAATTCCATATATGTGAAGTGGTGCAAAGTAAGCATATTTGGAAAAAAAATAATTCAACTTCGAGTATATAGCTTAAATGGTGGCCCAAAAGCAAATATTTATACACAAACTCAACTATTTTTTCTTTTAAAAATAATAGTATTATTTAACCTTTTTCAAAACTTTTATCTTTTTACTAATTAGTTGATGATTTGAACCCATTAATTTTAAAATCGAGGTACTAGAAGATACTTTCTTACCTTAGCAACCCTCATTTTTTTTTTTAAAAAAAAGAACATTATTTTGTTAGTGGCCTAGTGGGTATGGCTATTCCTCTGAACAAATTTTGAAAGACATAATTATTAAATTTTTGGGTGATTAAAATTGTATTTAGTTTTAAATTTTCCAGTTATTGACCAAAATGATGTATAAATTAGAATGGGAAAAAGGATAAATATACCCCCGAACTATATATCGTAAATGGTATGCATATACCCTCCGTCATACTTTTAGGACATTGGTGCGCCTGCCATCCAAAATTTAGAGCATATATATATACCCTTCACTCTAATGGAAGACAAATAGGGACACGTGGCACAATCTTATCCATCGATCCAATATTTAATAAATGTCGGATCGGTGGATAAGATTATGAAATGTGTATGTCCGTTAGTATAAAGGGTATATATGCTAACTGAAGATAATCTTGAGGGAGGAAGGATTCTATTGTTTGATTGGAGTTTTGATCAAAATATCGATTGAATTCAGTCAGTTCTCCTAAAAGTAATTTGAGATGTCGAATTTAATTTGTAAGTACATTTTGCGCATTAATGACCAATGACAAAGTTTAAACGAAAAAACAAATAAACTAGACAACGTGTTTTTCAAGATTATATTTATTTTTGCATCACATTTCTTAATTAAAAAATAATCTCCATATATATTCTTTAGCACCCCAAAAAATAAAATTTGTGTACACTTCATAATTAGTCAGCAAAACAGACTGAAATTTTGTTTTTGTTCAAAATAGATGATACACGTATATATATAATATTTCATTGAAAGTGATTTTTTTTTTTGTTTTTGTAGTTGATATTTGAAAAAGAATATTTATTTAGATATAAGTTAATTTCTCTTGAAAAAAAAAGTTAAGAGGATTTGTGAGTAAATATGATCATTTCACTTTAATACTACTCGAATAAATTTTCAATATTTCACAAGTTATTTAATTACTGACATTCAATATTTGCAAATATATACTTTCAATATATAAAATCAATATAAATAATGAACTTCAATTTGCAAATATTCTGACATTATTTATGGACAAAAAAAAACACCAATAAATTCAACCGGTTAGGTGGAAAATTGTATGAAATAGCAAACTATTAATTCAGATTAAATGTTATAGTCATAGTTTATTTTATTTGTAATTCGCAGCAAACATCCCATTTTTTTGCCATCTAGTTCGGTATACAATTAGCCATTTTCGGTATACAATTATTCATTCGGTATACAAATGTATAAAATGCGTTTGTGTTTGTATAAAGCGAGAGAAAAGTGTATATACAAATACAAATACATATATTTTCGTCCTATACACTTATAATTATACAAATACAGATCTTATTATTACAATGTATAAATGAATTTATACAAAACTGAATAATTTGTATAAAATTGGATGTATCTAGTGAATTATACAAATCAAAAGTTCCATACTTAGTCAGAGTTTTTAGATTTGAGTTCTGGAATGAATTTCTTTTAATAGTTAGGGAGCACTAAAACATCGCAGAGTGAATCTTCTATGGTACAAAGCCAAATTAGTCAGATCAATAAAGTTTGAACGCTGAATGGTAATCTATATATCAGGAGAGCAAAAACAACATGTTTTGATATTGTCATATAATCCATGTCCACTTTTTAAAAATGTTTGCTCATATATGTACTCCAAACAGGCGGTATTTGAAGTTACACTTGAAAAATTAATATGATCACACTACATCAAAGTAAAATCATGCATTTCTGCTTGAAGTTTAGATAAAAATAGTTGGACTTCGATCATTTTTGCTTAAACTTCAAACACATATGTGCATCAGTGCATGACTTTGGACATAAATAACTAAAGTCATGCAAAAACGACTACTTTCACCATGTACAACTAAAGCTCAAACAAAATATGATTGAATTTCGACCATATGCGCCTGAACTTCAATTGTCGTTATATTATAATTAGCAGCAATGATAAATATGAGTATTTACAACTAACTTTCTATCTAAATATTGCTAAAGTCTTTAACGACTCTGATTTCAAGTCGGTCAGATTTTTCACCAACAAGGAGCTAGTCAAGGACCCAACAGTCTAATACGTACAATCTCAGATATATGTGTGGATATATGAGCTTTTGGAGTTGCTATGATTTTGCCTTTTTATTAGTTATGTTTAAAAAGAGAATGTTGTGATTGTAGTGTCTTAGTTAGTCCACATCAAATACATGCATTATTATTAATATTAATGTGGGAAACTTCCCCCCACTCACTTTGGTCTTTTCCATTGAGTTTAATAAAGTCACTACAAAAATTAAAAACAACTTGTCATTTTAATAACCTGTCACACCTTCAAACAGGATTAAGCGTAAATTAAGGGATAGGTTGTACTTATTATATAAATATTAATTATTGATGGAAAACTCCATAAGAAGAGGGCCAATTTTAATTTTAATCTTGTCCCATCAAAGGGACTTTGAGTATGCATTAACTTGAGATAAGTGTACAATTCATTTTAGGTCCACTATTAGGTGTTTGATGTGTTTTTTAAAGATCTTATCTTTGATTCCTCTTGCCTATAAGATAAGGATCTAACACTTCTCTACCATTCTTTAACATGCTAGTGGGACATATATGTTTTATTTATCAAATTCAAACTTAATAAAATCTTCAATAGTACAATTGATTTTTTTTTTCTTCAAGAGGAAATGTTGCTATTAAAAAGATAAAACACATGCAAAAGAATCAAGTAAAGTTTCTCACCCACTTACTACTTATATACAACACCCATCCTTCCTTTCAATTTATGTAAAAGTGCTTGTTTAGGCACGGATTTTATAACAAAAGAAAAATGAGTTAGTTATTAGAGGAATTTTAATTGTTCGATTGGTGGACTATCTGAATTTTCACATTGTTGATGAAACACCCATCCTTCCTTTCAATTTATGTGGCAGTGTTTGTTTAGGCACGGATTTTATAACAAAAGAAAAATGAGTTAGTTATTAGAGGAATTTTAATTGTTCGATTGGTAGACTATCTGAATTTTCACATTGTTGATGAGGGTTTGATTTCCCAATTCCCACCTTTATTAGGTTAAATATGATCTTTAGCGGCAATTAATTAACGACAATAGCTCAATTACTGCTAATTTTAAATATGGTTTTTTAGAGACTATTAATACTCTTTGTAAATATCTCTAAAGTCTATAACGATATTGGATCTAATGACAAGTAATGACGATAAATACTTTAGCCCTCTTTTATTAATGTGCATATTTATTGCTGCTAAAAGTTATTTTAATTATAGTGTTAATAGTTCCCTCCCTCATGTCTCTTTCCTCTACCCTTTTTAAAAGGAAGAAGTCATAATTATAATATTTGTGTGGGCTATAAATTATCTTATTAAACTAAAATAAGAAACTTAATTAAAAGTTAAATGCACTATATCGAGAGATTCAACAAATCTCCAAAGATAATCATATTAAGAAAGTTTGTGCTGAACTCTGTCTAAACAGAATTGTGTATAGTTTGATGGTTAGCTATATATGTTGACTTTCAAAATAAAATAAATACAGAAAAAAAAAATCATCATTCTTATATATTTTCTTCGTTTCATTTTTACTTGATCTTTATGCCAATTTTTTTTTTCTTTTTACTTATTTATTTTAACAAATTAAGAGAGATTTATATTTTTTTCAATATTATCCTTATAATTAACTAATTACATAAAGTAATAACAGTCAAACTTAATTTCCAAAAGATAATTAATAAAACAAATCCCAAATAAAAAATTTCATAAAAAATGTCAAATCAACAAAGATCAAGTAAAATGAAACATATAAGTATTACCGTAAATACAACCTAGAAAACATAAGAGTAGAAGGGAGAGGTCTTAGAGAGTATGTGACCCTCATGGCGACGAATCAAGATAAATAACTCATAGATTTTTAAGCTGATAAACTACTAAGAGATAACACAATTTTATATGGTATCGCGCTTATGTTTGGACCGAATAATATTTAGTGTATCTAAAGGACAAATCTTTATAGGTCATGTGAAGTTTATTGTTGCATGAATGTTGGCATTCCTGGGGTCGTGGAGGTTCTTCACAATCTATAACTTCTCATTTATATATGTCTCTCATCTATGTGTAAAATATAAAATATATAACTATATAATAAATTAGGAAATTAAAGAAGTAATATAATAATAGTGTTGATAAAAAGACAGACAGTGGGGTTAATTACCCATATGGAAGATAAGATGTACATTAATTAGATACATATAACTTAAATATAATTGTTAACACGTATGGGTGGACCGTGGCTAAGCTAGTAGCTCGTATGCAGGTGTGTAATCGAACTCAGTACATTTTGTTCAAATAATATATTTATGTTATTGTGTACGAATATTAAATTTAAATCTTGATTATTATCACATTATCGTAAAATTCAGAACTCATAAACTTGAAATCTTAGCTTCGTGTCTGCGGGAGGCAATCATGATTATAGTGGCAGACAAAGATTTATCTATTTATGTATGTACTTAGAAGACTTAAACCCGAAAGGGCACGTGACATGGATGTTATCTCAGGGTGCATTGTGACCCTACCCCTACTCTAATACCTAATTAAGTCACATTGTAATTAATATATAATTATATATGTAGTTAATTAATCAAATCAAAGTCAAGTCTTCATGTATAAATAGAAGGTTCATTTGGAGTTTTTGATGAGTAGCTTATTTGGTGCAAGTTTTTTGGTGAAATATTTTATTAAAAATCAATTAAGAGGAAGATTTATAATAATGATGAGGAAGCAGATGAGATTATCAAAGTTAAGAAGAATGGTGAAACAACAAAAGGGAAAGCTCTACATTATGAGGATTTGCATAACTATGCTTTTGTGTTGGGATAAGTAATTTTAGATTATTATTTTTTACCTTCAATTTTGTTTTATAATGGTGTAAATCACATTTTTTGTTTGGTGGATTTGCATAATTAACTATACTTTTGTGTTAGGACAACTTCTCCTAGAATCTATATTAGGATGATTTAGTTTTTTTAGATTTGTTGGGTTCAATTTTTATTCATTTTCATAATTAGCTATGTAAAAACTGTGTTCTATTTTCTTCTTGATAATTGTAAATTACATTTTGTTACTTGACCTTCTCATTATAAGTCTCTTCCTTTTCTTTTCTTTTCTTTTCTTTAATTTAATTTGTTTAAAAATATTCCGTTCATAACCAACATGTGTGTATATTGCACATATATAATTTATTTATTATTTTACCAAAAAAATAAATTGATTTTATAATTTGGGGGGATGTAATGCATGTAGGTTCTCACTTTATGAGAATGTAACAAAATTGATGAATCATCCTATTGATTAAATGAAGATTTTCAAATTAAAAAAAAAAAAAAGAGTTTAACTTATGTATACCAAACTGTATAGGGTGAAAATAATTTACGACGACATATAATAATCTTAGTTTAATAACCTAAAAATGCACTAAATAATTTTCTCTAACTAGTTAAAAAAATTGATGGTGTGAAGATAATTTACTTTATTATGCTATATAACTTAAATCCGACAAATAAAATATATATGGGATATAAGGGCAGAGCTAGGTAGTGCCAATGGGTTTATTAGAACCATTTTGACTTTTATAGTAGTCAGTAGATGTTGAACCCATTTGACTTCTTCATGTGTTCACTTCTCATATTTTAAACTCATTTTAGAGAAAATTTCGACTCCACCGTTAACGTGAATATGAGATATAAGGAGGACATCATGTCAAAGAAGAGATGAGTAAAAAATGAACTTATCAATCTAAAAAGAATCCAAATTCCTTGCAGTATTTCCTGTACTCTATATGGCCTTTGGAATAAATAAAGGGACTATAGGACAAGAAGATGCCTAAGAACATTTTCATATTGTAAAAATATCAAAGTTCATGTATTTTAAACCGACTATAACGATTTTATTCTTATCTTCCCATATATTCTCTTCTCAACTGTAAAAAATCATAGTTGTTGAGAATAATTAAACAGTAGCATATCTTAAAAATATATTCACAAGTTTTTTTATAAGTGTGACAATTTGGTTGAGTCACTTACTTTTTTTTTGGAGTTTGGCAGGGAGACAAGCTGATCACTCTGCTTATTCTTCTACCAAAAACTTAGTAGGTCCCTTTACAGGCTAGCACATACTCACCAATCAGCAAACAACATCTGTCAATTAGTTAACACAATTTTTTTATATTTTTATTGTGTTTTCAAACTATATATCTTGTCTATCAAACAATACAATCTTTATTCATTTCTTGAATAGCCAAAGTTTTATCAAGTTTCATGATCATGATGACAAGGGACTTATTATTGCCAAGAAAATTGAAGTTTAGGTCATGGCAAAGGTGTTGTAAGTACATTCAAGAACAAAGAACAAGGATTTATATTATTTGGAGATGTTTAGTAACTCTTCTTCTTTGGAATGATAATATGATTGAGCATTTTGATGAAGAAGAAACAACAATATAGCATACTTTGTGTTATATCTTTTGGTAAGTTTTTTAGTAATTCAGACATCTTCTTGTTTTTATTGGCACAATCAAGTGTCTTTGTGAAGTTTAGAAAAAAGACAACTTTTATGTAGTGAATTTAAATTCTGAATCCATAAATCTTTGGAAATGATCAAGCAGAGTTCAAAGGGTCTTTACTCACATCTCGTGTTTACATCAACTCAATGAATACATGACATGTTTTATATGCTTTGTTATCACTTAACCGCGGTTAAGTGAATACACATTCTTGCCTCAGTATTATCACTACTGTAGTTTTTAAAGTAGGGAACATGAAACCAGCTTCAGAGTTTCATCTTATTTTTTTGCCAAGAATGGGAGGTTTATTCATAGTTACTATTAATTTGTCTTTACAAAGCAACATGGAAATCATATTATTCCCATAAAATTAATGAATCTGAGATGTATCATCATACAGTGGGCATGTATTCACATAAATAAGTATATCCTCACAAAATTATATGTGCAAATTGCACAAGCATTTTTTTTCCTTTCCTCGGCGTTTGCAGACTCTGGTTTTACACATTACTGAGATAGAGAAGCTTTAGCTTACTATTTATCTCTTGTTCTCAAGGAGAGGCTCTCTAAGACTCCCTTGTATTCTTCTTGAGGTAGAAGAGTCCTCACTGGACTTCTTGGGGCTATGTCCTTCCTTATTTTGGCCTCCCTGAAGAATCAAATTTAAAAAATCCGCGATTATCAGGAAAATGTTTAGCTCAAACTACATTAGGAAAAAGAAAGATATAGACAGAACTAGATGCATTATTAGGTGCACAATAAAGCTCATGTTCCATGTAGTCATTTACGATCAGTTGATGTCAAAATGCAAATCGAGTTTCTTGCAACCTTAGTTATGTATTTTAGAAATCTTAAATGGTGAACATCGACTTTCAAGAAGGTTTCGTCATATTTCAGGACAGTTGTACAAAATATATGTGGACTTACAGCTGCCTTTTGGGCTGTTAATCTACGAATTGATGGAGCTCGTGCCACAACTGAAGCAACTGCTGCAGCAGCCACGCGTATCCTGTTAAAATCAATGTTAGAAATTAGAATATCCTCTCCAATACATATAACACTGATTAGATATAACTAAGTTCTCTAAATCTGTTTCACCTTCTATGTACGTCAACATATTCATCGGTCTCGTCTACTATTTCCTCCTGCACCATGACCAGTTTTAAAATGTAAGTACCACTTGTTAATCTAGATATGCAGAAGAGGATGTATGAAAACAAAAGAATGCCAGTAGATACCTGTAAAAGTTCTTCAAATACATCTTCCAATGTGATAATACCTATTACTTCACCATCCTCAATATCATCTGATGAGGGAATCGATGCATTTGTCAGTGAGTCACCAGATGTCGGTAAGGTTACTGCTGCTGGTACTGTAACTTTTTCAATCTCAACAACAACACTATCTGATTTATCATTCTTTGCTTTCAAGCGAGGTATAGTTAACAGAGAACTTTCACCAGTGACTGCAACATCCTGAGAATTCTCTTCCTCAATGACCAAGGGAGGCTTTTTGCTTTTTCCTCTAATCTTCACTACTGCAGCCATATGACTGCTACCCTTTTGGAACTCATTTAGTATGTCATACAATGGCATATCAGCAGGAACTCTGAAAGATGTATGACAAACAACATTTTGAGCTTAAAAGTCACAATTGTAAAACACATTTAAGTATAGAACTAGAAATTAATACCGTGGAATTCTTCGAATTGAAACAGAACTAACTGGCGTCTCTGTTTCCGGCCGCACTGTAAGAAGACTTTTTACCTAACATTATTCAAGTACCAAATCATCATGACTTCAAAGAGTAGCAAGATTACAAGTGAAACGTGATTTGAAGGTTATGCAAAACTCACCAGAAGTAGACCAATAATATTCTTTGGATTGCCTGAGTACACAGGAACTCTGCTATGACCCCTAGCAAGAACTTTTCCCATTGCCTCCCTATGATGGGGAAAAAAGAAGCGATTTAATCACTTGTAACATATCCAATGTTGTCTTCCTCCTATGGCTAGATGCATTCAGTCTATATTCTTATTTTTAAAAAGTAAACGTGAATATTTGACTAACACTTCAACAACAATGCATCCATAGCTAGATCCTTCAAAATCCTTACCGCACCCGTGTCGATCTGACACGATTTGGGTGTGGGTGGGACCCGCACTGGATTTGGTCAACCTAACTTGGGTGCTTTTACTATACTATGGCCAAGAGTATAGGCTGATTTGGTGTTTGGTGCCATTTTGGGTTTACACCATATGTTTACATAAAGTACTAGAACATTTTGCTATCATACGAGATAACTTATGAATAAAATTTTAAGTACTTACAAAGAATTTAACCATATTAGCTTTAATTTAATAACTTCAATTAATTCTCGAAATACATACTTGTACATGTCACAATATACATTTACTGGTTGTAACTTAGCACCCGTAGCCATACTCCTATCTGTTTCCCCTAGACCTAAGATTTGATGATGATGAATCTGACTACTAGATCCACCCCCCTGTCGAGTGCCCACAGCCATATCCGAGCAACATAGATCCTTAGTCACATTCCTCTCAGGAATCCCGAAATAACAAATGCAAGCATAAACATTTGCATGAGGACATAACTACTGCATACAGCTATGGAGGTTACACAACTCATTGGAAAAGAGTATTCCTTTTCTTTTTTTGGAAGAATAAGAACATAATCTTAAGTCAACACCTAAGGTTCAATTAGCAAGAGCTCCTCTAAGCCTCTAATTTAACTTCCGTTGCAGCACCCACCCAAAGGGAAACAAAAATAAGAGAAAAGATGATGAAGATAGTAAGCCTTGATAAGTATGGCAATGGCATATTAACCCCAAAATCACTTTCATGTAAGCATTGAACATTTTTTTGGTACATGTAAGCAGTGAAATTAAAGCATGCATGGATTGCCTGATCAGAGAAGTAGATATATGCCATGTCACAATTAAACTATTCAATTTTGACTTCCAAGCATTACAGATGGAAGCATTGTGCTAACTCTCAATCATTAAAACTGATAGCAGAACAAATCCTATTTTGAGAAGCTAACCATCAGCTCAAGTGTTCGAGGGTAGCACAGGAAAATTTACTTATTGGTTGCTTGATTCTCATGAAGTAAGCCACAATCAACTAATCATGAGAAGCAAACCTATTCATTATTGTGACAACATAAAATTAAAGGGAAACTGTAGTGCATACATCTGACAATGAAATACCATACCTTGAAAGTTCATTATCTGAGAAGTATGACACAGAACTAAGTTTGTAAGTTAAGAGCATTGTAGACTAATTGCCCAACACTCACCAGTCCAGCTTTGAATTGACATCCAATGAAAATGTTGACTCAATGGGCGTCATTGCCTCCTCAGCAGTCTATCCATAAGAAGAAAAGAATAGAACAAAAGAGAAGAGGATCATTACACCACCATGGTTAACAAAGAGAGAAAGTACAGTCAAGAGGATTTAAGACGCTACATATTGATTCGGTTAAGGATCAGTTGCTGAGTATTTCTTCTATGGTCAACTCCTCTCCCCCATCCCCCACACACACTCAAGAAAAGGGGATAATAGGCTATAAAGATTAAATAAGTCAAGAGTTGGAGTCTTGAACTACAAATCTCAGATACTGACTTTTTGAATATGTCAGAAACAGACATTACCTTCTCAGTCAAATCCAGTGCTCCACTAATGATTGTTGTCTCATCATGTGTAAGTTCACCTCCCTTGCCAGCCTGCAAAAATTTCTCAATAATGAATCATGGTATATGAAATGCCAAGGGAACTTGTAGTTTGGTAACAACTGGTTAGACATTCAAATTACTCCAGATAATCAAGATACAATTCAAACCTCTTGGCCGTGAATAGAAACAAGGGCTTTCAGCTGAGCACGTCTGAATAGTACTTCATTGTGTCCCAACACGCAGTCCAGGATCTGGAAAGACAAACCAGCATAAATAAAGTCAGAGGTTCTACCATTTCTGAGAACTGGCAACCTAATCTGGAAGCACTTAAGAACTTCACTGGCAGTTAGGATAACAAAACATAGAGAAGCACAAATGTTATGTTGTTATATGTTCTAGGTAGAGAAAGATATAGATTTCATTTCTTGATTAAGACCACTATATGACGAAGTAAGAATGTCATAGACAAATGTTTCACTAGCTCTAGACAGAAAAGACAATTGATAAAATACTAGCCAACTTTGAAGTGCAAGGACACTGAAGAATAAATTCAGCTTTAGACTTTAGTACTTCATATGCCATCAATATCTTAAAAGATTGGCTTGACTTTGCTTAAGAACAAGGATTCATTGAAATAGAATGTTAGAAGATTGACTATGAAAAAACCAGATCATATGGGTTGGCATTTCGTGTTTCAAGCCTCCTTTATCTAAATCTCTTTTCACTTCCAAAATATTGTTGGGCATTGATATCACAGCATGTCATAAATATAATCAAGTAACAAGTCAAGTATCTAACCAAATCTATGCCAGCATTTATTAGCCAAAAGGAAATGCAAATGCCATCCTCAGACAAGTCCTTTCTGCTCTTTCCAAAGTTCAAATGCAGAAAGAAGCTCAGTGCAAGCATTTCCTAGAAGTGAGAAACATGATTTGAATTTATCCTATTCAGTTGTCCAGGATCTTTTATTCAAATGCTTCTCACTTATCTTATCTTGCATAAGAGAAGCATTCCCATACTTTATATAACTATATATATGACATAAAACCAAATATCAAACCAAATACCCAATCAATTCATCCTCTCGGTCACAAAATGTGGTCAAAATACCCAAGGTAAGTCAACCCAATCTTGTATGGATCCACATTCACACCCTTGTCGTGACGACACTGGTGCAACAGGGATTCCGAAGAGTCCGCGCAACATAGACAACAAAAACAACTACTTGTCAACCTCAAGCTAATGGGCCAGCTATATGAATCCTCATTATCCATTTCGCTCCATTTGTATTACGTTCAGGTATGGAACACAACACAAAAAGAGTTGCCTCTTTGTTCCCTTTTACCTATGCCATGATGCTCATGGACAGCTTATCTCTAATTGGATTTCCTTTTCTAACTGGATTTCATTCCAAAGATTCAAAATTAAGTCCACTAAAATAGGAAAACAACATCAGTAACATCAACACAATGGTTCCGCGAGATCTCGTCTTTATGGTCAATTAATTTCTACAAGCAAGAACGCTAAATGAGAATCGTATAACATTAACATAAACAACAACTACGTGTCAATCTCAAGCTAGATGGGTCGACTAGAAGAATCCTAATTATCCATTCGCTCCATTTGTACCACATTCAGGTAAAACATAAATCTAGTCAAAATTAACTGAATAGGAATAGGAAAACTACATCAGCACCATCAACACAATAAGTTCCACAAGATCTAATCTTAATGGTAAACTAATTTCTACAAGAAAGAACCCTAAATGAGAATCACATAAAGATAGTTGGATATACAACAATGTCAAGATTATAAACATATGCAGTCGGATCAAGATCAATTCCTGGTTACTTTAGGGTTGGACATCTATATTAACCTAAGCAACTTCTTAGAGATGCAATAGATTACTGGTGTCACTCTCAAAATGATTTAAACAGGTTAGAGGATAAATCCTCTTTTATTCATTTAGCTTTGCAACAAACCAACAATAGCCATATGACTCGAAAAGCCTTTAAACATTTCAGATGCGTTCTTATAGTGATAGTAATTTAAGTCAATGCATTTGTTTGGCTTGTCACTTCTCTTTGGATGATTCCGATGATCTCAAGGAAAAAAGTTGTACTCATCCAGCTATATCTTTGAAGCAATTGCTCAAAGACTGTAGTAGTTACCTTTCCTATAGGGTAAGCAATTGGGTAGCATAGAACCATCAGAACACGAACAAGCCAGACAAGGCTTGCACCTACGGCAAGTCCATATCTGGTGCATATGGCTTGAGGAATAACCTGAAACCAAAGAATAGCAGGAGCATCACAGCATCACGTATAGCTCTTTAATATTAAGATACTAGTTGAGGCCAAGCAGTAAATATTACCTCTCCAAATGCCAAAACAAAAGTTACTGATAGTATAATGGCCACATATTGGTTGAAAATTTTGTCCAGGTATATAGGTAGTGCCTGAAATTCAAAGAATGAAAAAGAAAAAAAAAAGTAAAGATCCTTATCACCTCACTTCATTACAAAGTACATACTTCTACAAGTAAATAAATTACAAAAAGACATTAATATTTTCTCCACATTTGATTTACTTTCATCAATCATTTTTTCTTGAACAGGTAAATCCCTATTCTCTCATTTAATTCATTAGTTTGCTTCAAGAACTGTGTCTACTTCAGATTTTCCGCACCCGCTTTACTTTAGCTGGGCCATGAAAGTGCATCTGGTTAGTTTCAAGTCCATCATTATATCTCTTCACTTGCACAACCCCGCATTCAAAAACCAGGTCAGTGCCTAAAAACTTCATCAATTTTATATGGACGACAATCATTCCAATTTAACAAATAAAATGTTTATTAGCTGTTGCATTTTCTCCTGCTCACCTCCTCCACTCACCTTCCCCATACCCAACTTCCTCTTCTTGTTTTTGTTTCACATTTTGTAAATCTAACTGCAGGCATCCTAGACTGAATCAAAAAGCCAGATATCAGGGTTATTACCTCCATCGAAGCAGCGTTGCATAGAAGAAGGGTCACAAGAAGCTGGTGTTGCTTCTGAACAACAGGAAATATTGTAGCTGAAAAGATAGAAATCAGTGAATATGAGAAATATCCATGAGTGAAATTTCCTCCAAAAAGGAAGCAACAACTCAAAATAACAGAGACAGTTATAAGGTGTTCCTGTATATACATTATCCAGAGATAATTATATATCTTTTAATCAGTCCTATTTTAAAGTAAGAGTTGGAATGATAATTTATTCCAGAAATGACTGGTTCACTTCAACTTGTATCACCCTTCAATATCTCAACTAATAAAGGCCTAAGCTCCAAAATCACTTTAATATACCAGTAACAAACATCATTCATTTCACACAGCCATCAAAATTTTCAAAGCCAATTATCATTTAAGTCTGTTAAGAATATCCGTTTCAATATAATGAAAACAAGAATTCTTGAGCTTCACAAACATATGATTTCAATCTTTAACACACACGTACACAGAGAAGTATTGAAGAGAGCAGACATCATGACCATTCCCCAATAACATGTAAGCCCCTTAAGGTAAAAGCACCATCATTTTTCGAAGGATCAACACAACTGACAGACTACTAATGATACTCAAATCACAATCCAGAAAAAATAAATCCAATGAATTTGATAGTCTACCAATGATTAATCATCACGATACAGAATGATGAAAAGCATTATGGAGCTTCACAACCATCTGATCTCAACACACACAAGGAGATGTCTGAAGTAGCGTCAATAATTACGTCTATCCTCCAAAATAGAGAACCCTTTTGGAATTCGGTCAAAGAAAACTCAAACTCAACTCAAATAGAGAACCTATTCAAGACTATGCCTTTCTTGAAAAGTAAAAACCATCAAAACTACTAGTACAAAACCAATCTTCCCTAACATAGGTGTAGTTTTGATCAATCAATCAACTATTTTTTTTTCTAATACTTCAATCCCAAACTCTATATCCATTCCACAATGTTCAAAGGTTAAAAGCACTTCAAAAATTACTACAAACACAACTTTTCCCTACCATAGATGTATTCCTATCAGCCAAATCAATCAATCAAATACACATCAATTCTATATAATTCAGTACATTCTATTCAGACCCATTTCAAATACGAGCTCAAATAACTCAAACAAATATAGATATACTAATAAAGTTCATAAAAAAGCAATCTTTATTTACAAGAATTATGAAGAATTAAATGAAAATTCAAACCATTCTTGAAAAGTAAAAACCATCAAAACTACAAGTAATCTTCCCTAGCATAGGTGTAGTCCTGATCATTGATCAATCAATCAACTATTGTTTCCCTAATGCTTCAATCCCAAACACTATATCCATTCCACAATGTTCAAAAGTTTAAACCCTTCCAAAATTACTGCAAACACTAAATTCCCCTACCATAGATGTATTCCTATCAGCCAAATCAATCAATCAAAAATACATCAATTCCATATTATCCAGTACATTCTAATCAGACCCATTTCAAATACAAGCTCAAATAGCTCAAACAAACATAGATACACTAATAAAGTTCATAAAAATCCAATCTTTATTTACACAAGAATTATCAAGAACTAAAATGAAATGAAAACCTGCTTGTTTTTTCTCAAGAGGGGTTCCACTACGTTGAAGGATCTCAAGTTCAACAAGCCCCAAAGACATAAGACCCAATGTTAAACCAGACATAATTCCAGCAAATAGTACCAAGAAACATGAGATCCCAGCATATACAAACCATGTAACAGTCCCAAATGCAATTTCTGCACCTAAAGAATTAGGTGCCCTCATAGTCATTCTAGCAATTTCCACTGCATTTAACAGCTGCATAATTAATTCTTCTTCTTCTTCAGGAGACAAAATCACAAACCCAAGAACAAAATGAATATTCTTTTTTTTCTTATACGAATAAAGAGAGTATTAATTCAATGTTTTTCTGAATTTGGTCATTGACACGTGGCATGAAGTGGGAGGAGTTGGTAAGGAATATAAAAGTATATATATATATACGGATGGGTCCTTTTCTTGGATCTGGGTTGGGCTGTTTTTTATTGGATTCATCTTGTACTAATTTTGCTTTTCAATTTTCATTATTCATAGGCTTAAGTCATTCATACCCACTCAAAATTGTCTGCATATTTCACTTAGACACTTCAATCTAACCTTATACCTATTGAACACCTACACCAGCTTGAATTTAAACCATTTGAACACTTTTTTGACAAATAACTAAAAGTATAAGAGGTGTGTAATACACTCGCATTGATGTGGCAATTTGACGAATGAATAACGTACATATGGCACTTTGAGCCAAAATATTTATTAAAAATTACAATTAAAAAAAAGGGGAAAAGGTCTTGCCCAACCGTGGACCTTTAGCCTCTTTTGATCCACCATCATGCCTCTTTGTTCAAATTTTCCTTTTTTTTCTAGATTTGATTTTAAAGAAAAAAAAATTGAAATAGTAAACTACATATCCTTCTTCGATTTCTTCATTTTTATCCTTTTTTTAATCTTCTCAATTTCTAAAGGAAGTTGAAAGAAACCATTAATGGTGAAATTGAGATGTTTCAGTGGAGAAAATTTTCAACACTAGAAAAGGAATTCTAAAATTGTTTTGTTTGTTTGAAATCAACGCTTCTTCAATTTTTGTATTTTCATCCCTTTGCTCGTCTTTGTTGCGGAAAGAAATTAAACCGTTAATGAAGGAATTAAGTTATTTTTAGAAGAAAAAAATACTTATTTTTAAAAAAAGGAATTTCGAAATTAAGTTGTTTGTAGTTGAACCCACTTCCATTTGCTTCTTTTTATCTCGTTTGTGGGCTTGGTGCCGGAGGAAACTCAATTTCACGTTAAAATTTTTAATTCTTGAAAATGGTAGTGTTGCTTTCCAGATGAATATGGTAGTGGTGAGGGAGAGAGTGAGGTGGCTGACGATACGAGAGAAAAGAGAAGGGTGGATGGTGGCGGCAGTAGCGGTGGAAATGGTGGTGGAAGTAATTATGTTTAATTAAGGAAGAAGAAAGAGATTTTTTGAAGAAAAAAAAATGGTCTCTCACGCTCTGAATGTATGTGTACTGCACTTCCCATGCCACATCAGCGAAAAATGTTTAATAGGTACTAATTTTGAATAGTATATATAAGTGTTCAATAGGTACAGACTGTAGTAGAGGTGTTTAAGTGAAATATGCGGATAACTTTGAGTGGCTGTGGATGACTTAAGCCTTATTCATAAGTACATAAACTTATAACATGTCATATAATTGTTTTTCAAGTTTTTGGCCAAACACATACTAACCCCTCAATTCTCAAACTTGTTCTCGTTTTTCATTTTGACACTCTATCTTAGTCTAGTTCCATTTTAATCCTTAAACTCTATTTTTTTTATGTATCATTTAAACATGAAACATTAATTTTTATGATTTCTTTATTTTTATTTATGTTCTTCAATTGTAGTTTTGTATTTTAAAAATCAACGTGTGTTTGTTAATTTTTGTAAGAAAAAAAATAACAAACAAACATCGATTTTTTTTGAAATAATAACAATTTTTTTAGATTTTCTCTGTATTTTTGCACGAAAATAAATCAACGAAAGTGCTTTGATTTTCTTTCTTAGACATTCAATTAAATTAAATAACACCACATATTTTTATTTTTTTTCATATCATTCAGGTTATCTGAATTTAACGCAAATACTCGCTTTGTAATTTTAATTTCACCAAATACGAATAAATAAACTCATTTTAAAAACAAGTAAAAAAAGAGAGACTTGTTCATTGCTAAAAAGACTATTAAAAATGCTAAAACTCGATAGACTTCGTCGGGCTATCAATGATTTTTTTAATAAAAAAAATCAACACAATTTCATCGGTTATTTTTCACGCAAAAAACTATAGAAAGATTCTAAAAAGAAATTATTTTTTAGAAAAAATATAATGTTCATCAGTTAATTTTATAATATTTTATACGAAAACTAATAGACATACGTTGATTTTTTAAATGCAAAACTTCAATTTAAAAAGCATAAATAGAATTAAAGAAATCATAAAATTAGTATTTTGTGTTTAAATGGTACATTAAAAATAGGGTTGAAGTGTTAAAATTGAACAAAACTAAGATAAAGTGTCAAAATGAAAAATGAGGGCAAGTTAAATGGGCTATATGTGTATTTGGCCTTTCAATTTTGATTATTCATAAGTACATACTTGTAAGACGTCATATAGGATGTGAATTACAATGTAAGACGTCAAGTATGATGCATATGTTTATTTGTACAAGTCTCTACAAGTTCAATTGTCTACTTATGCACATCCAAAATTAGATGACATAGATATCAACTGAGATCAAGTTAACAAACACATGTATGTATTATATGCCATTTTAATTTATTATCATTAAGTAATAAATAAATGTGAAATAAAACTTAATATTAGGTCTTGAAAATTAATTTGAGTAATAAATAATTATTGCTAAGGATAAAATATAAAAAAAAATTAAAATATTCAAGATGACAAGTAAAAGTGGTTTTTTATTTTTTTTAGGTTGATGAGTAGTAAAATATAAACTGAAGGAATATAAACATTGTATATATAGATTAAAATAAAAGTCAGAATTTTATGTTAGAGTAACTCCTACATAATGAGGACCCAAAAAAAAAAACAGAGCTAATTTTGAATATAGAGACTTAATTCTGCAATAAAGTATTTTGACCTAACTTATACTTACAATGGGACACTCAATGTGCCAATTGGCTAAGAAGAAATTAAATGACATGTCTTTTCCTAAATTAAGCTCCTACATTTCCACGACCTACTTAGAATATATTTTGATTGACTTATTTTAGGTATTTTTGAGTTAAAATAATTTATCATTTTAGAATTTGATATGAACAAAAAAATTATATTTATCAAAAAACCATATTTATCGCTCTAGTTGCTAGTATTATTTAAATTTATATTTTTTTATATAGATTATTTAATTATATATGAAAAAGGGCCAAAATGCCCCTAAATTATTGAAAATAGGGGGGAAAATGTCATATGTTTTGGTTTTAAATGGTTCAAAATTGCTTCTGAACTATTAAAAAAACACCATTGTTAGTAAACTATCATATTATGTCCATAGCCTATTAACAGATCTCCCTGCATATAATATCACTTATAAAACTTTATGTCATCGGTAAGATTGAACTTCACCATGAAAAAAAAGGATAGCTCACTTATTTCTTATATATATATATATATATATATATATATATATATATATACACATATAAAAATATATATATATACACGTATTAACAACCTTAAATACACCCCTGATCTTACAAAATGAGTGATATACACCACTAAATTCTCGCCAAGTTTAGGAGTATTTTCAACACTTTTCTCAACTTTTTATTAAGAGTGACATGCTCCTACATGAGTTTGAAACCATGTGTTATGTCATATGATAGATCGGGGGTGTATATATAAGTTTAATTAGTCAAGTAGAAGAATGTTTTTAATGTTATTAATAGTTTGAAGACAAAACTTATAATTTGCGGTAAGTTTAAGAATGTTTTTAACACTTCTCTCTCCATATATATATATATATAGACATTAATGATGAAATAATCTATTCATCAACGATAAACACAAAATAGAGAAAGTTTTAAGAAAGCTAAAGAAATGGCTAAAATGATTTGAGTAACGTAACGTAACGCAACCTAATTAGAATGCCTTAGCCTCAATATACACTTGTTTACAATTACACTCAATAGGATAAGTGCACAACTACCTTAAATTATTTCCTCCAAAAAGTAGGAATCAATGTGGAAGTTTCTCTACAAAACGATTATTGATACAATTTTTAATAAATAATCTTGCAAGTTCAAAGTGTTAGCTATAATCTTTGTTTAGCCAAAAGGCATGATTAAACAAGTTCCACAATGTGGAAAATAATTTATATATGTGCGTGTGATATTGCTTATTGCTTACCCTTATGGATAGTAGCTTTAACATGTGCACTATCATAACTTAGATGCTAAATTTGAGTCGTGCTATAAACAAATGGTTCTTGTTTCGAAATGATATGAAAGGAAGATAAGTCAAAAATAAATATATCGTCTGGATTCATGATTTTCTTTCTCTATAGATTCTAAATACACTTTCAACACAAATCAATAATTTGCAATTAAAGAAAACATACTTTTCCTCCCAAAATTATAATGCTGTAATCATAAAAAGAAGAGGAAAATTCAAAGTTGTATTGATACACATGGATATACGTGGTGTATATCCACATGTATCACTATGTATATCCGTTCAAATTATGTTTACTTATTGTATATATGTGAGATGCACAGATATATTCATGTATATCCGTGGTAGATTTAAAGGGAAAAAAAGAAGAGACTTTCCATCTCAATCCGTGGAGAGATCTTCACCGTGTTTTTAAATATGAAGTATACTAGCTGAAAAGGTATATTATATGCTATATATGTATATATATATATATATATATATATATACGTATTAACAACCTTAAATACACCCCTGATCTTACAAAATGAGTGATATACACCACTAAATTCTCGCCAAGTTTAGGAGTATTTTCAACACTTTTCTCAACTTTTTATTAAGAGTGACATGCTCCTACATGAGTTTGAAACCATGTGTTATGTCATATGATAGATCGGGGGTGTATATATAAGTTTAATTAGTCAAGTAGAAGAATGTTTTTAATGTTATTAATAGTTTGAAGACAAAACTTATAATTTGCGGTAAGTTTAAGAATGTTTTTAACACTTCTCTCTCCATATATATATATATATAGACATTAATGATGAAATAATCTATTCATCAACGATAAACACAAAATAGAGAAAGTTTTAAGAAAGCTAAAGAAATGGCTAAAATGATTTGAGTAACGTAACGTAACGCAACCTAATTAGAATGCCTTAGCCTCAATATACACTTGTTTACAATTACACTCAATAGGATAAGTGCACAACTACCTTAAATTATTTCCTCCAAAAAGTAGGAATCAATGTGGAAGTTTCTCTACAAAACGATTATTGATACAATTTTTAATAAATAATCTTGCAAGTTCAAAGTGTTAGCTATAATCTTTGTTTAGCCAAAAGGCATGATTAAACAAGTTCCACAATGTGGAAAATAATTTATATATGTGCGTGTGATATTGCTTATTGCTTACCCTTATGGATAGTAGCTTTAACATGTGCACTATCATAACTTAGATGCTAAATTTGAGTCGTGCTATAAACAAATGGTTCTTGTTTCGAAATGATATGAAAGGAAGATAAGTCAAAAATAAATATATCGTCTGGATTCATGATTTTCTTTCTCTATAGATTCTAAATACACTTTCAACACAAATCAATAATTTGCAATTAAAGAAAACATACTTTTCCTCCCAAAATTATAATGCTGTAATCATAAAAAGAAGAGGAAAATTCAAAGTTGTATTGATACACATGGATATACGTGGTGTATATCCACATGTATCACTATGTATATCCGTTCAAATTATGTTTACTTATTGTATATATGTGAGATGCACAGATATATTCATGTATATCCGTGGTAGATTTAAAGGGAAAAAAAGAAGAGACTTTCCATCTCAATCCGTGGAGAGATCTTCACCGTGTTTTTAAATATGAAGTATACTAGCTGAAAAGGTATATTATATGCTATATATGTATATATATATATATATATATATATATTTATATATATATATATATATCTATTTTTTCCCTTGGGAATCTTTAGAATTGCCACTGTTTAACTTTCAATTCACCTCTGACCTAAAGTTCCAACTAAAAAAAAACCTAAAAGGGTGAAATAAGTTTTCATATCGCAGTTGAAGTACTTAGCCTTCCAATATCAATAAGCTTTTCATATACACTTTATATTCATGTCTTGGCCATATATATACATACTATATATATTTTTTTATCAGTACATCCACTCTTCATACAATATGTATACACACACTTTGTACACATTTTTACATGTACACTTTTCGTATACACTTCATATTCACTCTTCATAATATATGTATATATATACATTTTTATCGGTACACATTTCACATGCACACCATATGGGCCTTGATTATTGCTGTTCATGAAATCCGCTATTTTGACCTGTTGTGTTGGCCTGGCAGGAAGCAGCTGAGCCGTGCCTAACAGGTTTTGGGTCCAACCTGCTATTTTGACCCAATCGTAAAAGATTTGGGTTTTATTATTTTTGTTTTTTTTCCGACAATATTTTCTTGAGTGACTCACAACATCCTACTAGTTTAGAAGTCAATTACTTAGATTCATGCTAGTTTGTAATATGACGAATCTATCAGACTTTGGACTTTGGATACATGTATCTGGCGCGTCTGAATATGTGTATCTCATACATGAGATCAAAATTAGGTATAATTTGTTTTAGATACATTATATCAAAGTGGATTCACATGTATCTGACTCTCTCACTCGCCTCTCTTCGCGTAACTGGTATCCAGATACATGTATCTAGTGTGATTCACATGTATATGGGGATGATTCACATGTATCTTGAGATCTTACTCGCCTCTCTCCTATCTCGCTTGAGACTCTCCTCTCTCGCTCGCCTCTCTTCGCGTAACTGGTATCCAGATACATGTATCTAGTGTGATTCACATGTATATGGGGATGATTCACATGTATCTTGAGATCTTACTCGCCTCTCTCCTATCTCGCTTGAGACTCTCCTCTCTCGCTCGCCTCTCTTCGCGTAACTGGTATCCAGATACATGTATCTAGTGTGATTCACATGTATATGGGGATGATTCACATGTATCTTGAGATCTTACTCGCCTCTCTCCTATCTCGCTTGAGACTCTCCTCTCTCGCTCGCCTCTCTTCGCGTAACTGGTATCCAGATACATGTATCTAGTGTGATTCACATGTATATGGGGATGATTCACATGTATCTTGAGATCTTACTCGCCTCTCTCATCCTCTCATTCGCTTCTCTTTCTATTTTAGTGTATCTTGTAGCAAAAATATATGTATCTAGGTGTATCTAACTTGAAATCTGATATGATATTATTAATTAGTGAGACAATATGTAGTTATTTCTAACTATAGAGATAATTAGTAAACAATGTTTGTCTCATTAGCTATATTTTTCCTTTTTTTGTTTGCACCATTATTGTAGAAATTTCTCCAGTAGCTTAGACATTGATCACTATTTAACTTATAGTTTTCTTATTGCATTTACTTTGAAATAACTTCAGATATGCGGTATTAAAATTAAACTTGACAAAACCTAATTTCAAACAAAATGTTTGAAGTTCAGAAAAAAAAAAGGTTGATAATTCATTTATATATATGTGCATTACTTCATATAAAAATGGTTGAAGTTCATACAAAAATAATTGAATTTCAACCTATGTTCCATATGAATTTTTAACATTTTATATATATGAATTTTAAAATTTTTATATGAAGATAAGCTTTGTCAAATCTAACTTTAGATGCTATGTATCTAAAATTCCTGTCAAAGCAAAAAATATCAACTTAGGACATAATTTTGGATACCTTTAATGATTACTTCAGCTTTAGCATAATTAAGAAGCTTTAGTATGAGGCTTTTGCTGACCTCTTATATTCATCATTTAAAACTAGAGTCGATCAAATTTGCCATATACTAAACACAACAATTGCATAAGTACTTTGTCCCCTCCAAAATAAAATAAAAAATGCAACACTAATAAATCCATATATAGTTGAATTTTGTTCAATTCCACATATCCCCACCTTTATAATTTTATGACTCTATAGTCTAGAGTAGGCAAATTCTATTAAATTTGAGGCTTTAGTTTATGAGATGTTGGTAAAAAAACACATTTGAATAGTCATATTTTTGCTAGTTTTATATTTTAACTATCAGTTGTTCCATTTTTCCTACTGAACTATCATCATTTATGTATTCAAACACACCTAGTTGAGTAGATGATGATAATTCAGGTAGGAAAAAGAAACAACTGATAGTTAACCTAATCAGTTTGAGGTATGTTTAATACAAAAATGGTAAAAGTTTAGGTAACAAAAAACTCAAATTGATAATTAGACCGTGAGACTCGTAAAAAAAGTGATAATTCAAATGTGTTTTTGACGATTTAACTCTTGATTTTTGAGGCATAGTAGTCTTTAAAAATGTGTGATCCATGTTGATCTTGAAATCTAATCATGTATGTTTTCAAGTCCAAAACATCCATGGACCGTGCACGCATCCAAAAAACCAAGGAAAAAATATCAAAACTCTCAACTGTTTTAGAATCTGTCATTACTTTTGATACAGACCAGTACACTACAAATTGTATAATTAATAGACAAAATTACAAGGGCCTAGGTCTTTTATTCAAAGGATGAAAACAATCAATTTATAATTCAAGTAAATGATGAATATTCAATTGTACGTCCTAAAAAAATATATCACCAACGAAAATACGAACCATAACAATATAACAATAAAACAAAAGTTTGATAAAGCTATGGTACATTTGTGGCATTATTGATTCAAAGATTGAGACTGGGAATGACATAGTTTGAACTTTAAATTGTTGTTTTCTTTGATGGGAAAATGTGGTCTCAATTCCCTTTTTTTTTTTGTCCTCCAAAGGATAAGAAAGATAGATACAAAGACTAATTAGAGGACATTATGTTCTACGTACATCACATGACCTCGTGTGCTTGTCCTCATACAGCTTATCCTTGCTATGTGGATCTGGTGATTTCAAAATGAATACGACTTGAGCGTACCACCTATATTCGACTGATCAAAATGATTGACAATTTTATTAAAAATAGATTTTCAATTTTTTTTATCGATTGTAAAATTGTATATATGCATGTCATATACATGATTACACACTTCTTCCTATCAATGCAATATTGCAATTCCATCTTCATTACATAGTTCCAACTGAATGTAATTTTTGTAATAATAACTTTTAGCAGTAATAAATATGTACATTAACCAAGAGTGTTAATTTTTTTTATCAACATTAGCTAATTGTCATTATATCTAATGTTGCTACACAAGTTTTAGGGGTATTTATAGAGAGTGCTAAAATGTAATTGTCACTAGTAATTGCTTTTAAAAAAACATGTTTAATGACAATTAAACTTTTATTATTAATTAATTATCGCTAAAAACTATTTTTGATGTAATGATATAGATCGTTATTTTAGCTTATAGTAGTTCGTTAAAACCATCTCTTATGCTAACATAATAATAAAATACCCACAACGTATCTGCTTGTATGTGGGCGAGAATGGAATTGTCATAACTCATAAGTCATAAGCATAAAGCTGGGACAAAAACAAGCACAAAAAATAAGTTATATTTAGGAAAAATTATCTAATTAAACTAACATAATTTCTATGATTCTATCATATTTATTAATTATCTCTATAGTATGAAATAATTACATATTGTCATATCAGATTTCAAGTTAGATACATATCTGTTTTTGCAATCACATAGAGAGAGAGGTGAGTGACTAGGAGAGAGGCAAGCAAGAGAGTATGTGGATCTCAGCTACATGTGAATCACACTATATATATGTATCTGAGATATTAAATACATTCTGAAATACAAATACATAGGGAGAAAGGTGAGCAAGGTAGGAAGGAGGGTAGCGAGAGAATTTGTGTATCCCAGATAATATATGTGAATCATACTAGATACATATATTTGGGATATCAGATACATTCTTAAATACAAATATATAGGAAGAGAGACAAGCAGGCAACCGAGAGACAAATACATGAGAATTATCCACTTGGATACATTGTATCTGAAACAAATTACACATTAAATTTGACCTCACGTATCTAAGATACATGATGTATCTAGATGTGTCATATACATACATCTAGACGTGTCTACATGTATCTAGAGATCGAAATTTGACACAAAATGTAATTTCGAAAACTTACGAAAAAAATACGTAATTTAGCTCTATACTAGTGATATTTGAGTTGCTTGCCTTTACATTTATCGTTTGTTATATTTTTTTACAATATACTTATTTTTTTCATTCAACTTTAAAGTTACACGAGTCATTATACTCTAAAAAAGGTTTTATTTAGATCCTAAAAAAATATCACCAACAAAATACGAAACATAACAGAATAACAATAAAAACAAAAGTTTGATAAAGCTATAGCACATTTATGGCATTATATTATTGATTCAAAGATTGAGACTAGGAATGAGATAGTTTGAACTTTAAATTGTTGTTTTCTTTGATGGGAAAATGTGGTCTCAATTCCAATTTTTTTTTTTGGTCCTCCAAAGGATAAGAAACACACATATATATATAGATACAAAGACTAATTAGAGGACAATATATATGTTGTACGTACATCAAATAACCTCGTGTGCTTGTCCTCATACAAGTTATCCTTGCTCTGTATGTGATTTCAAAATGAATATGACTTGATCGTACCACCTATATTCCACTTATTAAAGCGATTGATGATTCTATAAAAAAAAAATCAATTTTATTTATCTACGGTAAAAGATGTATGCATGTCATATGTTATTACACTTCTCCCTATCAATGCAATTTCACAATTTCCATATGTTATTATGTTATCTCAATAACAAATGTTGATTTTTAATTTGGACAAGATTTGAGTGGTGAAATCATATCCACTCTGGATGACTAATGAAACTTTTGAGTTATATTTGTTTGGGATAAGCGTCTGAAAAATACCCCAACTTTGGTTGGATTTGCTGTTGCGATACTAAACTTTCACGAGGACCTATTACCTCCCTAGACTATTTAATACCGTATTTTTTACCTCCTGAACTATTTAATAGTGTATTTTAAAGGTATATATGTGCCCACGTGGACACATTACTATTTATAATTTTGCATTATTTTTTATGTCCACGTGGACAAATATATATGTTTAAAATACGGTATTAAATAGTCTAGGGAGGTAATAGGTCCTCGTGAAAGTTTAGTATCGCAACAGCAAATTCGACCAAAGTTGAGGTATTTTTCAGACCCTTATCCCTATTTGTTTTTAGTGGATCGAGCGATGGGGGTATTAAAAGAGTTTAAATGAGTCAATAGATTTAATTGAGGAAAATTGTCCCGTAGACGTCATATAGAAAAATTAAGGTGGGACATGAAGATTTAACGCAATAGAAGAAAATATGATTTTTTTAGAGTACAAGTATAAACATGGTCCTAAAGTTGGATGAAAGGGATAAATATATATGTTGAAAAATTATAGTGGAGCAAATATAACTTATTTATGAGAGAACAAAGACAAATATAATATAATCTTTTTCTGATCAAATAATCATCGGATACACCTAATGTCTTTAAAAATCAAACATTTATATATATACCCATATAATTTGAAAATCGTACACTTACACTCCCTATGAGGTATACTCATAATTAAATACATTCAACTATAATTATTAAAATATAAGTTAAAACAATAAATAAGATGTTCTGCGTGGTATTAATTATCATGAAATTTAAACATAAGATAAATATTTTTATTCACACATTTGATTAAAAAAAGAGAGTGAATATATATTTTCTGAGACATATATCTTTCAAAACTCATAATAAGAAATGAACACAAATTACTCTATAAGATATATATACCTACCATTAGTAATAAGTTCCCTACACTTAAAACATGTAATTTACATCTATATAGGTATTTCTTATTTTATTTTAGTTTGTTTATTTGTTCTTCCACTTTAAAATTATAGAATATTTAGTGTAAATAACGCAAATTAAATCTTAAAATTAATGTATATGGAGCTAGTCAAGATAAGACATTTAATGGGACAAAGCTAGGATGGAGAAAGAATCTCATGAAAGGTTTAAAAGAAGTATTCTTTTAAAACTCTTTTTCTTCTTCTTTCTTTTTGATTAGTAATGCAAAGGTAGGGATTAAAATTTTAATTCCACTTACTTATAAAAAAAAAGTATGATTTGACTGCTAAATTTTTTGTCAACTTTTGCATAATTAAGGAACAAAGGATGTCTTTTTATCACATTTAATTAATTTGGTCCATAAAATGTCTTATGAATGATGCTTGATTTGGACCTACCAAATAGTATAATTAGCTTTCTTTCCCTTTTGTCAATTTTTTCTTAGATTCCCCTTCATTTCTCATTTTTACACCTCATATATGAACTAGTATTCAAAAAATATAAAATATTTTCATATATGAACAGAATAATTAGGTACCTCAACTTTAGGAAAAATATATATTAAGTAAATGAAATTAATTCCAGTGCGATAACATTGTGTTCGATGTACGAGAATCCTGTTTGAGATAAGAATACTATTGAATATGATGCATAGCTTATAGTTGTATTAGTTATGTTGAAATTATTTTTAATGTAAGATTTGGTTTGATGTATTATACATAACATACATTGCATAATTTTTTATTCAAAATGATTTGTTTACAAAAATACTCTCCACAAATTAAATACAGTGAAAAAGGTCTTGAGGAATGTTGCTCCCAATTGCACACGCAAGTGTACGCAGTCGCGCAAGTAATATAGTGGCTCTTAAAAGAACCAGACTATCGAACCCAAAGGACTTGCCAATTAACTATTTTTACTAAAGTATACTAGTCTAATTATTTATTTAAGAGCGCCAAAGAAAAGAATGTCAAAACAAAATAATAAAATTACTTACAATGGTTGGAAAATTTCAGGGCTGCAGCATGCAATGAATCTCATGTATCATATTCTTGGCTTAGAACTAATTTTAGTTGTCAAGCTACTGGTTTACAAGGTTAATTGTATGAGTCGGGTTCACACCTCTAGTCGCCTACCCTAGTTAGCTATCTAACTACATCGTTGAGCGGGGATAAATAGACTAATTGGCGAGCATTTATATTTCATCATGTTTCGTAACCAAGCGAGTTGTTCGTCCGGGCGTCACTCCTGAACACAAATCACCTCAACTTAATAGGTCGATCAAGCTCTCTATATTCTCTGGTCTATCTAACTTCTCCTCTCCCGATTTAAGTTTAGACAATATATTTATCTTATGGTGATCAAACAAAAAATACTAAAACAAGAATTAGAAGTAACTTATAATGACAACCAAGAATTAATTCAACAAGCCTTTAATAATCAACATTCAATCTGTAGCTACAGCCCCAGAATAAGGGTTTTTAGCTACTAATCTCTAAGAAAATAAGAAGAAGAAAAGAATCCTAAAAAGTATTGACGACTTTCTACTTGATGCCCTATAATTTTTCTCCTACTATATTTTTTATTTCCCAAATAATTATTTCTATAAACTATTTCTAGATGTAAAAAACCCTACATAAAATAACTAAGTCCAAAACAAATTAGGAATCTAAATCCAAGCGGAATAAGAATTCATGTACGCGTAAACAGTGCTCTGCCGAGTTTCCTGCCCGTTCTTCATATGATGCCACGCGGAATTTTCAATTTCAATTCCAATTCTACTTCCACCAAATTATATATTATTTTATAAAGTTTAATCTATTAATCTGTCTGCTTGATTTCATTCTTTAACCTTTCACCTTTAATTCGTTTTAGCTTCAAATTTTTTCAACTTTACACTAATTTTCTCCTACAAATAAATTACACTATTTAGCACAATCCATAAAATTAATGCTCAAAAAGGGCAAATATAAATAATAAATGTGAGGCAAATAATGATTAAAATATATATTTTTGGCCTCACATCAACACCCCACACATAATCTTTTGCTCGTCCTCGAGCAAACATTAAAGCTCATCTCAAATACATCATACTAGGAATGTCATCACTTGGGTTAATACAAACAATTAGGCCATATACCAATTTCAAAACATCAAGTACACTTCTCAATCATTATGCGAGACAACCAAATAAAGAAAAAACCTCTAACCTCCTATCCTCATGGAGGGACTTTGAACTCATCAAATTTAGGCTTGCTCGCCTACTCTCATCAAAGAAAGCTAATAAAATCACCTATCTATTATGAAACAAGTGCCCTCACAACAACAAATAGTCCACACACTCAATTTAAAAGATTGAATATAAATTAAGGACTTAGCATCAAAGAACAACTCTCACACTCACATATAAAACTCACATGTATGCACAAAGAACCATAGGCTTGCCCATTATGTACATCTCTACTAATTAAGCATGCTTGAATATAATCAAATAGGACTTTAACGGGTTGTAATGTAGGCTAGGAGACGGGTAGGGAAACTATATAATAGTGACTTACACTTCCTTAAACATTTTGCACTTCAAGACTTTTTCACCCATTATTTTCTTCTCTTTATTTTCAGCCCTCTCTTCAACAATTATTCACAAGTAATTCTCATCATCTCAAGAATG
Organism: Solanum tuberosum; assembly: GCF_000226075.1. Taxonomy (NCBI): domain Eukaryota; kingdom Viridiplantae; phylum Streptophyta; class Magnoliopsida; order Solanales; family Solanaceae; genus Solanum; species Solanum tuberosum. Next base: position 332,138 of record NW_006238936.1, on the reverse strand, counting down.
CTTCAATCTTTTCTTCTTTTAAAAAAAAAAGTTTTCCTTCATAATAGCCACCCTCAACTTACGTATTTTACATGCGTTAAGGTGCACGATGTCCTTGGAAGGACCAGGGTCATCATTAAGATAACTTCTTTTGTTCATGTCACATTCTTTCAAAGAGGGATTTTTAAACACTTTGTAGCTATCATTGATCACCTTTTACACTCAACCATCCCTTTTCTTCAGATTTAACAATGAGAATAAGTTTATGCTATAATGGTCAAGGAAGCAGGGTGCAAAAACTAGGGATTCAACAAAATAGTCAAGGGCAAAATATGGCTACCAACTAAAGGCAATAGGCTCAAAAAGACTAACTAGTGATATAATATTTGAAAAGGCTAAAATTTACGAGACAAATCAAAGAAAGCCTATTATCATCTCCTAAACAAAGCAATACTTTTTATTTCGCTTCAATAACATACATGGCAAGTTCTAGACTAAGATGCAAAACATTGAATAAACAAATTCTCACCACACATGGCACAAGATCAAGATGGATCAATTCCACTTCTAAGAGAGACATGATCATAACAAACTACAAAATAAAATAAGCTATATACAAAGTCACAACCATGAGCTTAGGTGTCAAAGAATCTACATTTTTTTTTATCAAGCATTCACAAGAAAGTACTACTAAAAAATTAGTCCTAAATAGCAAGTATCACACCACTCAAAAGGGTCTTTTCTTTTCTCTCAAAAAAAATAAATTAAAATAAACTTATTCCTAAAAAAAATAAAAGGCACTCGATTCAAAATGACTATCCTCAGAAAAAAGAACAGAAAACAAAAGCCAATTAACCCATCCTAAAAAAGAAAAGACTCAATAAAACAGTAAAAGCTAGGAATTCACTCCTCCACCCCACACATAAAAAGATGCTATGTCCCCAAAGCATCAAATAAAATTTAAAACAAGGGTTAGGAAAACTCCTTAAGGCCTTTAGGCCTAGCTAGTAGCATGTTCTCTTAATTTTCATCAAGGGTCGACACCCCACACTTAAGCTCAAACGTGCTCCTTAGCTCCAAATTTTGGATACTCAGAATTCTCTAAAATCTGTAAAAACAACACAAAAAAATAACACTAAAAGAAAAAAAAAAGTTACACTATAAATTGGGTTGTCTCCCAATTATAAGCGCCTAATTTAACGTCGCGGCACGACACAATTAAGTTCACTACTTTTCTTTCCACTTTGAACTTATGAATTGTCCCCCTAACTTTACATCTATTTTTCTGCTCCTCTCAAGGGGTGGTGGTATAAAGATAAAGGAACCAAGTACTATATGTCGCATCTTGCACTTCTTGGCCCTTAAGTGAGGAATGTCGTTTTGTCTATGTGAACTAAAAAACTTTAAGATGTAGGGGCCTTGTTCCTCATCTATACACTCATCCATTAGTTCAGATTTTACAGAAAAGTGTTTTAAATGAAATTCAAGTTGCCTCAACTCCAAAGCAACATTATTTAAAACATTCTCACTTTTGTACTCTTTCTCAACATCAATATTAAGGAATAAGGTGTAGTTGAATGGTTGAAATTCTTTTTTTTGCTCCACTAGTTGGTCATTATCTACGACAATTGATAATTGGGCATCAGACGCCTCAATCTTTTTGTTCAAGTGAGTCTCCAAGTCAATAATATCTGAGCCAAATTGATCTATTTCTTGTGTGAGCTCAACTCTTCCTTCAATCAATTGGGTTGTCAGGTATGTCAGACCATCACAGATAGACTCTTGAAACTTTAGAAGTTGAGTTTGTTCTTGTAGCCAATATTGGCTCACTATCTCTGCTTTTTCATAGCTTTTTCTTTGTTGGAATGCAATCTCTTCTAATTTAGCTAGGACAGTAATTTCTAATTGAATAGCGTCAAGCTCATCTAGCAGTTTCATGATTTTTTTGTGCTCTTCCGTGCATTCAAATAATTGTTTGGTGATTTTTGAATTAACTTTGTCCAGCATGTCCGTACATTCCATAAGTGAATTCCCATTACGCGTCTCTTGTTTTGCTTTCTCCACTTCATCGCCCCTACCAACATCACAAATAATAGAAGAATCATAATAGGGGTCCGGGGTAAGGGAAGATTTAGGACAACCATTCCAATGAATGTATTGACAACCACATATATGACATAAACATTCATCACCCAATCACGATTTATCCCATTCATCCATATCAATAAGAGTACCAAATTATTCAAAGAAAGAAAAATAATAATTGTTGAAAAAAAAACTAATTAAAAAAAGCAAAATAATAATAATAAATAAATAAAAAGAAAAAGTATAACCTAGAAGAATAGTTAATTTCTAAGTCCCCGGCAGTGGAGCCAAAAACGTGTTGCTCCCAATTGCACACGCAAGTGTACGCGGTCACGCAAGTAATATAGTGGCTCTTAAAAGAACCAGATTATCGAACCCAAAGGACTTGTCAATTAACTATTTTTACTGAATTATACTAGTCTAATTATTTATTTAAGAGTGTCAAAAGAAAAGAATGCCAGAACAAAATAATAAAATTACTTACAATTGTTGGAAAATTCTAGGGCTGCAGCATGCAATGAATCTCATGTATCATATTCTTGGCTTAGAATTAATTTTAGTTGTCAAGTTACTGGTTTACATGGTTAATTGTATGAGTCGGGTTCACACCTCTAGTCGCCTACCCCAGTTAGTTATCTAACTACATCGTTGAGCGGGGATAAATAGACTAATTGGCGAGCATTTATATTTCATCATGTTTCGTAACCAAGCGAGTTGTTCGTTTGGGCGTCACTCCTGAACACAAATCACCTCAACTTAATAGGTCGATCAAGCTCTCTATATTCTCTGGTCTATCTAACTTCTCCTCCCCCGATTTAAGTTTAGACAATATATTTATCTTATGGTGATCAAGCATAAAATACTAAAACAAGAATATAAAAGTAACTTATAATGACAACCAATAATTAATTCAACAAGCCTTTAATAATCAACATTCAATCCGTGGCTACAACCCCAGAACAAGGGCTTTTAGCTACTAATCTCTAAGAAAATAAGAAGAAGAAAAGAACCCTAAAAAGTATTGATGACTTTCTACTTGATGTCCTATAATTTTTCTTCTACTATTTTTTTATTCCTCCAAATAATTATTTCTATGGACTATTTATAGATATAAGAAACCCCAAATAAAATAACCGAGTCTAAAACAAATTAGGAATCCAAATCGTAGCGGAATAAGAATTCCTGTACGCGTAAACAGTGCTCTGCCGAGTTTCCTGCCCGTTCTTCATATGATGCCACGTGGAATTTTAAATTTCAATTCCAATTCTACTTCTACCAAAATATATATTATTTTATAAAGTTTAATCTATTAAGCTGTCTGGTTGATTTTCTTCTTCAATATTTCATCTTTAATTCGTTTTAGCTTCAAATTTCTTACACCAATTTACTCCTATTAATAAATTACACTATTTAGCACAATCCATAAAATTAATGCTCAAAAAGGATAAATATAAATAATAAATATGAGGCAAATAATGATTAAAATATATATTTTTGACATCACATCAAGGAACAATCGTATTTTAAACCATGCTAAAGCATGTATTAAAATCCTTTACATTACTAATACCATCCTATCCTACCAAACGATCCGTAAATTATATGTCAAACAAGTATGATATGTTTCCTCCAACCATCCATTTAAGAAAGAATGACTTAAAAAATGTTTAATTAAGCTTATATGGTGATTAAATTAGCTTTTAAGTCTTGTTTTTTAAATTTATTTTTGACAAATATGCCAAAATTTATAAGTTGGTCATCCCAAACATATAGAATAACTTTATAAGCCCTTTAAGTTTGATTAAGTTTTTATTATTTTATCCCAAATATTTTTTATCATTTCTGAAAATATATAGTAACTCCTAATTATCTATTTATTATATAAAAAAATACTTTTAAATTTATACTTTTTTGAATAAATAGTTGTAAGGACACTTCAGCCACTTAAGAAAAAAAATATTTATCAACATTTTTTTACCAAACACCTTAACTTCTTATTATCCGTTCAACACTTCCATCCAAATTTCAAACACATAATTGTTTGTTTATATAATCTGTTATAATAATCAAAACATTTTTCCAGCATTTGATACTTATGAATTTCTTCAATTTAGATAATCCAAACGGATTCTTAGATGTTATGTACCTTTTCAAATGATTCCAAGAAATAAGAAAATCCTATTGAGAGACGCAATATACATACTTTATATCCTCTTTATCTCGATTTATGTAAAAATATTTTTATCAAATATCAATTTAAGGGAAAAGGAATATGGAGAATTTTTTTTTATAAAAATGTCTGACTATAAAAAAGTATCACGTAAATTGAGGCGGAGAGAATAAATTTCTATGGAAGTGTGTGTCAAATCAATGTCCCTTGGAAGCATATTCATATATAGGGTCACATGCACCTAGTGTAAATTCGTTTCATGTTTATAGGGAAGTCCGTACAAGTACTACAAGTCCTTTAATTTGGATGCTGGGATTGGGGATGATTGTCTATTATATTCCAAATTTTAGTGCTACAAGAATCATTTTCTATATGCCTTTGATTTTGTTACATATTTTGATTCTCTTGGTGCCCTTGTGTGATTGATTGAACATCCAACTTCTCTTATTTGTTTTTCTTTTCCATAGTTATTTCCATTAGTTTTGCTACAGTCATATTATCATTGATGTCTTGAGTCGTTATAAGTCTATGGGTACCTTAGTGTATCTCCGACCTTATGAGATGTCGATGGGTATATAGAGAGATTTAAAAATTTGCTAGTCTTGAAGTTCGATTGAATTAGATTAGTGATTGTGAGTTAATTAGAATTACACAGTCGCGATTTAATATCATAGAGAAAGTCAAAAGCAAAGTTGAAGAATATAGTGAAAAATGGTGAATACATTTCATTAACGATTGATGCACAATGACTTGAGACGACAAGGTTATTTATTTGTTCGAAATGTTGATGGTCTTTGACAAGAATTAACGACATCGTGGATCAACTCAAAATATTGAAATTCTAAAAAGTGTTGGGAGATGAATGGACTTTATTGTGGGTTTAACTGATACTAAGACTAGGGGTGTTCACGGGTTGGTTTGGATCGGTTATTGGTTAAAACTAAAACCAAACCAACTTAATCGGTTTTAAAATTATCAAAACCAAACCAAACCAAATATAATATACATTTACCGGTTTGGTGGTTATCGGTTTCGGTTTGGTTTGGTTCGGTTATTCGGTTATTAACCATACACAAAAATAAAAGAAACAATTCATTCAAAATGTGAAAAAAGTGACAACAATCCATTCAAAACGAAAAATAGTTAGAATGACTTAAATTACTAAACTTTCAATCACTAAATTTACTATCAATAAAGCTTTAAAATTCACTATATTGGCCTAGAAGGAAGAGACAATAACATTTTCAGTCCCACAAAGAATTGACATAGA
>NW_006238936.1:308707-325675 GCF_000226075.1 Solanum tuberosum | reverse complement strand
TAGAAGGAAGAGACAATAACATTTTCAGTCCCACAAAGAATTGACATAGACACTCATATACATGAAATCGATAAGATAAATGTTTTCACCTTGGGCATTCTTGCTTTCAATAAGTGAAGTATAAAGAAATTTTAATGAAAACATATATAAGATCTTTAAAATTGTTTATAAAAAAATATATTAAGTATGTATATTAACAAAATATATGTACATAATTCATCGATTCGGTTCGGTTATTTCTTCAATTTTTTTGAATAAAACCATAACCAAACCAAATACTACCGGTTTTAAAAATCTAAAACCAAACCACACCAAACCCAAATAAAATCGGTTTTATTTTATCGATTTGGTTTGGTTTTTCGGTTTGGATCGGTTTTTATCCAAACCGTGAACACCCCTAACTAAGACCATGAATTATTCATTTTGGGTGATTGTGAATAGGCTCATGAAGCCTGCACCTTTTCTTCTAATACAACATATATTGAGACTTATTACGCAAAGTTGTACTTGAAGAAAATAGTAAGGTTGTATGAAATTCCAATGTCTATTATATCAAATAGAGGTACGCAATTTACTGCTCACTTTTGAAAGTCGTTCTTAGAAGGTCCAGAGATATATACTTGCAACAATTTGAACATAATTTTAACTACAAGATTTGAATAGGGATTTATGTATGTATAATACAAGTTCGCATTGAGCCTTCATACAATTGATTTCGTACTATATACGTATATGAACACATTTTACTCCATAAATCAAATCGTTAGAACTTGATTTTCGAAATGATGAATTTAATAGTGTTGATGCTTGAAAGCATGTTTTGCTGGGACACAAACTTTAGAAAAATAACTTACTCAATTTTTAGATAAATTATTTATACATATTAAATAAATTTCTTTAACGTCCATAAAAAGTGGAGGAACTCATATATCACTTACTGGCGCACTGATGACATTCATTGAATCATAAACAAACACGATGCATTTCCCTTATACATCACCTCATATACATAATATAGTACATACATGCAAAATACTTTAATTTTACATTAAAGTGATATATAGAATAATACAGCTCATGTCAAAGTACAGAATATATATAAAATCCAAAATGCCACTAAGTCTCCCTTTTTTTTTTTCAGTGTGAAGGGGGTGGTGGCAAATGTTCTACAAAGTTTATTTTATGTACATAGAATACAACATAGACATTCAAAAAGTTTAAACAAAACCCCATATAAAGAAAAATACCCAATGACATAGGGTATCAAAAATTGGCTTGTGCGCGCATATAGCTGCCACCACTCAACTTTATGTAGCTAGGGGAATAAGGCACTTCCCACCAAGAGAGTAGTAGTTCCATTCTTCCATACAGACGAGATGTCTGATCATGAAAGATCTATTGTTGGGTGTACAAACAAAGATTCAAACGTATGTAGTGATGATGTTATTGATTTTAGCAAATATTGTCACACTATGAAGATATATATAGTAAACATATATCAATATGTGGGCAATATTCTTCTAGTGCGTCATAGTAGCAACTTTGGGCAAGAAGGAAGTTGACGAAGAAGAAGAAGAAGAAGGAGGAGGAGGAGAGGGGATATTGAGAAGTTCTTCACCGCGAAAATGACGAACAATTTGAGTACTTTGTTCATAAACAATATTATGCCATGCTTGATTTGATTCAATACCTTTTTTTTCAAATGCTTCAGTGGCATCAAGTCGATTTATTTTCCATTCAAATTGGCTTTCAAGTCTACGAATATTTTGACGTTGGCAACAAGCCAATTTGTATGTATTGACTTTAATATTTTCAATAGCAATTTGAAGCATCTTGTCCCGGGTATTCTTATTATTCTCATTAATGAAATATTGGTGCATTTCTGGTACTCCAATTGCACGTCTAATTCCACTTGTGTAATCGCCATCAGGGTTGAAAAATTCCCTTGCTTCCTCTACAAGCCCTTCTTTCACCATCTTATCGACTCTTTTTGACACAAACCTTTGTAGTATTTTCAAATTTACATCGATCCAAAGAAAACAACATTCATACCTGGACTTAAATTCAATGTCATCATTCACTAGTGCCTTAATGTACGAATTTGACCCTCCGGCAATGATCGGTAGTTGACCCTTACTTATGATAGAATCCACAGCTTTTGTAGCACGTTGACAAAAGTCCGTCGCAGTGAAAACTTCGTTAGGATCAATAATTGATAACAAATGATGTTGAATTCCACAAGTCTCCTTATCGGTAACCTTATTTGTTATAATATCAAGACCTTCATAAATTTGCATTTTATCACTATTCACAACCTCTGCTGAAAAATGTTTGGCTAGATCAATGGAAAGTCTAGATTTTCCCGTTCCTGTTGCACCCATAACTATCACCACCTTGTCCTTTCGTCGAGGGGGAATAAATGGATCAATCGTTAGACCATCCCGGAAATTATTAAGTGGTTGATGTTTGCAAGAAACAAATGTTGGTGCAATATGTTGTAACACAATATTCATCGTCGTGTTAGTTAAGTTAATTACAAACCTGTTAAACAACAAAGAATGAAAGAATATTAATTAATACTATATATCTTCATGGTCGATACTCGATCGTAATAACAATTGAGAAATTAAATAAAGGGAAAGGGGTCGAAAATGCCCTTAAATTATGTGAAAGGAATAAAAATGTCATCCGTTTATAGTTTGACTCAAAAATGTCTTTACCGTCAATACGTTGGCTCAAAAATGCCCCATGCAGTCAATATTATGGCCCAGAAATGCTCCTATAGTTACATAATGAGTAAAAAATGCCCTATTTTGAATAAATATATATATTTTTTTTCTTTTTAAACACATCTTCTTCCTAATTAAAATATTATTAAAGAACACTATTTTTGTTTTCTTTCTTCTAAAATCACTTTAACAAATAAAAATGTAGGAAATATTTTTTTCTTCTTAATCTCATTTTTATCAATTAAAAATAGAATAACTCCAATGTACCCTTTCGACAGATAATATATATATGTCATATATATAAGATCATAGTATATTCATCATTAATTTATATTTATATAGCGATAGAAAATAATGATAATAAAATAAGAAATATTTTATTTTTTATTTTTTTCTGAATTGAAGTAAGATAAACATTTGCTATTTTAAAAAAAAAAATATTTTTAGAAAAAAGAATGTATTAAAAAGAAAATAATAATATATTTATTTGGAAAATCAGCATTTTTGATCCATTAAATAAAAATAAGGACATTTTGGACCAAAGTATTGACGGCAAGGGCATGTTTGAGCAAACTACAAACGGAGGGCATTTTTGAACCAAAATATTGACGGTAAGAGCATTTTTGAGTCAAACTATAAACGGAGAATATTTTTATTCTTTTCACATAGTTTAATAGCATTTTCAACCCTTTTCCCTTAAATAAGTGATATAGCAAGCCTGATTTGACACGTCTATTTCATCGAGACTAGTGTCTAGAGTAAATTGAGGAGGAGGTGACAAAATAGTGTTGAAATTAAAATTGGTGACAAAAAAGATTGACCAAGTCAATTTTTTTTTAATCAGTGATTAAGATAATTGGGGTCTAAAATGTAATATTTAAAACTTCTAAACTTTTAAAAATATTCAAAATAAACCCAATTTATAATTTCAAAATGTTTGAAAAGTTTTCCCTCTCTTCTTAAATTTCAAAAATTTAAAATCTCTTCAAGATTTCTTTCTCCCTTTTCTTCCTTCTTTCTTTCTCTTTCCAGATTTCTTCTTCTTCTTCATTTCTTTTTCTCTTCTTCCATTTATTTGTTCTTCTTTGTTGTTGCTATCATTATCGTTGTCGTTCATTATTTTTTATCACGTTTTTTTGTTTTTTCTCTTGTTGGTCTTATTTCACAAACTAATTTGCTTTAATTTTAAATTTTTTGAAGTTGAAGTCATTATTTTTTTTGTAGAAAATTAAGCAACAACTGAAGTTGTCGCAATAACTGTTGAAGTTGTCGCAATAACTGTTGAAGTTATTGTAGCTACTGTTAAAGTTTTTTCAGCAACTGCTAAAATTTGCTCAGCAACTGTTGAAGTTATTGTAGCAACTGTTGAAGTTTTTTCAGCAACTGCTCAAGTTCGCTTAGCAACTGCTGAAGTTGCTGCAACAACTACAATAATTGTTGTAGCAAGTGAGGTAAAAGAGAGGGTTGTAGAGTGGCTAATGAGATGTTGGTGATAACAACAAAGGTGGAGGTGATGATTGTTGTGGAGGCAGAGGTAGAGAAGGAGGTGGCCTAACAATGGTGGTAAAAGAGGAAGAGCTGATGATTGTGGTAGAGGAGGAAGTGGTGACAACGACAATGATTACGATGGTAGAAGGGGAGGGGATGGCAGCGGCAGAAGGGTGGAGAGAAGGGAGGGTGTGGAATGGGAAAAATAGGGCTTTTATGTAAATAAGAAAACTTGAGGGTTTTAAAATTAGTGTCATTAGCACTAATCTTAAAATTGTCACCTATACTCAATAATTAAAACTTGTGTCACTTTTTCTTTATTTTGAAACTTTTTTGTCACCCTTAATTCATTAGCCCTAGTGTCTAAATGTTAATTTTTGCAACATCAAGTACTCGATTAGTTAAAAATAAGACCGTTGAAAGATAATAAAGTATATGAAAAGTTACTAACAAATTAAAAGACCACGTAAATTAAAGTCAATAACCACTAAACGTATCGTACCTTTATTTATGCGGCGAACGTTGAGAAGAAAATAGGAAAAAAAATAGTGTGCAGAGAGCTTGGAACTAATTTTATGTATTTTTCATCAATATGTATGTAACTAAGGTTGTTAGAAGATAGAAAAAAGGATATATCTCTTGTTTGGTGTTAATTCAATTTTGCAGAACCTTTCAAGTGGATGCCTCTATTTATTGAGTTTTGGCATCTTTAACAATGACGTATTTGTTACGTGCCACGCTTTAGTTGGAGTGAAACTTATATCCACTTCAATTCATCCACTCGGAACTTTACACGCCTATTAAAAAATAATGATTGATATGAGAATTTTATTATAATGCTCGATATTTAGTCCAATTTAGAGAATAAGTAATTGTATTTTGATTAGATAGATCGATTGCCATGTGGTCACTCTACTTGTATAGCTTTCTAATCTTTCTTTTTCTTTTTTCTTTCACTATTAAACTTTTTCTTAAGGTAACCTAAGGAAATTTTTCAAGGTTATTATGTTTGTCCTTGATTAAGTGTAGTGACATTATATTGGTTGTGTTGACCATATGTTGTCTTTTCTTGTAAGATTGTGTGTATTGTTTAGTTATTGCTAACATATTTTCATATTGAGTGAGTTAATTTTTCTTGATTCTGAAAAATCCTTCCATGTGATATGTGTTTTCATCTTTAGATGATCTTGTGGTACGAGCCATTGGCCTTCTTTCTTGTTGCTGAATTTGTCACAAGTATTTTAGGTCCAAGCTTGTAATTGACGTAAACCTAAGTTGATTTCTCAAATAGTAATTCAATTAATAATTATTTTTTGAAAGTCATTTTTTATAGAAAAAATAAAATAAAAATATGACTTTTGAGAAAATAACTATTAATTAAGCGATTATCTGAAAAATCAACCAACATAAACCTTTGATGAGAAGAATTGAATTTCTTCATATAGTGAATAAGAAAAATTAGCAAAAAGGAGTGGTGTGTGTCTTTCTTCCTTTTTGGACAAGAATAGCCATTTGATGCAACATGAAATTAAATGAACATATTCTTGGGGGACCATGAAGAATAATTCTTAGGTTCCAAAAATTAATTAGGGTTAGTTTGAACTTATAGTGTTATTAATTAGAGAATAAGACACAGTTTTGCGAAGTTCAACTTAATTAAAGCACTCATCAGAAAGCCAAATTAAATTAAAAATAAATAGGGTCACTATTTAATATCTAAGGAGAAGAGATAACTTAAACAATATTTTAAATTAGTTTAGAATTATTATTAATCAACTAAAACTAGAATGTGGATCCTATATAAAGGAATCACTTTGAATTCCCTAATCTATAGATGTTTGTTTAGTAGTACTAACTTCTTTTTTTAGTTAATTATTAGGATTAAAGCTACTTATTATCTTGGGATAATTAAACACTTGTGATCACATTATCAACAAGAACTTTTTTGGCAAGTTGTTGTTCTTAAAGTAACGGCCAATGAAATTGGTTTACAGCAATTTTGATGCTTCTATGATAATATATATGATCTAAAAGGACATGATAAATTATTCCTAACTCCACATTTAGTTTCTTATTACCACCTCTTTAGCTAATGTGGCTTCTTGCGAGTCTTGTTTTACCGTGGGTTGTGGTGTAGTGGTGAGACTACTCCACCCTTAATCGGAGGTTTCGGGTTTAAGTCATGAGTATGGAAAAAATTTTATTGGGACACCACCTCCGAATGGGCCCTACAGTGCACAATTCAAATTTAGTCGGAGCTCCAATGAGAGCTCCAGACACCGAGTGGAAAACCAAAAATAAGGTCTTAGTTTCCTTTTTTGTTCTGTTATATGTGTTTTATAATAAAGAATCAGTGTTTAATGATCCGGTCGATTATTTTTTGTTTTTTCATGGAAATTACTGTTTTGTCCTCCCGTGATTGACCCCGAGTCTCCTATGTTTGAGTTTTAAATAGTTGGTCCTTGAACTTGGAGTTAAAAGTTGAGAATTTGGTAAGTTTTGAGTTTGAAAGACTAAGTTGTTAAGAAAGTGGTTTTTGGTGTCTTTTGGAGTTTCGAATGTCGGGATGGAATTTCATTGATTCCATCAGTCCCGAAATGTGAAATCTGATCCATAAGAGTTGTCGATTTCATTTTTTCGAGTCTTTTTGAGGATGAGTCCTAAGTTGTGAAATTATGGAATTTTAGCCTATGTTGACTTTGGTCAACATTAGGAGTTCGGATGCTCGGATCAGAATTTCGAGAGTTCCACTGAATTTGGGGATGATTTTAGGCTTGGTTGAGGTCTTGGTTGATTTTTGAGAGGTCCCAAGCTTGTTTTAACCCTTTTAGGCGAGTAACTTTCTTGTGGTTTTCACGGACGTCGGGTCAATGAGACCTCAAATTCATGTTTTGACAGTTCCATTGAGTCCAAAATATCGAGTATAATTATTTTCATATGTGGTTTGTGTGTATGAGGTTTCGAATGAATCTCGAGGGTCTTTTCGATGTTTTGAGAGTTGGCGATTTTCTGACGTTTGAGTTCTGGTGCATCTCCGCATTTGCGAGAGTTGGCTCGCTTTGCGAGGCAAGCTTCAGCAAGGCTTGGTTCGCTTTTGCGAAGGGTAAACCTTTGTTGACCTTCGCATTTGCGAAGCAGCCATCGCTTAAGCAACTTTCGCTTAAGCGAAGGCCTCATCGTAGAAGTGACCTTCGCTTAAGCGAAAGCCTGATCGCAGAAGCGATGCTCGCTTTTTAAGTGAACCCCCGGTTTTGCTTAAGTGATATCTAAGAGGGCTTCTGCTGTAAATTTTGGGGTTTAAGCCCCATTTCACCATTTTTGAACTTGGGGAACCCTTGGTGGTGACTGATGAGTTTTGAATGGATTTTTTATGCTAGATCAGTTAGGTAAGTGTTCTTGATCCTAAACCTTCATTTCCCATTGATTAATTATGAATTTTAACATCAAAATAAGAGGTTTTGATTGGTGAAAAATGAGGTTTGTCAAGAACCCAAGTTCTTAACTAAATTGGAGTTTGTGAATTGATTTCAAGTCCTATTTCGAAATGATTTTCCCTAATGAGTTCCTAAAGCCTTGAGTAATGTTTTCAAGTATTAAATTTCGAATTCAAATCTTAATTTTTGGAATTAGGTATTGTGTTGATTGACCCACCTTTCAAGGAAATTATTGTGGGTGTTGTTGTTTTCGGAAAGTGATTGTGAATACTTAATTTTTTTATACATTGTGTGGCTTTGAAATGATTCGGAAGGGGAAGATTCAACTATTGGAGTGATTGTTGATTGATTTAAGGCTAGTGATTTCCTAAACCTTGCAGTATTCTAGTAGAATTCGTATGATTCCTTTGTTGATTGTGTGTTGGGAGTAATGAGGATGAGGTGAAGGGTTTAAATTATCCACTTGTTATATCTAAACGAATAAAACGGAGTTGAAATGAAATGGGCTATGTGACGAACATAATGATGTGAATTGCCTTATTGTAACCCTTATTGATTGATTGATGAAATGCTTGAAAGCATGATTGTGGACTTGAATGGTATGAATTGTTGTCTCTTCCGTGTGGTGTGATATTGCTTGTATGCATTGACTGTGAACATCGTGATGAGATATGTGATGATGTTATAAAGTCGATGGGAAATGGTTTCGACTAGTGATGTGATATAAAGCCAATGGGAAATGGTTCCGGCTAGTGATGTGATATAAAGTCGATGAAAAATGGTTCCGTCTAAGGATGTGATAAAAGCCGATGTGAAATGGTTCCGGCTAGTGATGTGATATAAAGCGATGGGAAATGGCTCCGGCTAGTGATGTGATATAAAGCCGATGGAAAATGGTTCCGACTAGTGATGTGATATAAAATCAATGGGAAATGGCTTCGGCTAGTAATGTGATATAAAGCCGATAGGAAATGGTTTCGGCTAGTGATATTGTGCTGATGGAAAATGGTTCCAGCAAGAGATTGATCATTGTGACTTGATGCATTTGATGCTTATGTGTGACTTACTTGTTGATTGTGATTGATGTACTTGTTACATGTAACTGAAATACTTGACATTGAGATTGACTTATTTGATTTGTTTGATTGTTGAATTGTGAAGATTGAACTGTGAATATTGAGTCTTGTGAGCCGTGTATTATAGAATTGCTAGTTTGGGCTGATTTCTGTGCAGCTTGTAGTTTGAGGAGGTTCAGTTAGAGTGTAAGGGGTATTTGATTTCTAGCTAGTTGCTTTGTTTAGTAGGTCGCTTGTTGGTACCGCGTTATTGGTACTCACCCCTTGCTTCTACACTTGTGTAGGTTTTGAGCCCGGACCCGTATGATCTTCTTCTTCTTCTCCTGACAATCGAGGCTTGTTGAAGGATCTGAGAGGTGTATGTCATCCTGGCGGGCCCTCTTTTCCTTTTTCTTTTAAACTTTGTTCTACTTGAGAAATAAAGACTAAGACTTGTATTTATCTTTGAATTATGTATTTTTATTAGTGGTTTATACACATGACAATCATGTTTTGGGGTGTTGTTTAGAATGAATAAGTTTTCTGCCTTTATCTTGTTCTTGCTTTACTGTTTTCCGCATGTTCTCTCTTTTCATAGGGTTGAGGTTGACTTGTCTTGGTGGAAATAGACAAGTGTCATCACGTCCGTTTTTGGGTTGTGACACAGTAATAGACAAAATTTTGTAGCTAAATAGAAAAAGTCTCATTTTAATCTCATTTTGTTACGGATTAACAATAAATTATAAGAAAATATAATTATCTAGGAGTTTTTTCAATGACGGATTAGCTAGAGATTATCAATAAATTTAATAATTAATTCAATATTTTCTTATAGTAATAAGACAACCAAACAATAAATTAGGTACATTTTCCTATAAGAACATAAATTAGGTACATTTTAGCTTGGAACCACATATTTGATCAGGAATTTTTGGAAATTTAATTTACCCCTACGTACAGTTTTTATTGGAGAAATAAAAATAGAAAAAAGATGAAAATGTTCCATAGAATATTTGCATGTTCTTTCTTTTACTTAAGGATAGGAATGGGATATTAGTCATAACATGGCATTAGATAAATGGGAAGATGAAGAATCTTTTTTTCGTGATAAAAGGAATAGGAACATCAACCATAATATTTCAGAAAATAGTGAATGGACTTTGGAATCTTAATTCTGGAGTTATTTTTTTGTTTAATCAATTGATTCTCAGAATTTACTGCTCTGATTAATTTAAATTATGGGCTCATTTAAAGGGAATTACTCCTTATCGAAGATTTCTCTATTGACAAGATTTGAATTCGAGACATCTTATTGATGCTTTGACATATTTTTACTTTGCAATTTTTCTCTACTTTTTACAATCTCACAATTAGTTATTTTTCCATCCTCTATAGTCTTACTATAGGGTTTGTTGTTCTTAAGCAAAGAAAAAAAAATATAGCTTAATTAGGCAATATGTTAGACTGTTAGTAAGTCATGAAATAACAATAAATATGGAAACCAAAATATATAGTTGTAAGAAATGGAAATAAATATCCAATATATAGTACATTATTAATTTATTTTAAAGTCTCCATTAGTACAAATTAAACTTGCAAAAATGTACTATTCACTCCTAAAATTGAAAAAAGGAACAAGATTTGGATTCTGCAATCCTAGCTTTATTCCCCAATTTTTTCTGAATATCGAATTTTGGTCGATCCGTATACACATTACAAAAATTTCATCATAAAACAAACTTAAGGCTGTGTTCGGTATGGTGGAAAATATTTTTTAATTTTTTCATATTTGATTGGTAAAAAAAAAATTAAAATATATTTTCTTGAAAATAAGTTGCTTAAAATAAAAAATACTTCCGTATCGAAAACAAGTTACACAAATGAACACACCTAATATTCGCCCCTACCCCCCCACTTTCCATATCACTTGTCTAGATTATATACAAATGTTTTTCAAGTAATATTTCTTCTTACATATTGAACACAAGAAAATAAGTAAATAATTGGCCGCCTATAATCCTAAAAAAACATTTTCCTTCGTATCGAACACGCCATAAATTGATCTAAGGTGCCTTAAGCTCAAATAAATATTAGTGGCCCTAGGGAAGGTTTCACCTATTTTCTCGGAAAACATTTTTCTTCCGTACCGAACACACCCTAGACATTTTCCTTAGGGGCCCTAGGGGAAGTTTCTTAAAATTGAACTATCCATGAATATGCAACCTGTTGGTTGTACGGACACAAATTCTTTAATTCCATTTTGCCCCTCAATAATAATATACCTTTTCTTTTTTTTTCTCTTTTTCAATTCCTTTGTGATGTAACTTTCGGTTTTAAATCACTTTAATTTTGATAGAATTTGGAATTAAGGGATCTTTAAGAAGAATGCTTCCCAAAAAAGGTAGGTACCTCTCCCCTCCATTCTTCAAGAAACTTGATTGAATTAAGTGGAGTTGAGGTATATATTCCTTTATAATATAGTATATGGAGTATATATCATGTGTTTGCCATGACATCTCATTCTTCTTTTATGTTATTGGAAGATTGTAAGTCAAAAGTTGCACGTAATTCATTATTTTCTTCTGAATTTACTTGTGACATTACATATATATATGCTAATATGAGTGCTACACATTCTAAGGCCACCTTAAGGTGATATATGATGATGTTTTGAAGTGACTTAGTCATTTTGTTTGTCTATTGAACATTTGAGCCCACTTATTTTCATCCTTAAAACTCATTTTTGGTAATAGCTTTATTTGATGGAAAAGTAATCCTAATTTTAACCTTTATATTAATATATAATAGTGTGTACTTAGCTATTGAAGAGTTCCACATCTAATGAAAAAGAGATGAGTGGTTTTCTTATATAGTCTTGGACAATCCTTTTCTCTAGAGCTAGCTTTTGAAGTTGAGTTAGGTTAAAATTGATCTAATTCTTAATGTGGCATCAGAGCAGGACTCATCTCAATGCTTGTTTCACTTGATGTTGGACCCCCACATTAAATTGTTCACCTTTTGTTGTCCAGCCCTGGATGTGAGGTGGTATGTTGAAGAGTGCTACATCAGATGAAAAGGGGATGAGTGATCTCCTTATATAGTTTTGGACAATCTTCACCATCCTGTGAAGCTATATATATAACATTTAAAGTTGAGTTAGGTCCAAAATTCATTTTTTTATCCGTAGCGCATACATGTCAATTGTATCGAGTTTGTTTAACCCACATACAATAATATTGTTATGAAGCAATAGCTTACATTTTACTCTAGGTTTTCTAGAAAGACTAATGATGATAATATATAATTAACCCTATGTAAGTTGGCAATCATGTTTGGCATGATTACAATATATAAAGGGTCTAATGCTTAATAAGCAGCCTTCCCTATTTGAGTGTACATATATCTGTTCAACTTAATAAAGAAAAAGATTGATTAAGAAATTTAACAGAAAAGTCATGACACTTATCTTTTGAAATCTCCATTTTTATTTGCTTTAATACACTATAAATGATGATGAAGAAGTGTAGTGAGATGATTGAGTTTTTTTTTTTTTTTATCGGGAGGTCTCAAGTTCGATACCTAATATTAAGAATATCTTCACCTTATTGGACTTACTTGACATGGTTTAAGTAATTGAGTCAGTAAATTTCAAATATCAGATATGTATACCTAATAAAACTAAAACAAAAAACACTACAAATTGTACACCAAGTTTACGTTGAATGACGCTTGCACAAAAAAGATGTTATAAAATGCCTAATAGTGGGTAATTCTCATTGACTCATGAAACAAAGTTAAGTGGCTACATGTGTCTAGAGCATTACAAAATTTAAATATATTAAAAAAAAATTGAAACCCTATTGAACATCATTCAAATTAAGACAGAAAAGATGATTAGCATACTATCATTAAACTTCCAAAAAGTTTTGTTGCACTAAGAAGATAATTGACTTATAACTTATCATGGCAATCATTTGAAGATATGTCAATGCCAAATTATTTGTTTTTCTTCTGATAATGACCCTTCATCATATTCAAATTATATTTTTTTATGAAATAAAAGTTAGACCATGGCTATTAGTCATTGTGCATGCGCGATAATGTTACAAGAACACAAAATGCACCAAGATTTAAAAATATTTTTATGTATTCATCACAAAATAAAAGTTAAATAATCTTTACACTAAAGTCAAACAATGAGAAAATTATTTATCAAATTTAAAGAAAATGGCTTCTTAGATCCTTGGATACAATTGTATATTGGCTAATGATAACAAACTTTAGCTCACATGTCATTATATTATACAATTGTATATTGGCTAATGATACATGTATAGATATTGTGGAAAGTAAAAGTATGCATGAGACAATATAGTTAAGGTTTGCAAAATACTACTATATATGTGTCAATTATAATTAAGAAAATTGCGATCAGATATATGACTATAGTTAATTATACAAATATAAATTAGGAATTAAATGATAAATTATTTTTGATTTTTTAAACTGAATAGGTAAAAGTTGACATCTATTTTGATATAGTAGACATATGAAAGTGGACGAAGAGTGTATAATAAATGATTAATTTCTCTAGTACTGGTCAAAGAAAGAAATAAGAAGCACTAGTGCAGAAAGTGAGAAATACCAAAAGTATGTCTTCCACCATATTAATGTTTTCTAATCAACTTGAGCTAGTTCCTTGAATCATCTCTCCATACCATTGAAAATTCAAGTGCAGAGAAAACTAATAATATTTGTTGAAAAAGAGCCTGATTTTACTCTTCTTGTTCTTTTCCTTTTCAAAGATAGAGTGTCTAGTTCATTAAAGTTTCATCAAAATAGTGTCTAGATTTTGATATTATGGTCGTTGATATAGATCAGTTGGCATTTTATTGTTAAAGAAGGACAAAAGTCTCACAGTGATGGTTAATGAGATGGGCGTACACCTTATAAGGTCTAGGCAATCCTCCTTCCTTGAGCTAGCTTTTGGAATGTGAGTTAGGCCTACGACCTAATAATTTCACATGGTATCAGAGCAGGGCCCATGAATCTCGCCCAATGTTGGGGCCCCCAAAAATCAAAACCAGATGCTAAGCACTGGGCGTGAGGTGGAGTGTTAAAGAATGACAAAAGTCCACATTGGTGGTTAATGCTAAGCAATCCTCCCTCTTTGAGCTAGATTTTGGGATGTGAGTTAGGCCGAGTTAGGCCTAAGACCTAATTTCACACTTATCATGCAAATTTAAATTATGCGAAGACTACGATGATTGAGGGATCTAGGAAACGTACTTTCTCTAATAACTTAAGGTTTTAGTGTTGAGAATATAATTAAATAATAGAAGTGTGCTCCCTCTAACAACTTATGTTTTTAGATGAGATGATCACACACTTTATCATGATATCAGAGCATATAGAAGTCCTGAAATTGAATCTCACCGTTATTCATATTAAAAAAAATTCCACATACTTGACCCATGAAAATGCATCAGGTCCGTATGTGAGGGCACGATATAGTTTGCTTATAATAACATCTACTAGCACAAGCTTTGATCGATTTGCTTCCAAGCATACATGTACATCCAGTTTTCCATATATTGATGTTTAAGAAGTATATATGCTCAAGATGATATATAGTCATTTTATAATTATTCAATCCATGCATGTCATTTGTTTCGTCATTTAATTTGATTGGTTGATCGAGAGTTGACTTTGCATTGTTCCTTAAATTTGTTTGAGCTGATCGAGGATATTTCAGTAACAACATCCCTATCTCGGAGAAATAGTGAATTAAACTTGCATACATCCTACCCTTCCTAAAATCCATTTTTTAGAATTTCACCGGAGATATATTGTTATCGTAAAAAGAAAAGAAAAATGATTACAGAATAGAAAGGGTTTGATTTGAAAATTTTCTAGAACTAAACAGCTTTTATACTGCAACTGTATTTATTATTTTGCATTATTTAAATGTCATTTTAATCATCTTTTGTCAAAAATATGAGTACTCATTTTTACATTTTTTGAAAATTTTCTTATGAAACTCACGGAGTGACAAATTATTGATGTGTCGTACTTCATTTTGGAAAATTTAAATTTTCATTAATATTTTTTTGAGATATTTACGTATGTATAGGTCAATTACTTTAATGTGATAAAAATAATCTAATGGCTTTAATGTTATAAGGTGTAAAGTTCGTTAATATACATAAGATTAATGAGAAAATCAATCTCAAACCACTTTTTTTAAGAGAATTGTCGTATTTGTTTAAAGTAATTTGCATTAGCTTGCTAGATTATGAAATGACTAGTAAAATTTCCTGCGCGAAGCGCAGGAATTTAATATCACAAAATTTATAAAATAATACTTAAAACATATCAGTCATTAAAAAGTAAAACACTATATTATCTTACATACAAGACTACGTAGTAATGAACATTAATAATGTAAAGGATAATGATAATTATACCATCTTAGCATCTATCATTCAATCAATCATCTTTAATTTGATTTAATAATTTATCATTTTACCTCCAGGAAGTGTTACTATTTGATATTTTTGGGAAATTAGATGAACATCAACATGAGATATTAAATTTTCTAATAAATAAATAATCTTTATCTGTACTAACAAATACTTATAACATTAACTTTGTAGAAACATAAACAACAATGTTTAAAACATGTATTCAAAAACAACAATTACTATCATGAACATAAATTAATGAATGTAAAAAAATATACCAGGATCTATAACAATAGAATGAAATAGAAAGGAAAAAATTGAGCCCACTGAATGCAAAATGTCCTCTTAAGGAAATCATTCCCTTCTAGTACTTGTGGTTTAAAAGAATAGATCATCTCATGATGGAACGATTTTATTCACAAGTGTATTATACAAAAATAATGGTGTCAGTGAGCCACTCAACATGAGCAAAGTACACGAATATTTAATTGTGCAGAAGAAGAAGAAAAAGTTCCGTATTTTTGTTGTTTTAAATGAGAGGAAATCCCTCTATTTATAGACAACAAAGGGTAGTGTGAACAAATATTTATTGTGCCTCATCGGAAAAGTCACAATCTTTGAAAAAGTTACAACCCTTCGGAAAGGTCATAACCTTTCATAAAAATCACAATTTTTCATGAAAGTCTCAACTCTCCATAAAAGTCACAACTTTTTTTATAAAAGTCACATCTTTTCATGAAAGGGGAAGACTATTTTTGGAAATAAATAAATTTAAAAGGAAATTCTAGCTTGTGGTAGCGCCACATAGGCGGGCCCAAGGTTCTCTTTTATATAAATATATGATTATTTCATTATAGTTTATTGCAAGTTTTTTTTTTCTTTTCCAACTAAATCCGGATTCGTGAAGTTTCACATTGGTAGTAAAGCGTTCCATAACAAAGGTAACTCTGTATCTAGAGGGACTCGAACCCGAGAACTCTGGTTAAGGTATATGTATAGCTAGTTAGCTACAATACCAAATGCCAAATGGTCAATATAGCACTATAGCATTATAGATTTTATATATATATATATATAGTTCTAGTTAAAAATCTACTACTTTTGTAGCATGTGAGTGAAAATATATATAATGAGAGAAAAAAATTGAAAGATTCATCAAACTTTATAAGCATAAGTCATTTCATTAAAGACTTTTCTTAGTATCATTAATGAAGTTTATCTTTGAGGAATCCATTGCTAAATTCACTTAAAAAGGAACGTCAAAAGGAAGAAAAATCATGAACAAGTCTATGCAAGTGTTGAAAAACAACTAAAATCTTTGAATATAGAATCAAAGAAAGTTAAGTATATTTTTATTATAGAAGTATACTTCAAGATAATATATTTTAATTGCTTCTAAGAGGCATCATTATGTTAATATCTTCTTTTAGTTTATTGAAGGGTCATTTATTAGTTTGGCTCCACCTTACTGTTGATTCTTTATGATCCAAATTTGTTCATTTCAAAATTCTAACAGTGCTTGTTGTCATTTCAATCTTACTTTTTTGGGGGGTTAGAAGTGTTTTTTTTAATCTCCTTAGTTTACCTTATCTTTTTTACTTTATTTGATGCACTAATGTAAACTAATCATTAAGTTCCATGCAAATATCCAGTTTATCATAAGTTAATTGATTTACCTAAAGTTTGTGCCAAAAAAAAAAACAACCACTAATTACTCAATAAAGGTTGTGTTTATGTGGTTGGTTTGAAAGTGGAAAATATAATGATGCACTTATAACTAATAATATATATATATATA
>NW_006238936.1:297809-302917 GCF_000226075.1 Solanum tuberosum | reverse complement strand
ATATATATATATATATATATATATATATATATATATACAATTGAAACGGCCATATAGCAATTTTATCTTAAATAATATCATAATATGCCAATGGTATTTCAATTTATTGTATAATATACTATGAATACTTGTAACTATTGTCAAAGGATATCCAAAATATATTAATAGTGTATGCACCATAAATACAATTGAATCATGGTTTACTATAAACTGTATAGAAAAGAAATTCACAATATATTAGTATATTGTGTAGTATATCATAAATATTGTGATTACTGGTATATTCAATGATATTCAAAATATATGGGCTTCTTACATAATTGTACAGGTGATAAAAAAAAAAGTCAACAAAAGTGGTTATATGTATATGTAATGTATCGATATTGTAAAAATTATATATATGATGTATAACTACGTATCATAGATGTATATACATCAATATACATTGTTTATACAATATTTATATATTGCAACAATTCATATTTCTCAACAAGGTGATTTTTCATATCCCAACTAACTCAAATATCCTCTAAACAATCCCAAATTTTAGGTATAATCTCTTCTCAATATTTTTAGTCTTTTAATATATTATTTACTCGAATCATTTCATATATGATGTAACATTTCGTACTTCGAAAAGCCAACTAGAGGTTCGTACAAGTTAAACTTCAGTTTTTAGTTTTGGGTCAACTTCAAACGATCATAACTTTCCGCACATAAAGAGTTAGGTGGGCCATGAGGAATCAAATCGAAGGTCTTTGAGTCCTCTTTCCAACGCCACCTAGTTTTTTAAATTCCGAGATCGGATGAAGGATTTATTCCCATTTGAGTGCAACCTGTCTAGTTAAGACAATTCATCCATTTTAAGAAGGGGTATTTTGGTCATTTCCTTACCCCACTAGGCTTGAACATTTTTCTCACCCAAATAGGGGTCTAACCTGATTGAGATCAATTTTCATCATTCCTAAAACGCTTAGGGTTTTTAGAGAGAAGTTTCAAGAGGGGAAAAGAAAAAGTTTCAAGTTCACGCTTTGAGGATTTTCACCAAGAACTTAGTTTTCATAGTGTTGGATTTGTTCGCCCTCACGCCAATCATGTGAATTTATACCCATGAGACCATTCTTGAAGTTGATTGATTGAGATTTTGAGTTTTAGTTAACAATGGAGGTCTTTGAGTTCTTGAAGTGAGGGTTTTACGAATGAGTTGAGTCTCTTGATAGATTTTTGTGTGGATTTCATTGAAAATGTTCTGGGTTTATGAAATTTTGTGAAATTGGACAATGGAATTGCATTGGATATGCCTTGAATCGAGTTTGGGAGAGGAAGAAAAGATCGGCCTAACAAGTCTAAAGGTTTTCTTCTTGATAAGATTAAGCCAGGGCTGCATCGCGGAGACGTTTTAAAATTTCCACCTTCAGATGATCACCCCCTCTCCGCGTCGCGGAGAGGATACGTAGTCCTTCTGTCTCAAAAATCCTTTCTCGACAAAAAATTAAATTCCATCTCCGCGTCGCGCCAATGCTTTTCAAATCATATATTCGCTCTCTTCTTATTACTAACTATCTAAGCCTTCATTAATCATTGAGGGATCCTATATTGTCACGCCCCGAGCCTACACCTTGGACGTGACATTGCTGGCCCCAAGCAAACCCTTGGCCTGGCTTACTTAACTCGGCGGAAGACAATATTCATATAATAACTTAAAGAAATAGAATCTTAGCAAAAATGGCAACTCATGTATCAAACAATTCAAATGAAATGAATAAGACTAAAGAACTAACATCTGACTGTCTATGAAGCCTCTAATAACAACTGAGATGGATGTTAGGACAAACCCCACAACATCCTAACAAACTAAACTAGAAAACAATGAAATGGATCCTCCGAAATGCAAGGAGGCTCACGAACAGACACTGAACTGCTCACTGGATCAACGATGCGCCGGAATACCCATCATATTTACCTGTGTCTGCATCATAAGACGATGCAGGCCAACTGGCATGAGTACATTGAATGTACGAGTATGCGAGTTGGAATGCTAAAACAACATAGGCTAGAAAGAATTTGAGAGAAACTGAAGAACTTACCTAGCTCAACTCAACTCAACATGACTGAACTTATTTCAATATAAAGTAGTTTAAAAACAAGTGCAATATAAAGAAAAGCTGTTTAAAAACATTATATTAACTCTGTGTGTATGCAAAGATACAAATAACTCTGAGATATACGTAAAAATACAAATAAACTGATGTATATAAAAATACAATACTTCTGTGGGAGTTTATCTAACTGACAACCATCACATAAGAGCTATAGTGATGATACAATGATCTACCTCACGCTGCCAGCGCATCCTATACCCGGCCAAAGGTATAGGATCTGAACTGCCTAATGGATCCACTAGTCTATTTCGAAAAGGATTCATCGAAAAAGTATGACCCTTTTCTACTCATGGTGGCTATATGGTTTTATGGTGACGTAAGTTATCTGAACTCATGCTCGTCCCCAATTCGGTGCTCAATACTACTCCCAAAATATACTAGCTCTTATGTTTTAAAAAATATACTTCTTCTCTGATTTGAGATTAGTGCTCAAAAACTTAGCTCAAAGTCTATCTTGGAAATCTCAGTTTCCCTTCTTGCTTAATTTAGAAAGCTATTACTCCTTTCTGAAAACTAGCCCGAAGGCTCTCCGGAAATCTCAGTTTCCGTTCTTATTTAAATGTGAAAAACATTTTAAATCTCTTTAGGGAAATACTTAGTTCCCATATGCTTATTTGAAGAAAAGAACTTCAACTTTACAATATCTCCCCCTTGGGAACATTCATCCTCGAATGAGATTACTCTTACTAGGCTAAGGGTGGTGACATCTAGTTCAACACCCAACAAGCAAATGCAACAAACAACATGCTCACTCATAATTTAAAGAGTACTGAGAAGAAAATTAGTACATTGGTCTGCATTTTCTCCGGATTTAAAGATATGTTGATATCTTTTCTTCATATCCTCCTCAGTTTCCCAAGTAGCTTTCTCAACAAATTGGTTCCTCCAAAGGACTTTGACTGATGCAATCTCTTTTGTCCTTAAATTGCGAACTTGGCAATCTAGAATCTGGATCGGAATCTCCTCATAAGATAAGCTATCCTTGATCTCAATATTTTAAGTTGGTATGATCAATGAAGAATCGCCCATGCACTTCTTCAACATAGAGATGTCAAACACCGAATGAACCGCTGCTAGCTCTTGTGGTAGCTCCAACTTATAAGCTATATTGCCCATCTTTTTGGATATTCGATAAGGCCCAATATACCGGGGACTAAGTTTCCCCTTTTTACCAAACCTCATAACACCCTTCATAGGTGAAACCTTTAGATATACCCAATCATCTACTTCAAACTCTAACGCCCTTCTCATTACATCAGTGTAGGATTATTGACGAGTCTGTGCCGTTTTCAACCTCTCTTGAATCACTTTAACCTTCTCCATAGCTTGATGGACTAAATTTGATCCTATCAACCTTGCTTCACCAAGTTCAAACCATCCAATAGGAGATCTGCATCTTCTCCCATAAAGGGCTTCATATGGAGCCATTTGGATGCTAGAGTGGTAACTGTTGCTGTAAGCAAACTCAATTAAAGGTAGGTGATCATCCCAATTACCTTTGAAATCAATCACACATGCCCTTAACATATATTCTAATGTCTGAATGGTACTCTCTACTTGCCAATCTGTCTGAGGATGAAATGCAGTACTCAAGTTCACCTTTGAACCCAAACCTTTCTGAAAAAATTTCCAGAATTGTGCACCTCTATTTGAAATAATGGAGACTGGAACCTCATGAAGTCTTACCACCTCCTGAATATATAACCTGGCATAATCCTCTGCTGAATGGGTAGTCTTTACCAATAAAAAGTGGGCTAATTTTGTCATTTTGTCGACAATCACCCAAATAGAATCATGTTGTCTGCGAGACCTTGACAAGCCTGTGATGAAATCCATATTTATCATCTCCCACTTCCATTTTGGAAGTTCTGTATTTTGAGCCAAACCATCGGGCCTTTGGTGCTCTACTTTCACTTGTTGGCAATTTGGACACTTAGCAACAAACTATACAATGCCCTTATTCATGCCATTCCACCAATACACTTCTCTCAAATAGCGATTCATCTTTGTGGAACCCGGATGAATGGAATATATGGAGCTATGAGCTTCCTCCATGATCCTCTCTTGGAGTCTATCCACTATAGATACGCATAATCTACCTTGACATCTCAATACACCATCTCCCCCTTATTCAAAAGCTAATACTCTTTGCTTATGAACATTTCCTTAATTCTAGCAAAATGGGATCTTGGTCTTGCTTTTCTTTCACTTCTGACACTAGTGATGATGCAACCCCATTCGTCACCACTATTCCTCCTTTTGTGGAATCTATAAGTCGGACTCCTAAGCGTGCAAGCCTATGCACATCCTTTGCTAAATCTCTCTTTTCTTCCTCAACATGGGTGGTACTACCTATAGATAACCTGCTTAAAGCATCAACAACCACATTAGCCTTACCTGGGTGGTAAAGAATACTCATGTCATAATCCTTGAGTAATTCTAACCACTTCATTTGAAAGATTAAGCTCTTTCTAGGTGAACACATATTGAAGGCTCTTATGATCAGTGAATATATCAACATGAACACCATACAAATAATGGCGCCATATCTTCAAACCAAATACTACAACAGTCAACTCTAAGTCATGGGTTGGGTAGTTCTTTTTGTGAACTTTCAACTGTCTAGAGGCATAAGCTATAACTTTGCCATTCTGCATTAAAACACAACCCAAGCCAACTCTAGATGCATCACAATACACCACAAAACCTTGAGTACCTTCTGGTAAGGTCAACACTGGCAGTAGTCAACCTCTTTTTCAATTCCTGAAAGTTTTTCTCACAAGCTTCAGACCATTGAAATTTCACTGTTTTCTGAGTCAACATCGTCAAAGGAGACGAAATGGACGAGAAACCCTTTACAAACCTTCTATAATAGCCAGGCAAACCCAAGAAACTCTTAATATCAGTTGGAGATGTGGGTCTAGGCCAATTCTGCACTGCCTCAAT
>NW_006238936.1:282928-296427 GCF_000226075.1 Solanum tuberosum | reverse complement strand
TGGAGAACTATTCTGAGATGACTAGCATGATCTTCTTCATTCCTTGAATAGATTAGTATGTCATCAATGAAGACGATAACAAACATATCTAAATAAGGTTTAAAGACCCTATTCATAAGGTCTATGAATGTTGCAGGTGCATTGGTCAAACTGAACGACATGATCTTAAACTCATAATGACCATAACGGGTCCTGAATGCTGTCTTGGGAATATCACATGCCCTTACTCTCAACTGGTGGTAGCCTGATATGAGGTCAATTTTCGAGAAACAGAAAGCACCCTGAAGCTGATCGAAAAGATCATCGATCCTCGGGAGAGGATACTTATTCTTGATGGTAACTTTATTCAACTGATGGTAATCTATACATATCCTAAGGGAACCATCTTTTTTTCTCACAAACAAGACCGAAGCGCCCCAAGGTGAGACACTTGGTCGAATGAAGGCCTTATCTAACAAATCATTTAACTGTTCTTTCAACTCTTTTAACTTTGCTGGTGCCATTTTATATGGCGAAATAGATATAGGATGAGTATCTGGAAGAAGGTCTATACCGAAGTCTATTTCTATCTCAGGAGGGACTTTGGGAAGATCATTTGGAAAAACTTTTGGAAACTCTTTTACTACTGAAACTGACTGAATATGAGGTATATCAACACTTAAGTCAGTAACTCGGACTAAGTGATAGACACACCCCTTAGAAACTAACTTCCTTACCTTAAGGTACGAAATAAAACGACCATTAGGCATTGCTGAACTACTCTTCAACTCTATAATTGGTTCACTGGCAACTGGAACTTGACAACTCAACATCTACAATCTATTGAGGCATAACATGCATAAAGCTAGTCCATACCAAGAATGACATCAAACTCTACCACGTCTAACTAAACTAAGTCAACAATGGTACTCTTGTGATTGACGAAAATAGAACATTCATGATAGACTTATTTCTGCTAAAATAGAACCACCAACAGATGTAGAAAGACCGAAGGGCTCAAGAAGTTGCTCAGGAAGAACATCAAAATTGAAGACTTGGATCATACCAGTGACAACATCTGGCGAATCCTCTTGCTCTTGGCGACTAGCGATAGCATAAATACGGTTTTCCTTCTCCGTCTGCCCTTGAAGTAGCTCATCTAGATGCAGCTCTATCTGGTGGAGCAACTAAATAAGACTGAACTTTACTGCCCCTCATTACCATTACTCTGCCTGTTCTTAGGACACTCTCTCATAAAATTCCTAATCTGACCATACTTGAAACAACTAGTAAAGCCATCACGACATATCCCGAGTGGTTCCTACCACATTTAGCACACACAGGAGTCTTAGTACCCCCTTGTGCCTTACTACCTTGCGAAGCACAGGTCTAGCTCTGAAGTTCTGAGAATTTTGACTATTGTAATCACATTTGTTCCTTGGTGCAGGTGCACTAACAGATGATGGAGTAGGTCCTTTCTGCTTATGTTGGGAAGAAGACCGGTTCGCATAACTTTTTTGCTGCACGGATTCATTCCATGATGTCTTAGCCCTCTTATTCTTAAACTTTTCTCTATCCTTCATCTTGTCCTTCCCAACTTGTTGCACATGGACCATAAGCCCTGCTATGTCCATTCCACCTATCAACATAGATGTCTTGCCTTCCTTGCTTGACAAGCGAGACAACCCAACAACGAATCAACATGTCATGCTCCTCATGTCGACAGTCATCTATTTGTTTCTCTTAGCTCAATAGGAAAGAAACGCCCCATGAAAGCACCCTCAAAACAGTCCAACACACAAACGGTTATGCGCAAGCACGAGTTAGAAATAAACTTTTATAGAGATGCACTCTATTGCACAAAGTGAGTATGAAAGAAGTGAAAGAATTCCTAAATGTTGCAGCCTCCTAATTATAGATGTGGCGCGCTTCATACCGATAACTAGGACTCTACAGACACGGCTTCATAGACTTCTTAGGACTCTTGAACTCTGTGCTCTGATACCAAGTTTATCACGCCCCGAGCCTACACCCTGAACGTGGTCGGCACTCGAAAACCATTGCTGGCCCCAAGCGAACCCTTGGTCTGGCTTACTTAACTCGGCGGAAGACAATATTCATATTGTTGACACCCAATTTTGACCCTCCACAATTTAATTAATTTTCAAGCTTCTTCAATTTCAAATAATTTGAAATAATTGTTTTCGAAAAAAAAAAACACTTTCAAAATCATTTTTTCAAGACATTTTTGCAATTTTTCATGTAGATTATATATTTTTATATTTGTAATATATATATATATATATATATATAATATTTTTCATTTTTTATGAATATTTGAGAAAATCGATTTACCAAAAAGAATAGAAGTTTTAATTGAGTATAACTTATTTCTCTAAAAAAAGAAATAAATATATATTGACTAATTCATGAGTTTATTGGTATAATCGATCTTTAATTTTAGAGTAATTATTTTATCTTGTTAAATTAAGAAGCTCGATTAACTAATTTTAATTTGCACCAAACCGCGTTCTTCGAATTCAATTTTTTTTGATGAAATACATTTATTTGAGTCCAATTTTAATCCTAATTTTTCAATAAACTAACCCACACCCTTAATTATTTCCTTATTGTCCTAAATTGCTAACCCACACGCCCACTCTCTCTTTTTTTATCCCAAAGGAACGCAACAGTAAAGCCTTACGCGCCCCTTCTTCCCACTCTTCTTCTTCAACGAAGAACAACCTCCAACCCATCATCAGAACGACCCCATTTCTTCAAATCCTCATATGAATTCATACAACAAGGGTGTGCTTGGCACGTGACCGAACATGCAAACTTCTTGGATTGTTCCTCAACGGTATCCTTCCATTTTTTTTTTTCGATTTTTCCTTTTCTAATTTCATTCAAAATAGTACTAATTAGTACACCCTCTAGCTCACCTAGCCTTACCCTTTAAGATTTTTGAATTTGGGATTTTTTCACATCGTTTTTCCCCTCAATTTCGACCTAGAAGTTGCCTTATAAATACCCTTTTTTGCTCACTGTTCAAGGGATGGATTTTTGAGACTTGAGAGTACCCCTAAAAGGTTTGGGAATTCTCGGCTCAATAGTTTAAAATTTTGTGGCTTTTGTGGTCGTTCGAGTTGAAAGAGGTGGTGGAATCGTCTCCGTCAAACTCGTCGTTCCGGTTCACTGCCCAGAACCAAGTAATTTTCTTTCTTTTCTTGAGTAATTTTTAGCTCTGTTTCTTTCATTTTATCATTCATGTGTGTTGCTTATTTTTGTAACAGTTTATTTACTTTTTAGCACCTTAAAGGTGAATGTTTCCTTCTTCTTTTTTCTTTTGTTTAGTATATTGCAGCTCTTGCCTTACTGTTGTTTTCTTTAGTCACTATTAAAGTATGCTGCCTCACTGTGGTCATGATTGAAAGTTTAAGTCTCTCTTGAATGTCTTTAACGTTTTCTTTTATTCCTTTAGCTTAAAGTAGATCAGTTTTGAGTAAGTTTTAAGTGCCTAAACTTGTTTACTTTGTAATATCTTCATGGTCGTTTTCATGTAATTTGGAGTTGTGAATCTAAGTGATGAAGCGTTGAAATTTCCTTGTCTTTCCATTTGAATTTGTATAATCTATAAAAATATTTGTCCAAGTCTCTAAATTAGCTATATGTTTTTTGAAAACATTATCAAGGACCTTTCTCTGCCAAGTTTCGATGTGTTAAATTTTGGGGACCTGATTTTGTGCGAGTTTAAGTTGCCCTGCTTCTCATTGAATACTCTCATGATATGATTTTCTTTATCCTTAAGCATGATAAAATACTTGTGACACTCGAAAAATTAATTGTATAAATTAAGTAGCCTTCACTGTTTGTTCTAAATTATTTGAAATCGACTAGTTGATTTATTTGAAGTCAAGCCCCCCTTTTTTTCCTTTACATGGTTAAGTTTTAGAAATCAAATTGTCTTATCCTATTTGATGTTCATTCTTGTTATTGTCTAACTGTTTGACTTCTTAATTGTTTAGTCTGTATGTGTTGCTTTCAAGAGCTACTGGTATTTTTTTTTCTTTTTTTCTTTTTTTTTTATTTCATATTAGTGAAATTAGATTTAACAGTTAGTCTTCAAATTTCCTTTTAGAACTATCAGTTGTTTATTTACTGAGAATACATGTGTATACCATTATTTGTTTATATGCTATGTTATTATACCTCTTTACAGTGCATGTGTAAGAATATATTTGAGTTGATAATTAGTATTTTGTCTCCTCTTAGGAATAGGTTTAGGCTTTGTGATTAGATTTTAGATATTATGTACCTATTTAAATTGTTGTGATCAAAATATAAAGTTTAGTATATAATGTCTAATCCATGCTTCTTTGAAAGTTTCGTACCTATTCGGAAGTTTATCCGTGAGGTTCGATTTATAACTATAAATAATTTGAGTGTCTAGATTTATTATCAAGATGAAAGGATTCATTGTTGCATCCAAATGATTTGTTTAATGTTTTTGTGAAGTCTTATCATGTCAAGTTATTAATTTTATCTCATTTATCGCATGAACTCTCTTGTTCGAGTCCAACAGACTCCCCTCTCTTGCATTTTCTCTTCTTGAGTCAACCTCATCGAAATCGTGAAAGAGAAGCTAATATTAACGGGTTAAATCCCAAATCAGTGGCAGCAGTTAAGTAGCAATGTAATGGCAATCCGAAATGGCCGAAATTGAATTTTAGATTTTAGAATCCAATAAAATTGCAGCAGTAGCAGCAGCAGTCCCAAATGGACTAAAATTGGAAATTTTTGGACTTTAATTAGTCCAATTTGCAGCAGTAACAGCAGCCTGCAAAGGGCTAAAGATTTTGGGATTTAGGACTTAAAAGTCCAATTTGATAAGCGACAAAAATGGTCCGAGCATTAAGTCCAATGGCTTGATTTAGAGACATGCTTTATTTCCTTTATTTGTCTTGCTATTTGTTTATTGATTGATTGTGAATTAACTTTTTATCTAATTTAGATGAATCCTTGGGAGTTTTTTAAATAACTCTTCTATTTCGTTAGTTGTTTACTTTAAATACCTAAAATTTCAAAACCCGTTTTAGTTAAGTCGCTCTAAGCTTCAAGACTAACTTGAGAATTATTTATATTCTTTCATAGTTAGTATTTAGCTTTCAAATCCACGCTTAAGTTATTGTGTTGATTTTTCGATTAAAAAATTTGACTCGGATAAAATGTTAAGTTAAATTATTATTTTGGCACTTCAACATTTAAATTATTTCATAAATTGGGATAATATGAATGTACAAGTATAAAAAGATTTCTCATAATCTTTGGAAAAAAATCAAAAAATAATAAAATAAGATTTTTCAAGTAATTTAAGTTTTCTTTTAAAATTTGTCAACCTTTAAATCTGTCAGTCAATCGCGTGTTAGTGGATTCTCTAAGATGCCTAAACTCTTCCATAGAGAATTATTTGAACACTTACCCAACTCTGGTTTTATTTAAAATATTTTATTTTAAAACTCCCATTTTAAATGGTGGAAAAAATTAAGTGGCGACTCCAAATTATAAATTTTTCCAAAACTTTACAAAAATCGCCAAAGTTGCGAAAATGGTTTCGAAACCTTAGTTTTTGACATCATATCGTAACAGAATGGCGACTCTGCTGGGAATTCATCTAGGTTCTAACCAAAAGAATTTTATTGTATTGGCTAACTATTATTGTATTACTTGTTACTTTATGTAATTATGTGTTTAAATTTTGAATATTAACTGTCATATTGCATTCATGACATTTTTCAATATGTATGTATAGTATATTAAAGAACGATTTTGCGGAACCGCAATCGGGCTTCTTTATACTCAACCCTTTTTCGAAATTATCAACAATTTATTGGTTTGTCATGCGTCCAATGGTTGTTGTGAGTTCCAGTATAAGTTGTCCGTTTGGGTTCCTGATCTTTCAAAAACCACTCTTAGTCAACTAGCGTAGATCGAAACCAAAACCCTCTTTTAGGTGCATTAACCTAAGATGACCCAATACCCAAGGTGTATTGGGCCCATTAGAAGACTACCTTGTGTCTAATTGACCCACGATCAATATAAGACGATCATTCAACTATTTGTTAAATTTGAAGGATATGTATGTTGATTTGTGCATACCATTATCCCTTGGGGTTGGATTTTTATTTTTTAGGTAGTTTCTTTATTTAAGTCAAAGGAAGATCCTCCTCATTCGAAGGAAATTCAAAAGCATTAAGAAGTTCGGGAATGAATATTACATATGGAAGCTTAGTTTAGTTTACCATTGTACCCCTGCGTGAGACTGATATTTATTTCCCTCTCCTCTAATATGTATCCCCATTTGTTTTATTCATAAGGTTTGTATAAATATTTTTAGGGCAATGAAATATTTCACAAACGATATACACATCCTTCAAACGTTATGCCTACCTTTGGCTCAAAAGGTCACATGTATATTAGGAGGCGTTATATATTGTTTGTGTGTTAAATGTTACAAATTTTATTTCACTTGTGCTTGTTTGACCTATGTATTTACATACATGTGTTTTTGCGTTAAACATAATTGGTCCATTATTCCATTCCAATGTCTTAGAACATCTTTTAACATATATACTCAATTTTCAAGCTTTTCAAAATACTCTTGACTCCATTATCAAAATACATTCAAAACCACTCAAGTTCTAGGTTCAATAGAAATTTATTTTATTTTTTTAAAATAATTTATTATTAGGTCTTCATTCAAAATTCACGTTGTTTCACTGTTTCTTGAAAATTATTTTTTTACACCTGCCTAGCCGGCATTACTAAATATTCCATCAGTTTCAAGTCAACTTTAAGACGTCTTTGTTTATAGAAAGGACTTTTCAATTGAACCTTCCAAAAGGTACATTTGAATCTTTACTCAAATCATATAGTTTGCTTTGTTCAAATTTCTTTATTTCGCTAAAATTTTAGTTCACAAAATGATCAAAAAAATTCCCATTTTGTCACCCTTTTTAGAGTCATTTGTTCTTCGAATTTTGGACAAATTTGTTTTAAGCAAAACAAATGTTATTTGTTTTATATGTTACTTTGGTTGATAATTATGATTAATGGACTAACTCTTTTACTTTTTGAGTTGTTTTTAGAAGGAGAGACTGATTTGTGTTGGTAATCAAACTTGCTCACTTCATCAAAGTACCCGCTGGCAGAACAATCATATTTTACACGGCCTAAGGTCAAGAAAATTGTTTCAGACTCATCATTTCTTACTTGACTTTTCTTCACTTTGATCTTAACTACTCTTGACTTGACTCTTAACTGATCCTTGAATTGAATTATGGATTCAAAGATTATTATTTGTGTTTGGAAAGACTTTATGATGTTTGGGAATGATTTCGAATAGCTAAACTTGAGAAAAGTTACGAAATCACCGTCTTGGAACAAGTCCGCGACGCGGAGATGTTTCTAAATAAATACTTTCGAAATTTAATTTTGAGACAGAGGAGTCCGCGTCCTGTCCGCGAGGCGGAGTCAATTTTTGTTCACTTGGGAAACAAGTCCGCGTCGCGGACTTGTTTAACGAAGTCTGCTCTACTTTTTCCTTCGTTGTTTTCCATCCCCAATTCGCCTAAACTTGAATATTTTCCACAAATTCATTTTGGAACCCGATACCCAGCGTATGTACTAAAGAACCTAACTCAAGGTAATTCTAAAACACAACGTAGAATCTCAGAAACTCCATAATTCAACCCAATTCAAGAACAACATTCAAATTCTTTTAGGACGAACTACATTGAACTAAACATGTTTGGAGCGTGGGTGAATCTACCCAACGTTATGAGAGACTCACATACCTTGTAGGATCAATTCCTTGGCGAATTTACCACCAAAATCGATCATTCTTGGCGAATCTTGCTTTTCTTCTTCTCCTTTCTCTTGTGTTCTTTCTCCAAAAACCCTAACTCTAATTTTCAAAACCGTTAACTGAACTAACTCAGTCTTGACCCCAATTATTTTACTAACAACGAATTTAATTAACTGATTAAGGAAAAGACCAAACTACCTTTTAAAAATCCGGAATAGGCATATCTCTCTTCGTACTGCCCAACTTCCAAAGGACGTAACTCACTCATCCGAACTCGGAATCGTGCAAACTCGATGGCGTTGGAAATATAATTCCAAGTTCTTTCCAACCATATCTGAAACTACACCTAAATCATCCTGAGCTTGGAGTTATGGCCGATTGAAGTTGACTAAAATCTCAACTTTAACTTACTTAGGATTTTCAGATTTCCTTATACTTTCCTAAAATGAATATTTCAAGTTCTTAGCATCTTTCTAGATATTTCAAGTTGCGAGATGTTACAATATCTCCCCCTTGGGAACATTCATCCTCGAGTGAGATTACTCTTACTAGGCTAAGGGGGGGAGACATCTAGTTCAACACCCAACAAGCAAATGCAACAAACAACATGCTCACTCATAATTTAAAGAGTATTAAAAAGAAAAATTAGTACCTTGGTCTGCATTTTCTCCGGATTCAAAGAGATGTGGATATCTCTTCTTCATATCCTACTCAGTTTCTCAAGTAGCCTCCTCAACAAATTGTTTCCTCCAAAGGACTTTGACTGATGCAACCTCTTTTGTCCTTAACTTGCAAACTTGGCGATCTAGAATTTGGACCGAAATCTCCTCATAAGATAAGTTATCCTTGATCTCAATATTTTAAGTTGGTATGATCAATGAAGGATCGCCCATGCACTTCTTCAACATAGAGATGTCAAACACCGGATGAACCGCTGCTAGCTCTTGTGGTAGCTCCAACTTATAAGCTATATTGCCCATCTTTTTGGATATTCGATAAGGCCCAATATACCGGGGACTAAGTTTCCCCTTTTTACCAAACCTCATAACACCCTTCATAGGTGAAACCTTTAGATATACCCAATCATCTACTTCAAACTCTAACGCCCTTCTCATAACATCAGTGTAGGATTATTGACGAGTCTATGCCGTTTTCAACCTCTCTTGAATCACTTTAACCTTTTCCATAGCTTGATGGACTAAATTTGATCCTATCAACCTTGCTTCACCAAGTTCAAACCATCCAATAGGAGATCTGCATCTTCTCCCATAAAGGGCTTTATATGGAGCCATTTGGATGCTAGAGTGGTAACTGTTGCTGTAAGCAAACTCAATTAAAGGTAGGTGATCATCCCAATTACCTTTGAAATCAATCACACATGCCCTTAACATATATTCTAATGTCTGAATGGTACTCTCACTTGCCAATCTGTCTGAGGATGAAATGCAGTACTCAAGTTCACCTTTGAACCCAAACCTTTCTGAAAAGATTTCCAGAATTGTGCAGTAAATTGTGCACCTATATCACAAATAATGGAGACTGGAACTCCATGAAGTCTTACCACCTCCTGAATATATAACCTGGCATAATCCTCTACTGAATAGGTAGTCTTTATCGGTAAAAAGTGGGCTGATTTTGTCATTCTGTCAACAATCACCCAAATAGAATCATGTTGTCTGTGAGACCTTGGCAAGCCTTTGATGAAATCCATATTTATCATCTCCCACTTTCATTCCGGAAGTTCTATATTTTTAAGCCAAACCACCGGGCCTTTGGTGCTCTACTTTCACTTGTTGGCAATTTGGACACTTAGCAACAAACTCTGCAATGCCTTTCATTATGCCATTCCACCAATACACTTCTCTCAAATTGCGGTACATCTTTGTGGAACCCAGATGAATGGAATATCTGGAGCTATGAGCTTCCTCTAGGATCCTCTCTTGGAGTCCATCCACTATAGGTATGCACAATATACCTTGATATCTTAATACACTATCTCCCCCCTTGTTCAAAAGCTAATACTCTTTGTTTATGAACATTTGCCTTTAATTATAGCAAAATGGGATCTTGGTCTTTCTTTTCTTTCACTTCTGACACTAGTGATAATTCAACCCCATTCGTCACCACTATTCCTCCTTTTGTGGAATCTATAAGTCGAACTCCTAAGCGTGCAAGCCTATGTACATCCTTCGCTAAATCTCTCTTTTGTTCCTCAACATGGGTGGTACTACCCATATATAACCTGCTTAAAGCATCAACAACCACATTAGCCTTACCTGGGTGGTAAAGAATACTCATATCATAATCCTTGAGTAATTCTAACCACCTCCTTTGTCTGAGATTAAGCTATTTCTGAGTGAACACATATTGAAGGCTCTTATGATCAGCAAATATATCAACATGAACACCATACAAATAATGACGCCATATCTTCAAACCAAATACTACAGCAGTCAACTCTAAGTCATGGGTTGGGTAGTTCTTTTTATGAACTTTCAATTGTCTAGAGGCATAAGCTATAACTTTGTCATTCTGCATTAAAACATAACCCAAGCCAACTCTAGATGCATCACAATACACCACAAAAACCTTGAGTACCTTCTGGTAAGGTCAACACTGGCAGTAGTTAACCTCTTTTTCAATTCCTGAAAGCTTTTCTCACAAGCTTCAGACCATTGAAATTTCACTGTTTTCTGAGTCAACTTCGTCAAAGGTAGACGAAATGGACGAGAAACCCTCTACAAACCTTCTATAATAGCCAACCTAACCTAAGAAACTCCTAATATCAGTTGGAGATGTGAGTATAGGCCAATTCTACACTGCCTCTATTTTTTGAGTATCAACTTTAATTCCCTCTCCAGACACAATATGGCCTAAGAATGCCACAGACTCAAGCCAAAACTCACACTTAGAGAACTTGGCATACAACTCGTTATCTTTCAAAGTCTGAAGAACTATTCTGAGATGACTAGCATGATCTTTTTCATTCCTTGAATAAATTAGTATGTCATCAATGAAGACGATAACAAACATATCTAAATAAGGTTTGAAGACCCTATTCATAAGGTCTATGAACGATGCAGGTGCATTGGTCACACCGAACGATATGACCTTAAACTCATAATGACCTAACGGGTCCTGAATGCTGTCTTGGGAATATCACATGCCCTTACTCTCAACTGGTGGTAGCCTGATCTGAGGTCAATTTTTGAGAAACAGGAAGCACCCTGAAGCTGATCGAAAAGATCATCAATTCTCGGGAGAGGATACTTATTCTTGATGGTAACCTTATTCAATTGACGGTAATCTATGCACATCCTAAGGGAACCATCTTTCTTTCTCACTAACAAGACCGGAGCGCCCCAAGGTGAGCCACTTATAGATGTGGCACGCTTCACACCGATAAATAGTACTCTACAGACACGGCTTCGTAGACTTCCTGGGACTTTTAAACTCTGTGCTCTGATACCAAGTTTGTCATGCCCCGAGCCTACACCCTGGACATGGCCGACACTCGAAGACTATTGCTGGCCCCAAGTGAACCGTTGGCCTGGCTTACTTAACTCGGCGGAAGACATTATTCATATAATAACTTAAAGAAATAATATCTTAGCCAAAATGGCAACTCAAGTGTTAAACGATACAAATGAAATGAATAAGACTAAAGAACTAATTCTGACTGTCTATGAAGCCTCTAATAACAACTGAGATGGATGTTGGAACAGACCCCACAACATCCTATCAAACTAAACTATAAAGCAATGAAATGGATCCTTCGGAATACAAGGAGGCTCACCAACAGACTCTGAACTGCTCACTGGATCAACGATACGCCGGAATACCGATCTTATTTACCTGTGTCTGCATCATAAGACGATGCAGGCCAACTGGCATCAGTACATTTAATGTATGAGTAAGCGATTTGGAATGATAAAACAACATAGGCTAGAAAGAATCAGAGAGAAACTGAAGAACTTACCTAGCTCAACTCAACTCAACTTGACTGAACTCATTTTAATATAAAGCAGTTTAAAAACAAGTGTAATATAAAGAAAAGTTGTTTAAAAACATTATATTAACTCTGTGTGTTTGCAAAGATACAAATAACTCTGAGATGCATGTAAAAATACAAATAAACTGATGCATATAAGAATACAATACTTCTGTGGGAATATCTCTAACCGATAACCATCACATAAGAGCTATAGTAATGATACATTGATCTACCTCACACTACCAGAGCATCCTATACCCGGCCAAAGGTATAGGACCTGAACCACCTAATGGATCCACTAGTCTATTTTGGAAAGGATTCGTCTAAAAAGTATGACCCTTTTCTATTCATGGTGGCAATATGGTTTTATGGTGACGTAAGTTATCTGAGCTCATGCTCGTCCCCAATTCGGTGCAAAATACTACTCCCAAAATATACTAGCTCTTATGTTTTAAAAAACATACTTCTTCTCTGATTTAAGATTAGTGCTCAAAAACTTAGCTCAAAGGCTATCTTGGAAATCTCAGTTTCCCTTCTTCCTTTATTTAGAAAGCTATCACTCCTTTCTAAAAATTAGCCTGAAGGCTCTCTGGAAATCTCATTTTCTGTTCTTATTTAAATGTGTAAAACATTTTAAATCTCTTTAAGGAAATACTTATCCCCATATGCTTCTTTGAAGAAAAGAACTTCAACTTTAGTCTTTACTGAACTCAAAACTTAAGTCTTAAAACAAAGTTAAAACATTTGTGAAAGACTTTTTGAAAACTTTAAGAACTTATCTTAACTTGACTCTTGACTTTTCTTGACTTTGATCTTAATTGCTCTTGACTTGACTCTTAACTGATCCTTGAATTGAATTATGAATTCAAGGATTATGATTTGTGTTTGGAAAGACTTCATGATATTTAGGAATGATTTCGAATAGCTAAACTTGAGAAAGATTACGAAATCACCGTCTTGGAACAAGTCCGCGACGCGGAGATGTTTCTAAATAAATACTCGTGAAATTTAATTTTGAGACAAATGAGTCCGCGTCCAGTCTGCGACGCGGAGTCAATTTTTGTTCACTGGGGGAGCAAGTCTGCGACGCGGACTTGTTTAACGAAGTCTGCTCGACTTTCTCCTTCTTTGTTTTCCAGCCCCAATTCGTCTAAACTCGAATATTTTCCTCAAATTCATTTTGGAACTCGATACCCAGCGTATGTACTAAAGAACCTAACTCAAGGTAACTCTAAAACACAATGTAAAGATCTTAGAAACTCCACAATTCAACCCAATTCAAGAACAACTTTCAAATTCTTTTAGGACGAACTGTTGTCACGACCCGGGAGCACCCCCTAGTCGTAACCGGCGTACTCGACCTCGAAGAGGTCTAATACAAGCCTCTTAGCATTCATTCATCGCATAGACACCAAAACCATAAGGAATTAAAAACTTTCTTCACACACGAAGATACTTTCAATAAATAGCAAGCGGAAGACTTTCTAGACTTTATACATGATGTCTCATAACCATCTAATACTTTAGAGTACAAAATTCGGGACTAATCCCGTACACAACTTAAACAATACTAAAAAGACATAAAAGAACATATTGGGTATTGTCCTCGAATCTATGAGGACTCACCAAGTCTTCATCTTCAACACTTAGAAACCTATCAAA
>NW_006238936.1:281184-281330 GCF_000226075.1 Solanum tuberosum | reverse complement strand
TATGTTGCATCCCATATTTCGTATCCATAACAGTTAAATTAGAATTTTACATAAACACAAAAGTTGTAGGTATACAAGTTAGCTTTCCCAATCATATTTATTCACTGCAAACTAAGTTCTAGAGCAAGAGATATGCCTAAAATACC
>NW_006238936.1:237217-280599 GCF_000226075.1 Solanum tuberosum | reverse complement strand
CTTCTTCTTCCCCTCTTCTTCTCTTCTTCACTCAAGAACCCTAACTCTTACTCTTTTAAAATGGAACAAAAATGATCCACAATCAGCCTAACACAATAATATAACCTCAAAAGAAAAGATTTGTGAAAAGACCAAAATGCCCTTAAATTTCCGGACGGACTCCTTGCTAACTGCCCAACTTTCAAAGGGCATAACTCGCTCATACGAACTCGGAATCGAGCAAACTCGGTGGCGTTGGAAAGATCGTTCCAAGGGCTTTCCAAAAATAACTGGAACTACTCCTAGATCATCCTGAGCTAGGAGTTATGACTGCTCAAAGTTGGCCAAAAACTCACTGATTTCCCACACTTAACCAAATTTCCAGGTTCTGAACTTTTTCCAAAAGTGACTACTTCCAATTTCAAGCTACTTCATATTCATTTTAAATTGTCGGATGTAACACAATTAAAATGAAATTACATAAAAACCCCTCATAGAACCTCATTACAAAGTCAACACAAAGTCATAGGCTCTTGCTTAACCTATCATTTTCTGAGTCGTTACAACTGCGCTGAACTAAACATATTTGGCGCGTGGGTGAATGAACCCAACGCTATGAGAGACTCACATACCTTGTAGGATCAATTCCTTGGCAAATCCACTACCAAAATTGATCGTTCTTGGCGAATCTTGCTTTTCTTCTTCTTCTTTCTCTTGTGTTCTTTCTCCAAAAACCCTAACTCTAATTTTCAAAAGCTTAAACTGAACTAAATCAGTCTTGACCCCAATTATTTTACTAACAACGGATTTAATTAATTGGGTAAGGAAAAGACCAAACTACCCTTTAAAAATTCGGATTGGGCATTTCTTTATCGAACTGCTCAACTTCCAAAAGACGTAACTCACTCATCCTAACTTGGAATAGCGCAAATTTGGCGGCGTTGGAAGGATAATTCCAAGAGATTTCCAACCATATCTGAAACTACACCTAACTCATCCTGAGCTAGGAGTTATGGCCGATTGAAGTTGACCAAAATCTCAACTTTAACTTACTTAAAATTTCCAGATTTCCTTATACTTTCCTAAAATG
This sequence comes from Solanum tuberosum, assembly GCF_000226075.1. Classification (NCBI taxonomy): domain Eukaryota; kingdom Viridiplantae; phylum Streptophyta; class Magnoliopsida; order Solanales; family Solanaceae; genus Solanum; species Solanum tuberosum. Next base: position 279,530 of record NW_006238936.1, on the reverse strand, counting down.
ATTGTTTCAACTTCTTAGCTTCTTTCTAGCTATTTTAAGTTGCGAGATGTTACATATATCCTAATCACAACTCTTAAATTCACATTTCATATCAAGGTAAAGTTAAGAGAAAAGTTCAATAAAGTCCTATCGAGTCATTTTGAGAAGTCTTTTGCAATCATCTATAATTTGTTTTTAAGACTTGAGTAAATGAGTATAAAATGAGGAGAGTTGAGTTAATGTCTCAAAATGAGTATAAGGGAACTAAGTATTCCCAAGTATGTAATACTTTTGCATTTAAAAGAGAGAAACACCGATTTCTAAATGAGTTTATGACGAGTCTTGAGCATTACCTCTTTTAAGAGGAACTTTTGAGTAATTATCTCAAATTGAGAAAGAGTTATGTTTTAAAAACATATAAGCATGAGTTATATATTATTCGGAGTAGTATTGAGCACTGATATGGGATGAGTTTAGACAACTCAAAATTCCCATAACCATGTATGCCAACATGGATAAAGGATCATACTTTTTCAAATGATTTTTTATTGCTTTTAAGCATAGCTTAGTGGATCCACTGAGTTGAGGATGTTCTGTACCCCGACAAGGTATAGGACAGTTCTAGCAGCGTGGGCGAGACAATGTATCATCACGTACCTCATAGTGATGATTTTCGGTTAGAGAATCTCCCAAATAAGAGTAAAAGAGTTTATTATGGTATTTGTATACATTTTGAGTGTTATCTACTGTTTTCAAAACTTTATGTATTGCATTTTATTACCATTGCTTTCATATTGAGTTGATTTGAGTATGCCTTTCCTTTCTATCAGTTCAACTACATATATATGTTTCAGTTTTCCCTTTACATGCTCGTACATTCAATGTACTGATGTCATTCTACTTGCATCTTTTCATGATGCAAATATGGGTGTTCTGGGTCATCAACAGGTGGTCCGTTGATATTACTTGCATTCCGGATAGTTTTGGTGAGCCTCATTGCTTCCGGAGGGTTCCACACCTAGACTTCAATTTATTAGGATGTCGTGGGTCTTGTCCCGATTTCCATTCTAGTATTTAGAGATTTCATAGACAGTAGTAGTTGAGGAGTCTTTTTTCCCCTTTTTACTTGTTGAGGTTTTAAAGACTTTGAGTTGAACATTTATGTTTATTTGAGTATTTTAGACAGTTTTGAATTAAACTACTTTACTAATGAGATCATATGAGTTAATGTTTGCATCTGAGTTCCTATGTTGTTGAGTAAGTCTTCCGCTGAGTTTTGAGTCAGGCCAAGGATTCGCTTGGAGACTAGCAATAGTTCTCAAGTGCCGGCCACGTCCAGAGTGTAGACTCGGGGAGTGACATATGTGACATGTCAAAATTAAAAATTTTAACTTTGAATTTTTTTAATGGCGGATTATTCCCTTTTATTTGGTGTTCTTTCTTTCTTCTTCTTTCATGGCTACTTAAACATGTATAAGAGCTTCGAACAATTGATAAGCTTTAAAATAATAAGACACAGTTCCCACCATGTCTGAAATAATCATTATTTTAGTACTAGTAACTTACTAACTTATAATTTTGTATGATCTTTATGATTTGTTGCTACCCACAAGATCTCTAGAGGGTTAGATAATTAACTTGAAAATACCATAACCAATGTGCCTTATTTGTTCGATAAAAATTTAAGGCCTAATTATAATATAGAAGTATGTTTGGTTCGCTTTACTCGACTATTTTATGTTTTTTATATTCCTAATGTGGTCTATCATTAAGTGAATGGATAATTTGATCAATGGTTAGGGTTCTAATCTTATTGTAAATATTCAGAAACATTAATTTTGAATCCACTAAATACTTTTGTCTATGAAAAAAATATTAATGTACATGCCTATTAATCGTAAAGAAGTAACTTCTTATGCCCACTATAGTAATAATACGACTCTAATCTTGGAAAGAGTTATGATCGAATTTTACAGAATCATTCACCACTAGAAAATCTTATGTTGGTTTTTATAGTGATACTTCTCCTTTTGCTTAAACACCTAGAGGTGCCTTTTAAGATATATTCTTCAAAATGCAACACTTCTTTGCAGAAAATGATAAATTGTAACATTGAATCAAGAAGGGATAACACAAACAAAATATTTTTAAAATATTCAAAAGTCACATGAAAAACACAGAAGTGAAGATTCTTTTATTTTTGTACATTTTCGATAGTATAGAACCAAACTGGTTTACTTTGAAAAATAAGTATACTTTTGTTTATCGGAATATTTCAATGATGAAATTTAGATTATATATATTAAAAAAAAAAAATTAACCAAAAGTTCTTGCAGATTCAATAATTTAGTTTTCATATTATAGTCAATTTTATATTATTCAACCTCATATTTAAAATATTCAGAATAAATCGTCCTAAAAAAATAGATAGGGAAAATGATAAAAATAACAAAAAATATACAAAATAGAAAAAAAAATTCATGTCAAACTCTTTCCATTTTTGTTCATCTATGAAAAAACTCTTGATATAACATCATATAATTGAAATCTTATATTTTATGGTAATACAAAAATTTCAGAAATAGCAAATATAATAGACATAATAAGGCTCTATTACTATAGTTTTGATAATTGCATTTCACAACTATAGTTGTGTTTACTATGGCGGCTACGGTTTGTATATTTCTACCTGTTTGTATATTTCTCTTGTGAATATACAAATAGGGTAAATATATACAAATTCTGTATTGACGGAATGGTCTAATGGACCCTTATACTTGTATGAGTTTGTATTATGGACCCTTCTACTAAATCCTTTACCAACTGAACCCCTGAACCCATTGAAATTTTGTATTTTAAACCCTTTTCTCACATGGTGGATAGTGCGTATAATACACCTCCTACATGTCAAATTCCACCTCATTTTTACCTGCCACATAGGAAATAAAATGGTAAAATTAAATTAAAGCCCCAAAATTTTATTTGAAAAATATTTTTCTCTTTTTCCAATTATCTTCCAGATTTCTCTTCTTCCTCCTCTCTCACTCCACAGGTTTTCACTAGTAAAACGCAGTACCAGCAAAATCGTTCGTACACCGCGATGTGATGGTGGAGCTACCACTCGAAGATGGAGAGGGTGACTGCTCCACATTCGATTTGGAAAAAGCAGTGATGGCCCAAACGGCTGCGATACTCGCTCCAAAACTCTAGATCTCACGACTCGTCCAAATTACTCAACCCTCAGATTCTCTTCATTCACTCATCCTCCATGTTTCGTTTTCTTTTTCTTCCCCTCTTTATAATTTTGGATCAATTTAATTTTTAGTTTTTTATGATTTTGTATTCTAACGATTTGCAGAAATTGGAGTTGTTGATAGCTCCAACAATGTTAAGTTCGGAGGAAGAATAGGATCGATAAGTCTATTTATTTGTTTGGAGCAATGAAAGAAATTTGTTACTTGTGGAAATTCTTTGTAGAGTAATAAAGATTGAATTTGTTCAAGAAATAATGAATCCTTTGAAGAAGATGAAAGGCAACCTGAAACAATTTAAAAAATGGAGAAAGAATTTGGAGATAAGTCGAAAAGCCTAAAAAAAAAAGCTTTTTTTTGTCCAACAATGGTAATGGGAAAGAAGATACTCTTAATTAGGTCAAAACTTGACATTTTGAATTTTTTTGTAAGACTTCACGCTCTTATTTTATGTGTATCACACGCACTTTGACCAAAAATGTCACATAGGATGATAGGTCAAAAAAAGGGTTTAAAATATCAAGTTTCAGTAAGTTTAGGGGTTTAGTTGGTAAAAAGTTAAGTAGAAGGGTCCAAAATACATACTCATACAAGTACAAGGGTCCATCAGACCATTTCGCCTTCTGTATTTATACATTTAGAAATTTTTCAGAACTCCGTTTGTATATTTCGCTTGCCAATGTACAAACATGGTAATTTATTATGATTTTTCATTAATCGTATATAAATAGATAGAGTAAGCATATACAAAAATCTGAATTTATATAATCAGCAACCAAATTTTACTAATTCTGGATTTATACAAATCAAGCGAATAACAAGAATTGAAAACTGTAGCCGCAAATTATAATTTTCTTAAACTGTAACTATAATACCTAATATAGGCTAAATGTTTGTTATTTTGGATAATTTTCAAATTTCATATATGACAAATAGATTTAAGCAAATAATGTTTCATAACTATAGTTTATCTAATTATGTTTCATGACTATAGTTTAGTTTGCTATGGAGCCTTAAATTTGTATATCTCGATTTTTTTGTTTTAAATTCAAATATTTTTTTAAATAAATGGATACATGAACGCTAAATACGGTAACCGAATTTTTTAGAATCCCATGATTCAAGCTAATCGTTTTAATAAAATATTTTGTCCAAAATGAGTTCTACTACGATACGAACACCAATATTTATACAAATTAATTACTATATACATGTATATGCATATGTATAAATATACAAATATTTGTATAAAATATAGAACTATTTGTATATATATAGAACTATTTGTATTTGTATATAATTATAAATTGTATATGTATATGTATATATAAGGTATATGAATATATGACTTAAATATATAAATATATAAATACACCTCAATATAGTTATGTATATATGAAATTAAATCACAATTTTGTATGTGTATAAATAATAACTAATAACTAATAAATATACAAATTGCCATATACATTTCGGGTTTATACAAATATTCTTCATATCTGTCTAGATCTAATGAGCCACCTCTTGTTTCTTCCTTCAACTATTTTGATGCCGCTTGCCTTAGCATTATTGATAACTTGTTGCAATGCCATTGGATCGTTCTTTTTCTTGGATTTCCACTCTTGAATATATTTTAATTTCCTCTTCAATTTTTCTAGATTTTGCAATAAACCCTGCATTGGCTCCAAAATCTTGTGTTAAATCCAACAAAAAGAATGGATGACGATCTGCAAAATCTTGTGTTAAACCCATCAAAAATTTGGACGGCTACCTACAATAGTGAATCACGATTAGGGGGAGAGAGTAAATTTTGAAATTCAAATAAATTGGATGTGTATGAGTGATTTTAGAAGAGAATTAGGGAATGGAGAGAGGGGAGATAAAATTGTATTTGTATAAGTGAGTATACAAAAAGTCGGGAAGGCTATTTTTATTTCCGTACAAAAAGTATGTGTGAATCCCATATTTAATAACAAAAATATATTAAACTATAGTCACGTACAATATATTCTCATTAGTAATATTTGCCGACTCTCGTAGTTTTACCTAATACAATTATGAATTATCATTAGTTACATAATTCAAATCTCATTTTGGTAAATTAAGCATAATAATTGAATAATCAAAATAAAATTGTATTTTTTTTAAATTTTTAATTGAAATTTCGAAAACTACTCACCTGTCCCTGAAACAGTAGTGTCAGTTCTGTCTTTCTTCTTACATCTTCGTAAACCTCCCATCAATGGAGACTTTACCACCATTCCCAAAATCCAAACCTCTAAAATGAAATTCGAATACGACCCTTTTGCTTAATCAATGGATCTATCAACTTCTGCTTCTTTTTCATCGTCCTCATCGTCTTCTTGGTTTTCCGGCATAGTTCGTGGCCGTTCCAGTAGTGTCAAGATGTCTAATAAAAATCAGGCCGCTGCCGCCGCCGACGGAGGTGCTGACAGTGTTTCCGGTGCTGGCCCTATTACTGCGAAAAAGCAGTTCCGTGGTGTAATGTTTAAGTATGGTCCTAAGGCAATTCAGGTCTGTTGTTAAATTCTAAGTTCTTTTTTTTTGTGTGTGTGAAAATTGGACTTTGCATATTGGTTTTCTACTTATTTGGAAAAAAGAATTGATTTGTTTTATGGGTTTGTTAAGCATTGTGATAAAGGTTTTACTTAGGTTACTGTTAATTATAGAAAATTAACTCGTAAGATTATGGTTTAAAGCCAATTTAGGTATGCTTAGTTTCCTAAGTGCTCCCTTTTCTCGTGAAAGTTCAACTGTGCAAATCAGTTTGATGGTTGATTTGAAAAAATCTGAGCTTATTTTGTGTGTAAGGGTTGAAATGTATGGGAAATTGTGACATCTATGCCTCAATTCCAGACTAGTTGGGGTCTGCTGTATGAATCATTTTTTCCATTTGGACTCGTTGTGTACAGATAACTAAGAATTTGTGATTCTCTGATACTAGAGGTTCGCTACATTTTGATTATATTGCAAACTTTTCAAGCTTGTTTCTGAACTGCATTTGATTTGGGAGTTTCTGGTTCAGTGAAAAGGATTCAAGTTTTGAGTTTTTGGGATGGAGAGGGAGGGTTATGGAGAAATAGTTAGACTATTGGAAGTCCTAATGCAGTACCTCGTAGCTTACCTTTCGGATTCAATGAAACAGTGTCATCTTTAATTCAGTTAACCAAAACATTAGTGTTCTTGGAAAGTGGAAAAAGTTTTTTGTCCTAGTTTTCTGATAACAATTGAGAAATAACCAGACTGGTAATAACTTGGTATCTAGTAAATGCTATGAGCCTATGATGTCAAGAGGACCCACAAACTTTGATGCTTTCTCTGTATATTCATCTATCATTTGTTGATCAATGTGAGTGTGTTGACCACTAGTGTAAGTCCCAATTGAGGGTAGAGACTGAGTGCGTCTTATATTAGATTTGTACGTTAATTTGGGCACTTTTATTTGATCTTTCTAGGGATTGTTTGGTATGGGGATGGGATAAGCAAAGTTATCCCATGATCCCACCATACATATGGGATAACTTATTCCATCATTATAGTATAAATGGTGGGATAGATAATCTCGGGACTAATTAGTACCCCTACAACAACAACAACAACAACAACAACATGCCCAGTGAGATCCCACTAGGTGGGGTCTGGGGAGGGTAAATTGTACGCAGACCTTGCCACTACCTCGTGGAGGTAGAGAGGCTGTTTCCGGGAGACCCTCAGCTCAAAACACAAATAAAATAATCATGTATTTTATCCAGGGATTATTATCCCTTATCCCTCGTACCAAACGACCCCTTAGAGTTCAATTTGTAATGCCTTTCACTGTGAAGGTTCTTATGACAAGCTAGGGATTGGAGGTTTGAAGAAATTAGTAAGAGAAGTGTGGAAGACTGTGCCAAGCTGTGTGTGTTGTCTTATATGGAAAAGAAATACTAGATGCTTCGAAGGTAAAACAAAGACTAACCCGAAGATTAAATTCAAAAGTGCTTATGGCTTTTGGATTTTTGGTGAAACTTACAAGATGTTAAAGATGAACAAAGTATGTTAAGAGCTCATAGATTCACTATAGGAGTAGGTGCTTATTCTGGTGGAAATTTTCTTTTTGTTTTTGTTCAGAAGGGTTTCAAACTTTGTAATTATCCAGGAACTAGATTAGTGCCAAGTTTCTAATTTTATTCTATTATACACCACTTTACCTGTTCAAAAAAAAAAAATACTAGATGACATTACATTTGCACTTAAATTCCTAATTAGTTTGGCCTGACTATATAAAAATTCTTGATATCCGTTACCTTTTGGACCTGCATCGATCCACTAAAGGCTTAGGATATTCGAGGGTTTGAGCTAATGGTCAATGAAGCTAGAATGGATAATGAGATATTAAGATTCATACCGTAATAGAGGTAAATTATAGTTACTCTTACTCATATATTAAGTTTTAAGCGTTGGTGGACAACGTTACATGGTATTTATACAGGTGGGAAGTAGCAGATACTCAATGTCAGTAGAAATGAGAGCAAGATGGCACCAACATCATTACCATTTAGAAAAAAAGACAAATTAGGTTGCTAGGGATACTCTGCGTTTAATATTGACATGTAGATCTCTAAGAAAATGCTGATAAAATGAATCTCTAAACAAACTAAATAGTCTTTACAAACACCAGATGTAACGGAAGTGTACCCACATGGGTTAGCTCTAGTCCTATTCCTATTTAAGTAGGCTTGTATATATTTGTTTCTATTCCCATTATAACACTTCCCTCAAGTTGGTGCATACAAGTCATATGTACCTAGCTTGTTATAAATGTAATTACCACAGTGATGAACTTCCCAAACCAAGCTTGAGAAGACTGTTTTAGACCATAGAGTGACTAGTGTAATTGACATACAAGGCATCTAAATTCCCCCTGAGCAACAAAATTAGGTGGTTGCTCCATATAGACTTCTTCACACTGCAGCGGTCGCCGAAAAGTGCTCAAAATTTGGTATAAAATGTATGGATCATCTTGGAATCAATAAATGAGTCGATATTACACAAGAATGTCACGACTCGAGCCTACACTCTGGATGTGGCCGGTACTCGAGAACCATTGTTGCCTCAAGCGAACCCTCATCCTGGCTGACTACTAGCGGAAGAATAACTCAAGCATGCACAAACATCAAACTAAAAGAAACGTTCAACAACAGTTTACTGAATCTCAAAACTCTCTGAATATACTCAGTATGAAACATAAGTTTTAAACAAAACATCCGAAACTGAAACTCTCCAAAACAGTCTATCTATGAAGCCGCTATTGTATAAAGATGTGTGTCGGGACAAGACCCACAACATCTCAAATTGTTATTACTAACTTCTAATAAAAATCGAACTCCTCCGAAAGCAAGGAGGCCTCACTCAAAAGCTGACGAGCGGATGAAGTGATCTCAACAAAACTCCTGTCAAGGATCTTAAGTACCTGAATCTGCATCATAAAATGATGTAGGTTGAATGACATTAGTACATTGAATGTACGAGTATGTAATAAAGCTGAATAACAAATAATTGAGATGTAAGTCAGAAGGTAACTCAACTGGAATATAGTACAAATCATGATGAAAAATCATTTAAGCTCTTGTGGATGCAATAATAGCAAATACTGAACTGAAATATATATATAAAAATATACTTTACTTTACTTTACTCTATTGGGAGTTCCTCTAACCAACAAGCATCACTATGAGCCTCGTGATGATACACGTCTCGCCCACCCTGCCAGAACTGTCATAAATCTTGTCGGGCTATAGAACAAACTCAACTCATGGATCCACTATAAAGGTCTGCTTAAAGGTAATGAGAAGTCGCTCGAAAGTCGGTGCGATCCTAACCCACGCTGGCTACGTGGTTTATGGGAATGTGAGTTGTCTGAACTCCATATCAATGCTCAATACTACTCCCAAAATATATATAACTCAATGCTCAATTAAAAATATTCTTTGGCTGAGATAAGTTCTCAAAAGGACCTCTTTAAGAGGTAATTGCTCTGTACTCAATCTTTCTAAAAACTCTTTATACCTTTCTGAAAATAGTATTCTCTTTTCAATGTAAAATGATACATTTTAGAATCCTTTAGTTTCCTTTAACTCTTCTCAAAAAAGTAATTTGTACTTTAATTTGCTCTTGAACTCACTTTTAGCTTTTAAAAATCAATGTATAGAAAAATGTTTGTTTAAAAGACTCTCAATCAAAACTCAGTAATTAGGGTTCATGTGGGAACATAAACATGAACAACAACTCAAAGATCTCAATGCATAGTATAGTGCAACTCATAATCAAGAATTTAGAACTCAGAATCAATAACTTAACTCATATCAAGAATTTAGAAGTCAGAATCAATAACTTAACTCATATAAAGAATTTAGAGCTTAGAATCAATATCTTAACTCATATCAAGAATTTAGAATTCATAATCAATAACTTAACTCATATCAAGAATTTTCGAAACTAAGGGTATAACCCTAGATCAAACTTTTACTGACTGAATTGAGATGTAAGGCGTGAGGACTGAGGACGAACTCAGTCAATCACTATGAATAACCTTACATACCTGGAAGAACAAACTAATAGAAAAACTTGATTAGAAGCCTTGAAACCCTAGCTTTTGTCTTCTCTGCAGTTTTCTTTGAGTTGGGGGAAGGGGGGGTTGAGCGCGCAAAATAAAAGAAAACTTGGTTCTTGGTGGAATATATTCCCCTAATTGAAGTTAAAACGTCATGGCTTGGGCTTAGAAAAAGTGGAAAAAGAGAAAAGAAACCCCACTTAAAAAGCTGTCGAAAACCTTCCATGGGGCCATTTACTATTTGTGGAAATCATACTGCAATTTTAAGACTGAAAAGTTCTTTCTACGGGTCCAAACTACGGTTGTAGAGGTTTCTACGACCCGTAGATGGGTCCGTAGGAATTGGACCCTAAAATTTGACTCCCAATACTTTTTCTACGAGTCAACAGTACGGGTCGTAGCTTTTTCCACGATTCTTGACAGGGATTCGTAGGTCACTGACTCAGAAAACATTGTTGTGGTAGTCTTTGGTTAAACGATCATAACTTTTTACTCCAAACTCAAAATGAGGCAAACTTGGTGGGTTGGAAAGAGGACTCATAAACCTTTAATTTGATAAGTCACGGGCCACCTAATTCATTATGTGTTGAGAGCTATGATCATTTAAAGTTGGCCTACGTATAATCTTATATCAAAACTTAATCGATAAGGAAACTTCCAACTCATTTTTGTGCTAGGGTTTCTAGTGACCTTAATTCATATCCAAAACCATTCCACACTAAAGAATTGACGTTAACACCTGAGAACAATTTAAGAATCATCTGGTACGACCTTATACACAAATGACAAACCAAAGAATGGTTCAGGTCTTAGCTTAGAAATTTTCGAGGTGCTACAAAGAAAGTCACTGAAAAGTGTCTTAGAATATGCTCATGCATCGGAGTATTAGATTTGATTTCTGAAAGTGGTCACAATCAGAGAAATAAGATTATATGGGTAGGGTCAGAATGGAGGCACGACCCTATTGAGAAAGAGAATTATATGGGTATAGTCGGAATGATGGCACAACCCTATTGGAAATAGAAATTATATGGGCAGGGTTGGATTCACGGCACGATCCTATTGAAAAAGAGAAATTATATGGGTAGGGTTGTAATGTTGGCACGACTCTACACAAATAAGAAAGTAGTAACCAGAAAGAACGGTGGTACGCAAATCATATATGAAAAAGTAGTCACCTAAAAAATGACACTGTGCTGCACAAATTGGATAGGAGAAAGTAGTCACTGGAAAGATGGCTCGGTGCTACACAAATGAGATATGAGAAAGTAGTCACCGGAATGATGCACAGTGCTACACAAATAAAAATTGAGAAAGTAGTCCGAAATAATGCATGGTACTACGTAAAATAAATATGAGAAAGTAGTCACCGGAAAGATGCACGGTGCTATGCAAATTAGATACGAGAAAATAGTCACAGGAAAGATACATGGTGACCCAACTTTTGCTTACATAATTGTTGGCCAGACGAGAGGCATATATGGGTAATAACCACCCACCGGCAGCGGAAGCTCTTTGATTCTCTACCAAGATCGTAGAGGCATTGATACCATGTGGGAAATATTGGAGAAAAGTATTATTGAATTGTGTGTCTACATTGTTACATTGAGAACTTATTTATGGACACGACATTAGACTCCTTTTCCAACTAGGACACTACAATACACCTTTTCTAAGAGGATTCTATATACTATTTCTATTCCTATTCCTATTCCTATTCTAAGTAGGATATTATTCTTATTTCTATTCTATTCTAACATTGTTCTACTGTGAGGTACTTCAGTCTTTTCTTTAGTTCCCTTGGGAATTGCCTCAAGTTTTTGAAAGAGAGAACATTTATCATCTAAAGAAGTTTGGATTTGCTCATTTTAACACTTCAATATTTATTTGCAATCACATATTTTCCTTCTAGCTAGTGGAGCTGTCTTTCCACGAAACATGACAATCTTGATTGGACATACATTTTATATGGGGTCGTAGAATGTAATTTAAGGGAAGAAATGGTCATTCAAGAAATAAACAAACCTAGAACAACCACACAAACACAAAAGTACAGAACCAATCTGCTTCTATTGCTTTTTTCTCCTCCAATACATTAGAGGTTTCTTTCCTTCTGTTGCCTGTACAATAGAAAAATACACAATGGAAAAATGTCTTCTCTATTTCCTCTTCTCCTCTACAGCTTGCTAAAAGACAATGCAAGTGCGCAAAAGGGTGAAATTTTCAATTTTCAGGGACTAAATATAGAAAAAAGCTTCAAGGACTTCCCTTGCCATTTACTCTTATGCACTCAATTCTTTGTTGTTTACCAGCTTTCAATTTCTTGCAGGTTGCTTTTAAAACGGGTGATTATAAACAACAGGTCATTTTCATAGGTGGATTAACGGATGGATTTTTAGCTACTGAGTACGTATCTTATTATATCCCCCACTTCCATCTGCCCTCTTTTCCTCCTGTTCATTCCCTTCTCCATGTTTATGTTTTTTTTTTCTCACTTTTTGCATTCATGGTCTGACAAGTGTCACTATCAAGTCTTCAAAATATATTGAAGATAAGATAATTTTATTTTTTTTAACTGACTTATCAAAAATAGTTGATTTTCTTTGAAGTGTTCCTTATTTGACTTGACTCACTTCAGATCAGAAAGATTATGCATTTCCAATCATGAAAATGTTGGAGTAGGGCCCTCGCTAATTACATTTAAAACTTGAAGATGGTTACCTTGAAATTCTATTTCCATAACTATTTCTTTTTGAGAAGGTTTCTCCAAAGCTTATTCCCTGATAATGTATTTGAATCTTGTGCTACTTGGTCTTTATGCCTTTTCTTTTCTAATGTGGTTTTCTTTTTCTGCGTGTTGAGGGAGGCAAGGGATGAGTTATAGTTAATAGCAACTGTTCGTTTGCATTGCACATTAACGAATAGTTTTATCTTTATGCTTACGTTGGTTTGAAAAAGATTGGAGTCCTTTCTACAAGGTACACACACACAAAAGGAAGAAACACCCACCCCACCCCACCCCAAAAAAAAGAAGGAAAAAATTTAACGACATGAAATCCACAAAGCTATCCCATGTCAAGGAGATAAACCATCAAATTTGCTCTTGATAGACCATCCTGCTACTTCTGATAATTTGTGGTCTCTAAACTTGATGATCTCCGTTTTTGCAGTTACTTAGAACCTCTGGCTATTGCTTTAGATAAAGAGAAATGGTCATTGGTCCAGTTTCTAGTTTCATCATCTTATAGTGGATATGGAACCTCAAGCTTGAGACAAGTAATAATCTCTGCCTCTTATTTCCACATATATTCAAACTGTTGTCATTACTATAGATTTTGCACTATGTCTGAGGTACTCGTTAGATGGTGTAGCACTGAATATTTCTGTTTCATCTTATTCCGTTCAAGTTCTTGACAACTTACTAGGTTATTCCATCATTGATTTACTGGGAAAGGTGAAAGTAACAGTCTCTCTCAACTCCTATTGTCCATAGAAACATGTTCTTGCATTTGCGTTCTCCTGAAAACCATATTGCCTTCTAAACAAGGAAAAACTTAAGTGTGCAATTTTAAGCATATCTTGGATAGTTGGGAAAACATCTTAAATCAGTGAAAATTTGCTCATGCTTTGTTTTTCAGAAGTTTGGATGCCAAAAACGTGTTAGAAATTCCCGAGTCATAAAGGATTTATGATGGGTAAGGGCTTGACACAGTTTAAGGTCAAACAGAGAAAAAAGGAGATGGACTAGGTATGTATTTGAGCTTAGTTCAACTCAAACATGCAGATCAGAACAACATGCAAACTCAACATTCTGTTATTGAGATACATACTGGAGGAGAAGTGGGGATGTTTTTTATTGATCTAGTTCAACAGCTATTACATGTGCTCAATTATATAAGGAATAGAAATAACTACCAACAAACATAATACAAATACTACTCTTTAGACTTAACACTAATGACAAGACTACCCTCTCTCATCATATCTGCACATGTAAATGTCAAGATTCCCCCTAAGCTGGAGGGTGAAAAACATCGAGCACTCCTAGCTCGCCCAGAAGAAACAGATGCTGAGCAGAACCAAGGCCTTTTGTGAAGACATCGGCCCAATTGAGAAGAACTGGGAATGAAACAAGGCAGTATAAGACCAGCTTTGATCTTCTCCCTCACAAAGTGGCAGTTAATCTCAATATGCTTAGTGCGTTCATGATAGATGAGATTGGAAGCAATCTGTATAGCAGCTTTATTGACACAGTATAAAGGAATTAGTGTTGAAACAGGGCACCCCAACTCTCCCAACAATCCTGTAATCCATGGTACTTTCGCAACAGCAGCAACCATGCTCCTATATTCAGCCTCAGCGGAACGTCTGCTAACAGTAGGCTGTATTTTCGATTTCCAGGAGATCAAGCAGGCACCTAACTTGATAACATATCCTGTGATTGATCTCCTAGTATTTGGGCAGGCTGCCCAATCCGAATCACATGACATGATTTTGAGAACCAGTGGGATAAAACAAACCAAGGCCAGGTGAGCCTTTGATGTATCTGAGGACCCTCAAAGCTCTCAAGGTGAGACTGCTTTGGCCTCTGCATAAACTGGCTCAGGACCTGGACAACAAAATAGATATCTGGCCTGCTGATGGTGAGGTAAGCCAGCTTGCCAATGAGCTTATGGTAACCAGTAATGTCTTCTAACTCTGCATCACCAATGCTTCCCACATGAGTATCATACTCAACTGTCTTCAGTTTTAAGTTGTATTCAAGAGGAGTAGGAGCTGGTTTAGCACCTCCCAGTCCCACCTCTGATAACAACTCCAGGGAATACTTTCTCTGATTCAAAGGAATACCCTTGTTGGATCTCAATCCCAAGAAAATATCTCAAGTCACCCAAGTCTTTTACCTTGAAGTTTTTGTGGAGAGTAGATTTGGCTTCCTCTATCAGGCCAGAATCCCCCCCTGTAATTAACAAGTCATCCACATAAATGAGAATGACTACCATAGGTGATCCTTGTTGCTTAGTAAATAGGGAGTGGTCACAAGCACTCTGCTTGTAGCCTGCTGCCACCAAGGCACTGGTGAGCTTAATATTCCATTGCTTGGATGCTTGCTTCAGCCCATATAAAAACTTGAGCAGTCTATATACCATGTTGTGAAAGGCGGTCGCCAATGGCGAGAGGCGAGGCGACCCTTCATCGCCTTTTAGCTTTGTGGCGAGGCCATTTTCTAAAGGCGACGCCATGACGACAATGGCGAGAAGCGAGAAAGGCGTTGCCATTTGTATTTTCTTAAAAGAAGGTGACCAATTTAGGGTTTTAAAAGTTAAAAGGTAATTTAGGATTTTCTTTCCAAATTTGCACAGTTGCACACTTAGAGTGCGACTGGGACTCCAACCAATCAACTCGACTAGACTTCTCCAGCGACCAACCAAACTTTTTCGGCGACTCCAAAGTCCAATCAATACGTATGTCTTCTTTTTTTCTTCTAATTTCTTCTTATTTTCTTCTTCCTCTTCAGGCTTCAAAGGTACTTCTACCTCTGTTTTTATCTCATTGTTTTGACTTTTGTTCTGTTTTTTTCTCATTCAAGTTCTTGACTTTTAGTATGTACTATCTATTTTCAGTTTTTGAATTGAAATATTTGTTAATATGATATTACTATTGAGATTTTGATTATTTATATATGCAATTAAATATTTTAATTTTTTGGTATTAATTGGCGCCACACTTCAAAAAGGCGAGCGCACGGCGAGGCAGACCCTTGTCACCTTTCGCCATCCAAAACACTACTATAGACCTCCTTCTCCCCTGCTTGTGGAAGCCTTGAGGCAAGCCCATGTACACTTCTTCAAACAATTTTCATTGTAAAAAAGTACTATGAACATCCATTTGTGACATAGGCCAGTTCTGTGAAGCTGCAAGACTAGTAATGGTCCTACCAGTGACTATTTTAGCCATAGTTGAAAAAGTATCATGAAAATCAAGTCCCTCATTTTGATTGTACCCCTTGACCTATGTTGTGTGGACTCTTCGATTTTGCTGCTAAACCGGTCTCGATGCGGCATTGGTGCGGGTGGCGGGTGCAGGGTGCGTGTCAGATTCGTTCAATCCCATGCGGATACTTTGACTAGAGTCGAGAATTTTTTTGGGAAAGACTGAGTGGACAAATTTTGGGAGCGAGTGACCTCGATTGCATTTTGGCAGAGAGGAAGTAGGTAAGCTAGGGTTGAAGTTTTGGTGTATTTCGTAGAGGCTGTGGCGTGTGAGATGAAATAAAATATATGAAACTAGGGTTTTTCAGAGATTTATATGGGCCTGCATGTTGCAACAAAATTAGTTCAACATTTGGCCTAACCACTTCTAATGACATTTTACCTTTCATGGGCCTACTGTTTGTATAATCAGTGTTGTGGACTTTGTTGGACTATTGTGTAGTGTAAAAATCCCTTAGTGACTTGGAAAAACAAATTTTAATGTTATCATTTACACATAACTTTTTTAGCTTTATAATTGGTTAGCAGTTAAGACATTTGGAGAATCCCACATGCACCCGTTGGCATTTTTGAAGAGTCCGAGCAACATACATTGTAGGGGATCAAGCTACTAAGTCACACTATGAAAGTTTGGGATTGAATGGTGGAGATGAAAGTGAGGAGCGTTTCTATCTCTGAGAACCAATTTGGATTCATGTTGGGACGTTAAACTATGGAAGTCATTCATCCTGTAAGGAGACTGCGGAGCAGTATAGGGAGACGAATGACTTACACATGGTGCTCATCGACCTAGAAAAGGCATATGACAAAGTTCAATGGAGGTTTGGAGATGCATGGCAACTAGCGGTGTAACTGTAGGCAACACTAGGGCGGTCAAGGACATGTGTGATGGTGTCAAGATTTAGGTAAGGACAGTGGTAGGAGACTCAGAGCACTTCCCAGTTGTGATGGGGTTACATCAGGGATCAACTCTTAGCCCATTTTTATTTTTCTTGGTAATGGATGAATTGATGCGATAAATTCAAGGGGAGGTTCCATGGTGTATGTTATTTGCGGATGACATAGTTCTGATTGATTAGACTCGCATCAGAGTTGATGGCTAAGTTGGTGATTTGGAGACAAACCCTAGAGTCTAAAAAATTCAGATTAAGTAGGACCAAGATAAAATACTTGGAGTGCAAGTTTAGTGACGTATGACATGAGGTTGGCGTGAAAGTGAGACTTGATACATAGGTATCCCTAAGAGAAGTTTCAAGTACCTTGGGTCTATTATCCAAGGAAATGGGAAGATTGACAAAGATGTCTCACATCATGTTGGTGAGAGGTGGATGAGAGAGAGGCTTGCATCTAGACTCTTGTGTGATAAGAAGGCGCCATCAAAACTTAAAGGCAAGTTCTACAAAGTTATGGTTAGACCTACTATGTTGTATGTGGCAGAGTATTTTGGCCAGTTTAAAAAGTCTCACGCTCAGAAAATGAAACTTGCGGAAAGGAGGAGTTGTGATGGATGTGTGGACATACTAGGAGAGATAGGATTAGAAATGAAGATATCCGAGACAAGGTAAGAAAAGACCCGATGAAGGACAAGATGTGGGAAGCGAGGCGGTAATGGGTCAGACATGTGAAGAGGTGATTCAAATATGCCTCGGTATGGAGGTATGAGAGGTTGGCTATAGATGGTTTCAGGAGAGGTAGAGGTAGGTTGAGCATGGTGTTGTTTCAGCTTACCGAGGACAAAATCTTAAATAGTAGATTGTGGAGGACACAAATTATTGGTAGTAGAGTGTTCGCTCACTTATCCTTCCGTACTAGTGGCCGCAGTATTACTCCTGTAGTTTCATGTAATCCAATTATCGTATTATTTTATTGTAATTAATATTCCTTTTTTCTTAATGCTTTGACATGCTTTCTGTAGTCATTTGCTTCTTCACTTGCAAAATTTCTGTTTTCTTGAGCCGAGGGTCTATTAGAAACGACCTCTCTACCTCCAAAGGTAGGGGTAAGGTCCGCATATATTCTACCCTCTCTAGACCCCACTTTTGGGATTACATTGGGTATGTTGTTGCTCTTTTTATTACGTTTGTGTGCTTAACTTCCTTCTATCTCCAATATGTTCTAAAGGATGCTATGGAGCTTGATCAGTTGATAAGTTACTTGATAAACAAGGAAGACTCTGAAGGTGTAGTACTGCTTGGGCACAGTACTGGCTGTCAGGTACGTGTTTTTATCTTTGAATGGATGAGTCTAATTTTTTTATGCTACTCTAATTAATTTGATTATTGCATGAAACATGAGGAGAGAGGAAGCTGACTTTCTCTATCTGCATACAGGATATTGTATATTACATGCGCACAAATGCTGCATGTTCCAGAGCAGTCCGTGCAGCCATATTGCAGGTAATACCTGCTTAAATATTAGTACTTTAAGTTGTCTTTTTGGTAAATTAAATTCACTACATGCTTCCCAATCATCTTAGCTATGAATCTGCTAAATTATTGAATCAATGTTCATGAAAGCACACGCGATCCTTGGAGTTTATGATTTATCGAAGTGTTATATTTCTGTTTTTAGTGAGAAAAGGAAAATTTGTAAAATGGACAATATATGCCTCTTGATTTCTGTATCATTTCGAACATGCACCGCGACTCTTGCAGTTACTGATAATGACCTGAATTAATATTTAGTTTGAATGGAGCTAAGGTGGCCTTCAAAGTTAAAAGGCTGCTGTTTGAATTTTGCAGTTCATCTTTTTTTTAGGGAGGGGATGGGGATAGGGTGTTTGAATGTAGCTGCTGGGTACTGGATTAGTTACTGTTGTTGACAGACATTCAAGTTACCAGAGATCAGATTCTTTTCTCCTGAAAGGGAATACAGCTGTCAGTGTAATATTATCTTGAAGAATCAGTCTTGAGCAGGGTGGTGAATATGGAGACAGCATTGGGACATAGTATATGTGATCTCAAAGCCACCTTTATGCAAATGATTTTATGTAATCTGGATACTGTGTTGCTGTCAGCATCAACCATAATGTTCTTTTGGCTTTTCAGGCTCCAGTTAGTGATCGAGAATATAAAGCCACTCTTCCTGATACTGCTTCGATGATTGATTTGGCGTCAAACATGATAAGTGAAGGTCGTGAATCAGAGTTAATGCCAAGGGAGGCGAATCCAGATGCCCCAATCACTGCCTTTAGGTAAGGGTGATTATTAAGTCTAGTTTCTTTCCCGTGTATCGCATTTTACACTTTCTGGTTATGGTTACTTCTGAATGTCAATTCAAAGGTTGTCAACTATATGTTGTAAAAAGCATGCCTCAAGTCAGTGTTCACAATTTCGAAGTTGTGATAATGGGAAATAACTTATCAAATAAAAACCATGAACAAGTTGCTATAAGACGCCCTTTCCTGCACCTCATTGAACTGTAATTTTTGTAACAAGGCAAGGTATTGAGGATGATTTGAAAAACCCCTCACTTCAGAGAGGTCCTTCAACTTTTTGGGAAGTTCTTTCTCGATCATATCGATGCAGCTATCCTTTAATAAGTCTTCTATTGAAAAGAAAGAATTTGAACTTCAAAGGGAACTTTTTTTTGA
Source organism: Solanum tuberosum (assembly GCF_000226075.1). Classification (NCBI taxonomy): domain Eukaryota; kingdom Viridiplantae; phylum Streptophyta; class Magnoliopsida; order Solanales; family Solanaceae; genus Solanum; species Solanum tuberosum. The sequence goes on along the minus strand of NW_006238936.1, from coordinate 260,105 downwards.
TGGAAATCTTGAAAAGACGATTGAATAATTTGTCATACATATGCTCTAGGGCGGGGGTTTAGTGGGTTCAACTAAACATTGCTTTTGGCCCGAATTATGTATACATATCTAAAATATGCTCAAAATATATACATAAAAAGATCATTACCCATTCTGAACTCACTGGCTCTAGATCCTGGCTTCACCCTTGCATATGATAGAGGTCTAGTAACTGAATAACAAGTTGGTTTACTTGTTTGGACTCAAGTGTTTGCATACTCTTTTCTACGATGGCTGCCTTTCTAATAACTATGTATTTGACAGATATCACTCACTTTGCGCATACAATGGTGAGGACGACTTGTTTAGTTCTGACTTTAGTGATGACCAGCTGAAGCAGAAACTTGGGCACATGTCCAACACTCCTTGTCAGGTAGGAGACCAAGTTCCATTCAAGTTCCGAAAGCTATTTTGTACTTTTAGTTTCTACGTAGAAAGGTGTCCGAGCCATGTAATTTTTGAATTGCATGGCAAAAGACAGAAAATGGACATTGTTAATTTCCTCGCACTAGCTTTAGTAGTTGATAACATCCATTTTTCACTCGGGACCTAAGAATCTCCATCTGATTTACAAGGATAAAATGGCAGTCTTCTGAATCACACCTGCTCTTTGCAGGTTATATTTTCCATGGGTGATGAGTACGTTCCAGACTATGTTGACAAGAAAGCATTGGTTAATAGGCAAGCACAAAAACCTTCCAGACTAAAATTAGTCTCTTTTACAGTTTGTAATACCCTTCCAGCAACACGTTTGATACGTTCTTGTTCTTAATTCATTCTTCCTCATGGTAACATGCTCACTTATGCAGATTGTGCAAAGCAATGAGTGGTGCTGAAAAAGTTGAAATTGAATACGGGAACCATTCTTTATCTAACAGAGTCGTAGAAGCTGTTGAAGCTATAATGAGCTTTGTTAAACGAGAAGGTCCCAGCGGGTGGGATGATCCATGGAACTAAACAGTTGATTGATTGATCCTGCAACTTCACTTTGCCTTTTACATTCTTTATTTCCATGTATATGTACACTGCAACTTGACGATGGAAGTACAAATATTTTTCTACCTCTAGTGAAATGGTAGTCTAGAATTCTTTGTTGCTTTGTCATTAGCAATGGGAGCTTCTATTTGAGTCGTTCATCTTTTATCTAAAAGAAGGGAATATGTCTTCATTTTTAAGCTTATGCCTCTCCATTTCTTTCAAGTTTGAATTCTTTTGACTATCGGTTTATCTGAATTCAGAATTTTCAACGTGGACTATATTGAAATGATTTTGAAACAATTCATCCTATTTCTTCTAGATTAATCCACTTTATTATTATTCAATAATAATCCACTTGTTGCTATGCAATAAAATATCTCGAAATTATTATTTATATACCATATACAAAGACTAAAATGGATTATATGGTTGATACACAACGATAAAAGTGGACTAAATACTCCTGTATTATAATGGAAGAATTCTTTAGTGGGAAGATTGTGGAAAATAAGTTACAATATGTTGTTGTGTGAGGAGATTGTAAGTGGGATGGGTAATAAAATTAAAATAAATGGTGTTAGGTCCATAAATTAGATGTGAAATTGTGGGGAAGATTCATTTTTGACAACTATATAAATTCAATTGAAAACAAAAGTGAAATAAAAAAAAAGTATAATTTTTTTTCAAGGATGTTATTATTATTATTATTAATTAATAGAGGATTATGGAAATGAGTAGTGATTGGTGGTCCTTTTTCTCATCACCAAGATAATGTTGTTCAAAATAATATAATACGACAGATTTAAAAAAAATGATAATATAGAATAAGATTAGATATTGAATCTATTATTAACAAGTGGAATGAAAATTAGGAGGGATAAAAATTTAATTTCCAGCAGAAAATAAAATATTAAAGTATGAAAGATTGTTTTTCCTCTAAATTCTGCCGTGCAAAAAACTTAAACACCTACTGATATAAATAATAATTGACATGTTGAAAAATTGAATTTGCCTCAGATATCATCGCTAATAAAGCAACGTATTAAGATCTAAACTATAGACTTTTGGGTGTGTTCGGGAAGTAGGAAAATACTTTTTTCGATTTTTGCATATTTGGTTAGTTAAATTTTTTTTTTAAAATAAGTATTTTAAAAATGAGAAAAATGATTTTTTTTTTTTAATGAAAGTAGGAAAAATAATCACAAGTGATATTCTACATTGAGTCACTTCCTTACAACAACGACAAGTTTTTTAAAAATGAGGAAAATGACTTTTCATGAAAAACAATTTCATTCGCACCAAACACAACATTACTCTACATTTGGTTTGCAACAACTAGGGGTTGTTCATGGGTCGGTTAATTGTAAAATCAAAATCAAACGAATTTAGTCAGTTTTTAATTATTAAAACCAAATTAAATATAATATACATTAATTGGTTTGGTTGTCATCATATTTTGTTTTGTTATTAATCATACATGAAAATAAAAAGAAACAAACGGTTAGCATTAAGAACTTCCCATCACTAAATTTACATTGAATAAAACTCCAAAATCCACCAATTTTAACCTATACAAAGAAGAGACAATGGTATTTTCAATCCTACAAAAAAACTATCATAGACACCTATATATATGAAACTAACAAAATAAATGCTCTTTTCTTGAAAAAAATTTCTTTCATAAATAACTATAAGTAAATAAATTTGATAAAAACATAAAATATGGGTTATGTATATATTAATTTATTCGTTTGGTTCAATTATTTCTTCAATTTTTTGAACATAATTAAATAAAATATTATTGATTCTTAAAATGTAAATCAAATCAAACCAAATTCAAATACAATTGATTTTATTCGAATTGATTTTGTGATCATTTTGATAACCGATCGCCGTAAAGATTATGATTCAACATTAAACTTATGTTTTACTTTTCCACCTTATAAGTGCGTTTTGGTCATTCGAATAGAATTGATACATTATGTATGACTAATATTACTTTTTCTTTGATAATTGAATAATAGAAAACATAAACTACTAGTCCATTAATTAATAGTAACAATATAGCATTACTTAGCATTATGAATTTATTGCCTGAGCTACCAAACATCAAACAAATGTCAAAGGTGAATTTATGTGTCTATTTAACAGATCCCAATAACTAAAAGTGGATGAATTATGTGTGATGTGAGTAAGTGATATCTCACCTACTAATACTTCGTTTTGGTGATGACATTAAATGCAAATGTCAAAAATAGTTGCAACGAATTTATGTATCATTGAGATGTGTGCGGTTGATAGGGTCTCGTGTTCGAGCTTTGGGTATGAAAAAAATTTGAAATAGTCAGACTCCAATGCGAGTACTAGACACCAAATGAGAAACCAAAGAAATAAAAAATGTGTATCATTATTTGCATTGCCAAAAATTCACAAACCACTAGTTACATTGCTTTATCTTTGGCTTTCAAATCTTATCCTTTTTCAGTACCTCTAACGTCAACTTCCAACCAGCTCAATAAATATTTATTTATGTTATGTTAAATTAAGTATGAACTTATCATCATTAAATGATTTAATAAAATATAAATATTAATTAAAAAAAAGGTCGATATATAAACAAATTATCATATCATTTTAGATTTGTTAAAAAAATTAAATGTGATTTTTTTTCAAACTTGCTCTCTCTTTTTGATGTTGTGTATTGTTTATCCGTAAATTTGTGATCTAGAATAGCAATTGAATTCGTTTATTATAGTTTTAAAACACAAATTACAGTGAAAACAATAAGATTTGTAATGCTAAATTGCTTGTATAAACTTGATCGAACTAACGAATAAAAGTAAATTAATAAAAAAAAATTAAAAAAGCAGAAATTTTTAATTTCTTTTCTATCGCAAATAAATTCTTCTCCTTTCATTAAAACAGTTTTACTATTCGCCAAACACCTTGACTTTCAAAAAAACTTATATCTTTCTCAAAATAAATATTTTTAACTTTCTAACGCAATGTCGAACAAGCTCTAAGCGAAAAACAGGAGAAAGAAAAGTTATTTTCCTCTATTTGATAAAAAAATGTTTTTCATTATACCTAACACTAAACAATCAAAGAAAATATTTTTCCAAAAAATAATTTTCTGCGTTTTGATAGCACCGACTTTATCGTGTGACCAAGTAGAGAAATACTTATATATTTGCTGTGAGGGTCCTCAATAATTAGCCACTAATATAGCTCTAAAGTACAAAACTTCAATTTTCCATCTATATCAATTTAAGACAAAAACTACAAAAAATAAAATGAGACATTTCAATTAAATTTGACCCTATCTCTACTGCCAAAACAGGTACAACTAATCCATTAATATTCAATACCAATCAAATTAAAGACAAGAGCACATGCATTATATTTGTCTCGTCCACGTACGTGATTACCAATTATATATCTCCAACTCTTTTTTATTCTATTAACATTTCAACAAACTCAATTCTCTTTTGAATATATAATATAATCCAACACTCTTTATTTTTCCAAAAATATATTATAACTAACTAACCAACAATTCTATTGATGACAATAAGAACATTATTCAAAACTAGCAATTACAAATCGAATTGTAATAATAGATCGCGAATCGCGATACTATATATATAAAATTTCATGTATGCTACGTTTGTAACGAAGAAAGAGGCTTGACGCTAATTAATAATAGATGCATGTTTTTGCACATAAGTAGCTAACATTAAAAAAAATGGTAAGAGGAACACACATTCGTTTATGTACAGACTGAAACAAGAAGGCATGTTTTCACGTAGTGTCACGTCCTATCTTTTATGTTTGATGACTTTATTTATTTATTTTTTTCTTTTTAATTCAAAATTTAGAAGTCAACATGTATAATTAATTTGGTGTTTAAAATTGCAAATAGGAAGAAAACTTTGAAGGATAATGTGAAAAGATTTTTGTAGAATCACAAAACTAATTCCATGAGGATATATAAGACTATTTCAATTCAATTTATTTATTTATAATGTTTTTGTAGTGTGTCCAGCTGTATTTTTCTCTTGTTTTTGTATTGGAAGTTTCACAACGCATATTTTTCCGTGCATAATTATGAATTTTCAATTATTGACGATGTTGATGAAGTTAATTGTGACATAAGAGCAACGATAACATTATATTTTACTCTATTTGTCTCTAATTACTTATTCATTTTTTTATTTATCCCTTTTTACTTATCCATTTTGACAAATCAAGAAATGAAAATTTATTTTACCTATTATAACCTCAATTAATTAATTTTGAAAAAGTTAGAACTTCTTGAAAATTTTAAATTTTTAATTCATCCACTTCATAATTGATAGGGGTAAAATGGTAAACTCATTATGACAATCATTATTTTCTTAATAAGTATGTCAATTCAATTCAAAAGTGGACAAGTAATTACAGACAAAGGAAGTATGTTGTGTAAAGAAGATTCAACATTTGTTACCTATTATAAAAAAAATATAACTGAACTTCTTTCCTTCCACCTAAATTCGTCCATGATGATCATGTAGAAATGTACTTTCAGCCTATGACTATGTGAGAAATATAAATTGCACTAGGCAAATCTCATGCGACAAGATCATGACTGAATAGTAGACGATGATTGAATTTGATCTCAAGTCTCCTACCTGGGACCCACCTCCCAAGTCCCAACCACTCAACCATGCCCTTGCGTGCAATGTGCTAATTACCCTTTTTTATCCTTGTGCTTTGCTCGAGTTTTGTTTCTTGATTCAATATTATTGTGAAATAATTAATAACATTATATTACTCATTCGTTCAAAACTCTTTTTTGAAAAAAAAAAAATGGAATGGGGGAGGAAATTGCAATATGGAAAATTAAATTCTCATCAAAAAGGTAGAAGTTCAGATAGCCAACCAACTAAGTGTTAAAATTTTCTATCATTCGTTCAAAACATAAACATGCTTACAAGTGGAATTACTACAATATATATGTCAAACACTCCAAAGTCAAAAATTGGAAGTCAAACATACATATTTTGGTGTTGACAATTGCAACTAGGACGAAAACTATGGAGGATAGTGGGAAAAGATTATTGATAACTCAATCATAGAGTTCCCACCCGAGCAATAAATATACCGTGGACGCTTGATCAAGTTTCATCGTGAAATAAGAGTTTTTATTTTAAAAGTAAAACAAAATAATATTTGAAAATTAAGGTTTTTTCTATAGTTTTATAAGTAATTTGGACTGAAAACGTTTTTTTTTTTTAAAATTCTTGAAAATTTTGAAATATCAAAAAACATAATTTTCAAAATTCAACCACGAAAAAAGTGAAAAAATTCATAGCCAAAAAAACACCTTTCTTTATGTGCATATTCTTGTCATTTTTTAAGTGATCATGTAGAAATGTGCTAAATTTTTTAATCCTCGTGCTTTGCCGTTTTAATATATAAAAAAATGGATTAAGGAACCTACATTCGTTTATGTAGAGATTACTGAAAAAGGAATTAAGAACAAAGCATGTTTACACGTTGTGTCACGATATAGCTTTTACTAATCCAACAAAATTTTGCTAATAAAAAACACTATACTAATTATTGTTTGATTTTCTGTTTTGTTTAAATTTTATTTTTTAATTCAAAAAAAGGAAAACCGTCCAAAATTGCCTATTTCCGAAATGGTCTACTTTTTGTCCTCTATTAAAAGTTTTTTTTTTAACCTGGCGTCTGATATTCATATTAGAATCTGACTAAATTCAGAGCCGCGTTCGATATTTATATTGGAGCCAAATTAAATTCAGATTCACGCAGGAAAATCCCACGTTAGGAGGTAAAGTGTTCCCTAACAAAGACGATTTCGTACCCAAAAAATGCAGAAATACTTGCCACTCCACCACAGCCCTTGTTGGTGTCCTCTATTAAAAGTTGGGGTCAATCGCACACTTATTGTTATAAAATTGACACGCAAAATAATTTACTTTTATCATTTTTCATTAATGACGTTAAAAAATAAAAGGTAAAAACGCATGAAATTAAAAAGGTTTAAATTTGTCCAAACATGAAAAAAAATTTGAACACACATCAAAGATAAATTAAAGTAAACATCAGCATCACCAGACACCACAATAATATCAACAACAATAACAACAACAAAAAATACCAGAATAAGTAAAACAAGGAACAAAATGTTCGATTTTCTGCGATTAACTAATAAATGAACTATTATTTAAAGTAGAAGTTGTATAAGAAAAAACTCAAAATGTATTTTTATTTGGGAGTGAGTTAAAGGAAAATGGGAGAGGAGGTTGTCATAAATAAGAGTAAAATATATAGATCGAGTTGATTTGCATTTTTCGAATATCAAATCAAATCATTTATGTCGATTTTTTAAGTTCATAAACTAAATCAAACTAAACTAATTAAAGTTGATTTTCAACTTCAAGTTCTTTTCGAACACAAAGTTGATCAATATGTTCCACAATTCAAATTTTGTGTTAACAAGATCCATTACAATTTAATTCTTTTTATTTTTTAAGCATGTCCAATTATTTTAATTTATTCTCTTGTACTTTTTATATTGTTTGAAATATTTTTTTTAGGTGATTCTTTTTATCTATTCTAACTTTGGTAGATAGAGTTGTCTGATATATGTTGCTGATGAAATGTGATATAGTTCTCATAAAATTAATCAAGATGGGAAAAAGTAATCTAAAAAGATAATAAAAAATCAATTCATGATGATAATAATTTCGTTCAAGTATCACAAAAATTCACTGATCAAAATTTTATAACAAATCATCCAACTTTGCCCTAAAGAATCACAATAATCACTAAACAATTCTTTCATAATAAAACAATATACTACTATTTAACTTTGCTCAATTATGTCATAAAATATCTCTTTAATTTTGTCTTCTCCTAATGACTTTATATGATACCTTCTTTCTTTTTAATTGGGGGAGGACGAATTGGGGAATGCGAGGGGAGAAAATTATAACGGGGAGAATTGAATTTTCAACAAAAGTGAATATTCATATAATCAACTAATTAACTGAATTGTTAAGATTCTTCAATTTTATGTAATATTTCAGCAAAATTAACGATATTTTCATTTATAGAAAACAATTTAATAACTTTATGGTAATAAAAAATATTGAGTAATATTTCAATTGTCATTCGATAATCGTTTGGTGTGAGGGAAAATAAATAGTTTTGGGATAAAAATAGTTCAAAGATAAAAAAAATTGTTGTCTTGTTCAATTGTTATGTTTGAGATAATTTATCCTACCACATATACCATAGTAATGAGATAAATTATCTTATATACATGATGGAATAAGTTATCTCAAGATAACTAATTCCAAAATATTTCTGAAATAACTTATTCTCGACCAAACGACTTAATTCAAAAATCAATAAACTTTTCGGCGTAATGATTGAAAATGCAAATGTATTGATCGTAGTCAAAAAGAAGATGAAATATGTTTGTTTATTTTGGTGGCTTTTAAGCAAATAATATTTGATTGTGACATAAGTTTATAAAATTAATTGAAAGCTTCTACTGTTTGATTAAATTATTTTCAAGGAATCCATTTAGGATATATCTTTTTTCTAAAAGTAAGTTTATTATTTTAAGCTATGATTGAATAGACGCCTTTATTTAGAACAAGATTATCAAATGATGATTTTCTATAATTAATATCACTCACATACTAATTGATTTCCTCTAGCAAATAAAATAAGAACAGGAATTATAATATTATATATATATATATACCTAGCTTCACCTCCCTTCTTCCTCTTCCTTATATATATATATTAATTTAAGTTTTGTCTTAGTTTATATTGAAATAAGTTTTCTAGTTTTAATTTAATTTAAATTTTTAGTATTATAAATAGGGTCTGTCATATGCTTTTCTGTCCAACAATAGTTGTTCACTATGTTATTTTAGGATGTCCAACAATACTTTTTCACTTTATGAAATTAATGGATAATTTTACACTTAATTCATAATATACTCTGATCATTGATTATAATCAATTCTCTATTACATTTTTCAATATATTGTATTTATTATATTCAAAAAGTGATATAGTAAGATTATTCTTTTATTTATAATTTCTTAATTTCTTAAGAGGTGGTAAAGTTCAGTGGACAACTATTATTGGAGTATTTTCTTATGATAAGATTGAAGAGATTTTGAGTTATCAGGTAAAACCTCTTACTTCTTCTATATTCTCTCTAACTTAATACATATACAAATTTGTAATATATATATATATATATATATATATATATATAAATTCACATATACAAATTTAAATTTTTAGTATTATAAATAGGGTCTGTCATATGCTTTTCTGTCCAACAATAGTTGTTCACTATGTTATTTTAGGATGTCCAACAATACTTTTTCACTTTATGAAATTAATGGATAATTTTACACTTAATTCATAATATACTCTGATCATTGATTATAATCAATTCTCTATTACATTTTTCAATATATTGTATTTATTATATTCAAAAAGTGATATAGTAAGATTATTCTTTTATTTATAATTTCTTAATTTCTTAAGAGGTGGTAAAGTTCAGTGGACAACTATTATTGGAGTATTTTCTTATGATAAGATTGAAGAGATTTTGAGTTATCAGGTAAAACCTCTTACTTCTTCTATATTCTCTCTAACTTAATACATATACAAATTTGTAATATATATATATATATATATATATATATATGTAAATTCACATATACAAAGTAACAAAACTAAGAAGTTGATATTTTATTTTTCATAGCATTCATATCATATACTCTTACGGGGTGAAAATATTGATTAAAAATAAGAAAATAATTCTATTCTATCTTATATAATTTTGATTATATTTTCGATTTTTAACGTATAAGGAAAGAGCTAATAAAGTCAAATTAATTAACACTCCAAACTATGATAATATAGAGTCTAAAAATAGCTCTTAGATTCATATAACTATAACTCAACTAATTATAGAAAACAGTTTGATTCCAACTCAAATTAAGAAGAATGACATTTAGCGTAATTTTTGTTTTTAACATAAATAAATACTAATCAAAATAAATTAGTGTGCCACGTGGCAAATAATAATTTCAAGAAGACAGAAATGCCCCGGTAAGGGCGCTGGGCTAAAAGTCCCATGTTCCGCGGCTCAATATTCCATTTCCGTGTCTGTCGGTGACGTGCAATATAGTAATTCTACACAATTTCAAGGGTATTATCGACAATTGTTAATATCAATTACAGATAAACAGTTTTTTAAAATAATTTTTTCAGTAGTAACTTTTTTGTATCGTAGTTGGAATCTTCTTGTTCATGATTTTTCATTGTCTATATACAATAAGCTTATCATTTTCCTTGTTATACTTTTGTGCTGCCTAAAAGCTTTGACAAACTTGGCTCTGCTTTTTCATGAAGCTTTATTACTTGTGAGTTTCACTATATTTATTTAGCTTTTTTTCATTACATTTTTATTGAAAAAGAAGTTGTAGTACTACTTATTATCTTGTTTCAAGAATTGGGTATTTATTGATTTCTATTGTTTGTCAGAAACTTAATGTAAAGATTTAATCTTTTTTACTAGTAGGTGAGTTTTTGCAAGATTCTTGGTGAGTTTGTACAGTTCTTGCTGTTGGTGTCAAAGATTTGGGGGAAAAGGTGAAGCTTTTTTATGGTTCTTGGTTGTTTTGTTGGAGTTTGGTGAGTTGGTGTCAACATTGACAAGATGTTTTCATCTCAGATGCCTGAGAAAGCTGGAAATTTTGGGTGGGGTATGAGGTCTAATAACCCCAAAGTTCAATGGTGGTTTAAGCTATTGACAATGGGTGTTTTTCTTGGAATCTTGATTGTGTGGGGGATTGATGGTGTTAGTGTGGGTAGTTTTCAGAGAGATTTTGTTTTGTTGAAGGTTAATAGTTCAAGAAAGTTTAGTCCTGGCTTTAAAGATTTCAGCTTTACTAATATTTCTTTAAGACCTCATTCTGTAAATACTCAACAGAATTTGAATCGAGATTTTACCCGAAAAAATCTTGCTCCTAAAGTTGAACCTCAACCAGTTAATTTGACTGAAAATCAAGGTAATGCCCCTGATTTCAGTCTTGAAATGGTGTCGAATAAGGAACTGGAACGGGTAGAGGATTCAAGACCAGGAGTTTTTAGGTGGATTTCAGCTGAATTAGAGGCAAACTATTCGTCGAATCTTCTTAGGAAGTGGTTGGCTCCTGGTGGCGAGCCGTGTAGGGAGTCAAGAACTGTGGATGTAAATATCCCTGCTTTGGATGGTCGTGAGAATATTGAGTTGTCAACTGGGGATATTCATGAGTTTGTTTTTCATGCATTGGATGATTCTGGGAAACCCCATTGTTTGGGTGGTGATTATTATGAAACTGATATTTCTGGTGAAACATGGAAGTCTAGACCTCCTATTAAAGATTTTGGCAATGGTACTTATCAGTTTTCCCTGCAAGTCCACCCTGATTTTGCTGGAGATTACAATCTTACAATTATCCTACTATTTCGACATCATGAAGGCTTGAAGTTTTCGCCTGTAAGATTTGCATTTGACAAGGTTCTGCGCGTGATCCCAATCAGATTCTCCAAGTCCTCTGTTGATTTACCTGAAATATCTCAATGCAAGAAGTCAGATCTTGTTAGAGATGTTTGGTCTGGTCGATGGACTCGTCATGCCAAGAATGATAGCTGTCCAATAAGCAGAGATGGGAGATACAGATGCCAAGAACCAAATTTTCCATGCCAAAAACCATGGTGTGATGGTCCATTGGGATCCTTGGAGAGCAATGGTTGGGTATATTCAACACATTGTTCATTCAAGATGTTCTCAAGTGAAGAAGCATGGAATTGTTTGAACGATCGTTGGATTTTCTGGTGGGGTGATTCGAATCATTGTGACACAGTGAGAAACATCCTTAATTTCATTTTAGATGTGAATGATATAAAGGACGTCCCAAGAAGATCTGATTTGAACGTCACCAACCCGAGGAATCCATCACAAACAGTTCGATTTACTAACATTTTCAATGGGCATCATAACCAAACAGGCAATTATCAAGGCTTGAATTCATTGAGAGATGCTGGCTATAGAGAACTTTTGAAAGGCTACTTCTCTGGACATGTTGTTCCAGACACTATAATCATGAATTCAGGCTTACATGATGGAGTGTATTGGCCTAATGTTAGGCATTTTATTGAAGGTGCTGACTATGCTGCATCATTCTGGGCTGAGGTATTTAATGGGGTAAGGCAGAGAGGGTTGACACCGCCCGAAGTCATATATAGGACCACAATTACCACCGGTGGATATGCTAGACAATTAGCATTCAATCCAAGTAAAATGGAGGCCTTCAATGGGGTAGTCTTGGATAAGTTTAGGGCATATGGTTTAGTTGATCGTGTCATTGATGATTTCGACATGACTTATCCATGGCACTACGACAACAGATGCAATGACGGGGTGCATTATGGCCGTGCTCCTGCCAAGTTGAAGTGGAGGGATGGCCAGATTGGGCACCAATACTTTGTGGACGTTATGCTTGGTCACGTGCTGATCAACACGTTATGTGCAAGATAGAAGATGGAGAGTTACCTTCTGAGATGCACAGGTAACTTCAAGCAATTGATGGTGCATTTCAAGCTTGGCTCCTAGAATTTTTGCAAGTTATATTCTTGATCTATTTTTATGTATTTTACTGTCATTATGTTTTCTGGATTTTCTTCCACGTTGTAGGCCAATACTAGAGGTTGTATAGGTGAATACTATAGAATAGTGTTTATATTTCATTTTTGAGCTTCTTGTAGTCCTATTTGTTTGGACTAGTGTAAGATACAATGAATATTACCATTACCATTTACTCCATTCATTTATTTACTTCTTTCTTTACCCCTTCAAATGAAAACAAAATCCATGTTGTGCTTTAGAGTTGATGGCTAAAATATGGGATGGTAAGCACCTTCACGTCCAACCTAAGGTTGTGAAGAGCAAAAATGTAGGAGCTTTTAGGAAGGAAAACAATAGAAGATGACTAAAGTATTCCTAAATTTTCACGGTTTTGCGAGTTTCATATTTGGTTCTTCTCTTCTAGATTCAACTCTTTCTTTTGAACTAGCTCATCAGTGCCCTCATTAGTATGTTGATTATCCATGTTCTTGTTGTTCCTAGTATTCATGGTCATTGAAGTTTGGTTTGGACATATAATTTGGATTTCTTAAGTTATATTTTTCTTAGTGGGAGTTTAGACATGCGATTTGGGATCATGATTTCATAATTCTCCAAGAGCAAGATTTGAGATTCCAAATTCTGATTTCAATTTTTTGTAAAATGTAAAATTTGAGCCATAAGTTAATATTTTGTAAGAAAGACTCATCATTTTAAATTTTGCAAAAAATAATAATTCAGGTTCGGTGTGAAGAGATTGTTTTTACCATGTAAAAAGAGATTATATTAAAGAATTGTTAGTTACGACTATTGTTGACTAGTGAATCTTAACAAAATTCTCTGTATTTGATAGTTTGTAATTTGAACCATAAAAAAATGGAGGGATATGTGATTTATCAATGCGGTGCCTTAGAATATTTCAATATCTTGCTTATAAACTATGTTTTGCTCATTTTAATTATTGTAATATTATTTGCTGACACTCGTACTAAAAAGACTAAATGATATATTTGGTTGAAGGTTTAGTTATTTACTTGGAAAACTAAAGATCAATTCCCAATTTTTTTAATTTTTTTTAATAATCACCCATATTCTAAAAAATCTAGATTGTCCCAGTTGGAATATTTGTTGTTATGTTGGAAGTTTTTCACCTTTGGACAAGTTATTTTCACCCATTGTTTTGTTTCTGTCTTCTCATTCACCTTGTGAATTATTGTCAGCTTTATCAGAATCCCCTGTACTATCCTCATATGTTTGCCGTTTAATTAGAAGAGAAGACCGTTTAATTAGAAGAGAAGAGTGGATAAGAGTTTTTAACCGCGAAAATGGTACAGTTAAATTTATATAACCAGTATATATGCATTCAATTGGTTGAAATTGATGGAACATTAAACAAAACAAATGTTATGATATTAAGTAAAGTCTAAAGTTTTAGAATTTACAACAAATATTCCAACGGCATCATCTTCTATAAGTGTTAATTGAAAACTAATTGTGAAGTAGTGATTGCAATTTGCAAACACAATTATCATATTTAGTATAAAAAAAGAAGATAAAAGCTTTTATGGAAAATGACCTAAAATATCCTTGAACTATTCGAAATGGTACAAAACTACCCTCCATCCATTTATTGGCTCCCAAATACTCCTGACATTCACCTATTGGCTCCCAAATACCCTTCCATCCACCTTAGGGTCCAATATTGACCACTTTTATAGCGGATTATCATTTAAATAATTTTTTAAAATACCTGCCAACCATCTATTGACTACAATTTAATTACTTAAATTAATTTACAAACTCATCCATTATACCCTATCCAAATTGACTACACTTGACTCAAGTTAATTATACCCAACCCTAATTAACTACACCCGCCCCAAATTACATTTACCCCATCGATTAAAACAAATACACCCTTCATTCCCCACATTTCACTTCCTCTTACAACCTTACTTCCCCAATATATTCGCTTACAATCTCAAAAAAACACTACATAAATACACTCGTGTATCACCATAAAAAATCATGAGTATTTTAGTGATTTCTTATGGTGATACATGTGTGTATTTAGGTTTTTTTTTTTCGAGATTGTAGGCGAATATATTGGGAAAGAAGGTTGAAAGATGAAGTGAAATGTTGGAAATGAAGGGTGTATTTGTTTTAATCGGTGGGGTAAATATAATTTGGGCGCGTGTAATTAATTAATTTGGGTCGGGTGTGGTTAATTTAGGTTGTGTATAATTAATAATAATTGAGTTTGTAAATTAATTTAAGTAATTAAATTGTGTCCAATAATTGGTCGCCACGTATTAAAAAAATAAATTTAAATGATAATCCATTATAAAAGTGGTCAATATTGGACCCAAAGATGGATGACAGGGGTATTTGGGAGCCAGTAGGTGTATGACAGGGGTATTTGGGAGCCAATAGGTGGATGAAAGATAATTTTGTACCATTTCCAATAGTTTAAGGGTATTTTAGGCCCTTTTCCAAAGTTTTTATTCTCTTTATGCAAACGATATTTGATTGTGACATCACATTAATGAAAGCTTCTGCTCTTTTTCTAAATAATTTTCAATAGATTCATATAGGTATTTATATCTTTTCTAAAAGTGAATCTATTATTTTTAGTTATGATTGGTATCACACCTTTATTCGGAATAATAAAGACGATCAAATGATAAATTTGTATAAGAAAATTGACGTATTAATTGATTTACCTTTTTATTTATCAATTTATTTGTGTGTAGTACGTTGAACGAAATAAATATAATAAAGGTATCGTCTTTAAAACACTTGAGCTAGACTATGACATTTGCGCAAAATAGTACTCCAATGGCTCCTACCTGGCATTCTTTGCTCATCAACTTTGTATCATCTCTATGAACTTGGACAAATTTGAATGTGTATAAATATCTTTCTATTTTATAAATGAGATAATAAAATTTTATTTTTTTAGTCTGATCATATACGTAGCACAAGTTATGTAATATTGAAAAATAAATTTAATTAAAAAAAAAATCCGTCCATGTTCTCTAATCAAATGCATTTAACCAAATAAAAAGTAGGAAAATCAACATAAAACTCAAATTAAAATAGTTATGTAAGTATGATCAAGATACATGCTCTCTAATCAAGTGCATTCAACACTAAATAAGATGTACAAATAGGAACATATATATTAGACAACATACAAAATAATATCAGAGATTGTGGCAAAAAGTTAGTCTTTTTAAGCCAATAAGGTGAAAGTTTTTCAAGATTCTTGGTGGGTTGTGTTGTTCTGTTGTTGGATTTTGGTAGATTGGTGTCAGCATTGGTAATATGTCTGAGAAATCTGCAAATTTTGGTTGGGTTATGAGGTCAAATAGCACCAAGATCCAATGGTGGTTTAAGCTATTGACGATGAGTGTTTTTCTTGGAATCTTGATTGTGTGGGAGATTGATAGTGTCAGCGTGGGTAGTTCAGGGAAGTTTAGTCCTACCTTTAAAGATTTCAGTTTTACCAATATTATCGAATATTGCAATTTTTGGTTAAATACTTACCAGAATCTGGCTCCTGATTTCAGTCTTGAGATGGTGACAAATTTGTCCAACAAGGAGCAAACTTCAAGTACAAGAGTTTGTAGGTGGATTTCAGCTGAATTAGAGGCTAACTATTCATCGAATCTTCTTACCAAGTTGTTGGCTCCTGGTGGTGAGCTGTGTAAGGGATCAAGAACTGTAGATGTAAAAATCCCTGCTTTGGATGGTCGCGAGAACGTTGAGTTGTCAACTGGGGATATTCATGAATTTGTATTCCATGCATTGTATGATTCAGGGAAACCTCGTTGTTCGGGTGGTGATTATTTTGAAACTGATATTACTGGTGAAACATGGAAGTCTAGACCTCCTATTAAAGATTTAGGCAATGGTAGTTATCTGTTTTCACTACAAGTCCACCCTGATTTTTCAGGGGATTACAATCTTACAATCATCTTACTGTTTCGACATTATGAAGGCTTGAGGTTTTGGCCTGAAAGATTTGCATTTGACAAGGTTTTACGCGTGATCCCAATCAAATTCTCCAAGTCTGCTGTTGAATTACCTGAAATATCTCAATGCAAGAAGTTAGATCTTGTTAGAGATGTTTGGTCTGGTCGATGGACTCGTCATGTCAAGAATGATAGTTGCCTAATTAGCAATGATGGGCGATATAGATGCCAAGAACCAAATTTTCCATGCCAAAAACCATGGTGTGATGGTCCATTGGGGTCTTTAGAGAGCAATGGTTGGGTATATTCAACACATTGTTCATTCAAAATGTTCTCTAGTGAAGAAGCATGGAATTGTTTGAAAGATCGTTGGATTTTCTGGTGGGGTGATTCGAATCATTGTGATACAGTGAGAAACATTGTTAATTTCATTTTAGATGTGAATGATATAAAGGAGGTTCGAAGAAGAACTGATTTGAACATCAGCAACCCGAAGAATCCATCACAAATAGTTAGATTTACTAGTATTTATAACGGGCATCCTAATGCGACAGGGAATAATCAAGGCTTGAATTCGTTGACAGATGCAAACTACAGAGAACTATTGAAAGGGTACTTCTCGGGGCATGTTGTTCCAGACACTATAATCATGAATTCGGGCTTACATGATGGACTACATTGGTCTAATATTAAGCAATTCATTGAAGTTGCCGGCTATGCTGCATCATTCTGGGCTGAGGTACTTAATGGGGTACGACAGAGAGGGTTGAGACCACCCGGAGTTATATATAGGACCACAATAGCTACAGGGGGATTTGCTAGAATATTAGGATTCAATCCAAATAAAATGGAGGCCTACAATGGGGTAGTGTTGGATAAGTTTAAGGCATATGGTTTGGTTGATCATGTTATTGATGATTTCGACATGACTTATCCGTGGCACTATGACAACAGATGCAATGACGGGATGCATTATGGTCGTTTTCCTGTCAAGCAGAAGTGGATGGATGGTCAGATTGGACACCAATACTTTGTGGACGTTATGCTTGGTCACGTGCTGCTCAACGCGTTATGTGCAAGATAGAAGGTGGAAAATGGTGACGCTAAGTGCTCACATTGGCTTTAGTTTTATTCTGAGATGCATCCAACTTCAAACAATTGATGCAGTAAATTTGGTGATATTTTTGCATTTTATATCGTTATGTTTTATGAATTTTCTTCCAAGTTGTAGGTCATATATTAGATCTAGTATAGGGCAATATATGTGTCTTTTTAAGTAAATGACTTAAAATACGTTATTTTAACAAGTATGAATTGATTGATTGTACATTTCTTTCTTTGATTTCTCTTTAGATTTTACGTTAGAAGTAGAATTAAGCTATAATGAACTACATCAAAGAATCACAATCTATTAATGTATCTATTACAAAAATTGGAGAAGCTTTCTTTTTTCTGTTTTGAAATACATGAGTCCTTCTATAATTCTAAAGATATACAACTTTTCAGAAATAATCTGCATAGGTGTGTCCTCTTTATTTATTAAATATGTATGTAGATATTGAAATTTTGTTGGATTATAACAAACGTGTTCAATTCGAGTTGAAATTCTACAAGGTGTGTTCCATTTCAATTAGGATTCTTGGAGGTTTAAAACTCAACCTTAAATCCTAGTTCATACTTATATAAGGATCCCTTAAAAAAGGCATCTCGAATATTTCGCAAATTTATGGAATATTCATAAAAAGAACAAATTTTGATTCGAAAAATACGTCACTAACGGCTCTCGAATCATGGATAAATATTATGAGAAGAAAAATCTAAATGAACAGAATTGTACCCGTACAATTTATCAATAAAATATTCATATTTCTTCATATATTTTATTTATGATTATAATTTATTTTCTGT
The DNA here is from genome assembly GCF_000226075.1 of Solanum tuberosum. Lineage (NCBI taxonomy): Eukaryota > Viridiplantae > Streptophyta > Magnoliopsida > Solanales > Solanaceae > Solanum > Solanum tuberosum. The sequence goes on along the minus strand of NW_006238936.1, from coordinate 241,490 downwards.
CACTTTTAAAATTTATTTCAAATAATATATAAATTCAAATTGTACATTTTTTTCTTTGATTTCTGCTTTAGATTTTATGTTGTTAGCTGACGTAGAAGCAGAATTTAGCTATAATAAAAATGCAAAGAGAGATTGAGATTCTATGTTTTGAATTGGATTCTTGTTAGTTCATTATTTTCTCTAGTTTATGAATTATCAAAAAGTTGGTAGAATAAAACAAGGAAATTGAAAGGGAGAGGGCTATTCCAAAGTTTGCAGAATCATTGAATTCGTTTGACTAATCTAATAGTGGATTCACATGTATATAAACACGAACTACATCAAAGAATCACAGTCTATGAATGTATCTATTACAAAAACTTGTTCACTTTTTGGAGAAGAAATCTTCTTTGGAACTTTACAAGAATTGGAGAAGCTAGCTTTCTTTTTTCTGTTTTGAAATGCAGGAGTCCTTTTATAATTCTAAAGAGATACAACTTTTGAGAAATAATCTGCATAGTTGTGTCCCTTTTATTTATTAAATATTTATGTAGAAATTAAAATTTTGTGGGACTATAACAGACGTGTTCAATTCGAGTTGAGATTCTACAAGGTGTGTTCAATTTCAATTAGTATTCTTGGAGCCTTAACTCAACCTTAAACCCTAGTCCATACTTATATAAGGGTCCCTTACAAAATGCATCTTGAATATTCCGCAAATTCATGGAATATTCATAAAGAAGAATCTAGTTTGAGAAATACGTCACTAACGGTCCTCGAATCATGGATAAATCTTATGAAAAGAAGAATATAGGAAGGAACATAATTGTACCCGCACTATTTATTAATAAAATATTCATATTTCTTCATATATTTTATTTATGATTACAATTTATTTTCTGTCACTTTTAAAATTTATTTCAAACAATATTTAAATTCAAATTGATCCATATGAATAGACCTGAATCTAATTCTTTCATCTCCATCAAGTTAATTTTTATCTTTACCCTCTTCTCACCGACGTTCCCTCTCTTCCCAGTTCAAAGTCAATGTCCACTTGACTTTAAATTCTAGATGTGAGTTGAATTTTCAATTTAGTTCAAACTTTTTGGTCCCAAAAATCATTTTTATAATATATATTTGTCAAAATCAAAAACATGTTTCCCCACATATATGACTTATGAGTGTGTTTTGTGGGTTCTACCTCCAAAAATTTCAATATTGATGTTACTTATTTACAAATTTTGAATTCAAACAACTTTAGAGTTTCGTGTGAATCTTTTCTAGAATTTTCAAATTTAATTTCTTTATAGTATTCCTATAGGTTTCTTATATATTTATAGGAGTAATAAATGTACAAAATTTTGAATAAGTTTATTTGTAAGTTTAATTTAAATTTAGTATCAAAATTTGAATGACAAAAATATAATGTCACATCCTAGTGATCTAAGGGATATATACTCAATACTCCCAACTCAACAATAACAACCACATACCCAGAGTAGTCCCACAGATTGGGTCTAAAGCGAGTAAAATCTACGTAGATTTTACAAAGGTGAGGTAGAGTCGTAGAGAGGTGTATTTCGATAGATACTTAGCTCAAGACAAAAATAATTAAAAAAAAGACATAATGAAAATACAAGAGACAATATAAAATAACAAAAATAATAGATGATGCCAGAACAGTACTATAACAATAATTCTATAATCGAACTATACGAAATAATAGATAGTTACATAAATTGAAAAACAAAAAGGTACAAGAGTAGTACTTCGCCTACTAGTAAGAGAAGCAAGCCAATACACTCCTACTTACTAATAAACAAGACTCCACTTCGAGGTAATACTCGAATGGATTTTATTTTATTTAAAAAAAAAAGGGAAACAAGCCAATACACTCCTACTTACTATATAGATTCACTCATACCTAATAACCTTCTACCCTAATTCGTGTCCTTTACACCTTCCTAGCTATGGTCATGTCTTTGGTAAACTGCAACTATACACTTCATGTTCTGTCTAATCACCTCTCCCCTAAACTTCTTCGATCTACCTCTGCCTCCTTTGAATCCATCTATAGCCAACCTCTCACGCCTTCACACTAGGACATTCGTGCAATTCTCATCACTTGCCTGAACCATCTTAATCCCGCTTCTCACATTTTGTATTCCACCGAAGTCACTCCCATTTTGTTTCTAATATCTTCATTTGTATTCCCTAGCATACTCATACAACCATCACAACATCTCATCTCCATTACGTCCATCTTTTGAATGTGATAGTTCTCGATTGATTAACATTTGTTCCATACAACATAGTTGGTCTAACCACCACTCTTTATAACTTGCCTTTAAATTTACGTGACACCTTCTAATCACACAAAAGTCCAAATGTGAACCTCCATTTCATCTGTCACGACCCGAGCCTACACCCTGAACGTGGCCGGCACTCGAGAACCATTGCTGGTCCCCAAGCGAACCCTCATCCTGGTTGACTACAAGCAGAAAACTAATTTAAGCATACAAAGTTTAAAACTGAATAAAATTCATGAAACTGAAATACAAACTTTAAGTCCAAAGAAAACTCTGTATAATAAAATATATACAACTCGCTATAAAAAGGCAACTTTAGTCTTTAAAATATTTAACAAAATAAATGAAGACTTCTAAAACTCTACTGTCTATCTATGAAGCCTCTAAATGACAATGATGAAAGTCCGGACAAGACCTACAACCTCCTAACAACTGAAAGTAAATGGAATCCTCTGGAAGCAAAGAGGCTCACCATAGCTAACTCGAACTCCATGTGACATCAACGAAGCTCCTGTTGATGATCCTGAATACCTGGATCTACATCATGAGAAGATGCAGGCCAAATGGTTCAGTACATGGAATGTACGAGCATGTAAGAGGAATTCTAAAAGCATAACATAAGCTTGAACTTAGATACAAAGGAAACATACTTACCTCTTCTCAAACTTACTCAACTCAAGGAATACTCAAGGATACTCGAAACTACTCAACTTACTACAACTCAGAAGTATTCAAGGATAAGATACTCAACTCAAAGATAATGATATTCGACTCTAGGTACTCAACTCTGGATACTCAACTTTTGAATACTCAACTCAATATGACTGAACTCATTTCAATATAAAGCAATTTTTAAAACAAGTGCAATATAAAGAAACAAACTATTTAAAAACATGTTGTCAACTCTGTGTGTGTGCAATGATACAACATAACTCTGAAATGTATGTAAAAATACAAATAATTGTGTATATAAGAATACAATAACTTTTGTGGGAGTTTCTCTAAACCGACAACCATCACTTAAGAGCTATAGTGATGATACAACACTTTACCTCACGCTGCCAAGGACCATCCTATACCTTGCCATCAGTATAAGACCTTACTTAACTTAGTGGATCCACTAGCTTAACTTACGTGATCATCTAAAAAGTATGACCCGTTAAATCCCATGTTGGCCACATGGTTCTTATGGAGATTTGAGTTAATATGAACTCGCGTCCCCAATTCGGTGCTTAATACTACTCCCAAAATATACTTTAGCTCATATGTGTTTTAAACACCTCTTTCTTTGGTTTGAGATAATTGCTCAAAGCTTAGCCCAAAAGCTCTCTTGGAATCGATGTTCCCTTTATTGAAAACTAACCCAAAGGTTTTTTGGAAATCATAGCTCCTTTCTTGCTCAAATGTGAAAACATTTATAAACTTCTTTGGGAATACTTAGTTCCCTAATAACTTTTGAGAAATGAACTCAACTCTTTACTCTTTGCTTAACTTGAAAACTTTCAGTCTTATAACGAAGTTAAAACGTTTATAAAAGACTTTACTCTTACTCTTTACTTAACTTCAAAGCTTAAGTCTTAAAACAAAGTTAAAACATTTGTAAAAGACTCCTTAAAATATGGTTCATGCCGAATTAGGGAAATGAATGACTCAATGCAAGGTTTTCAATAACCATAGATAGAACTCGATACTTAGAACTTAAGAACTTCAATGATACTACTCATTTAAAGAATGCTCAACTCAAAAGGTTCATGCGGAATTATAAGTGTAACATCCGACAATTTGAAATAGCTAAGAAGAGGCTTAGAATTTGAAAATTTTCATTTTTGGAAAGGATTTGAAAATCTGGAAAATTTGGCTAAGTATGGAAATCAGTGATTTTTTGGCCAACTTTGAGCAGTCATAACTTACAGCTCAGGATGATTTAGAAGTAGTTCTAGTTATGGTTGTGAAGCTTGTGGAATGATCTTTCCAACGCCACC